>NW_027512623.1:0-300000 GCF_048772815.1 Callospermophilus lateralis | reverse complement strand
CATGTCACGGAAACAGGAGGTCTCAACTACAAAGAAAAATGAAGACCTCTTTTTTATATTGGTTGCTTAAAACATTACATAGCTCTTGAGATATCATATTTCCTACATTAGATTCAAGTGAGTTATGAACTCCCATTTTTACCCCATATACACATTGCACAATAACACTGTTTACACATCCACATTTTTACAACATGCCATATTAGTAACTGTTGTATTCTGCTACCTTTTCTATCCTCTACTATCCCCCCTCTTCTGCCCTCCCATCTTCTCTCTCTATCCCATCTGCTGTAATTTAAATTTTGGGAATTGGAAACCACACTTTAAACTCACTCTGCTCCCCTTTTTCCCTTCTGTCAAATTACTCATCATCTTCTTCTATTTCTCTTCCTCCTCCTCCTCTTCCTCCTCCTCCTTATACCTTTCATTCATTCATCATACACTCATGCATTGGTTCATTCATTCCTTTCACATATGGTGTTGGGGATCCAACTCAGGACCTTTGAAAGTGCGAAGCCAGCACTCTAGTGCTGAGTCACAACCCCAGCAAATATCTTTTTGATTTTATGACTGTTTATATGAAATTCAGAATTGCATTCTGCTAGGGTTCACTGATATGTGGATTGACCTAGTCCTTGATTTCTGAGAGACTTTTGGAAAATACATAGGAATTATTAGGAGGTTGAAATGAAGAAACAAAGAGGAAATTCCCCAATTTCTTATTCTTAAATTCCGCACTCTGACTCTGCCTACCTGCTATAAAAACTTTTAAACGCTTACTCCCCATTTCTATATCATTGCCAACAAGTGAACATTCACTGCCCTACAACAAACCAGAGAACTCACATTGAACAATGTTTCCCCATTAGAGACCAAGAAACAATACTTATTAAAAAAAATACCCTAGCTATGAATTAGTAGTTAAAGCTTTATTTGGGTGCTAAATGTGCTCTAATTATGTGTTTGTGTGTTTGTTGATGTGTGTGTGTGTGTGTGTGTGTGGGTGTGTGTGCTTGCGTGTCAAACATGCACTGAGGTGTAAAATAAATGCAGGATTGCAACGGCCTTCTTAAAAATAAGAAGCAGCTTTATCACATTTGTAGCCCAGGGAAGAATCTGCCTGATACTTGACCTACAAATAATTGAAATGTGAAAAATTCAGGCCTAGAAAAACAAAGCCAACATACATAATAAATCTAATCAGTCTGTCTCACCTGTTTTCAAATCAGTTCTTTAAATAAACCTAAATTGCCAGCATAAAACATCAGTTGCTCTAAACGAGTGGATGGATGTCCCCTGCCATGGGCTGTGTAAAATACATGGAGGATCCCGCACTGATTGTTATCTAGAATGACTTCTGCCTGAACTACTATTAGTGAATAGTTGCTGTTATAGTGCGGTTCTGATACCAGTAAACTTTAATGAAGGTAATTTCAGGATGCAAAGAAATAAATTGATTTTACTAACTGGTTTTTGGAAAACACTGCCATAAAAAAATTATCAATATGTTCATAAAGGCATCTACATGTCTCTCCACAGGGGTTTTACTTAATGGGGGAGGGGGTGAGGTCTGGATATAACTTAACTGTCCATTAGTAGGTAGAACAATGTAATGGGAATCACAGTGCACATACTGGTTTGAACTCAATCTAGGTAACATGGATTCATCTCTGTGTAAGAGGCCTGCTTCTGAAAAACACAATGTAGAGCTCCAAAAGCAGAACGATACTTTCAGAATACCATGTTATGTTTGTAAATAGACAGACAGATAGATATACAGAAATCAAAAATCTGAAAACGGTCTAGAAGTGTACATTTCAATAACTTACAATGTCAGTAGTGGGAGATTAATAGCAGATCAAGAAGACTGTATCTGCATGCGAGATGGTTCAATTTTTAAAGAGTTTTTTAAATGACAATGGACAGAAAATTCAAAGGGTTACAGTAAGTGTTGAGAAGTGACTTGGTAAAAGGAGCACAGAGGTGAGAAAGAATTAAGAAGAGTTCAATAGAACCAGGTATAATATCTGTACACATGACTCCATGAACAGGAGCAAAGGGGACACTTAAAGAAATCATAAGGACTAAGGAGAGATCAGGATGAGGGGGGCTTGTAGGAAGAGCTGAAAAAAAACAAAAGCATGCAATGGGCAGAAAATGTGGAAGAAAAGGCCTCACAGGTGGTAAACTGATCCATCTCTCCCTGGTAGTTCAACTGTATGAATAACAGAGAGGCCGGCTAAGTGGGAAAGTACTTGGAAACTCTGTTCATGCAGACAACAGAAAGTGCCACCAGAGTGAAAAAAGTAAACCTAGTAAGACAGCTTAGCCCCTTCCCCTTGGAGTTTTATGCAGGCTCTCTTTCTTACTGTGCCTCTGTTCATCTACACTGATACGTGTTAGGTCCAAAGGCAGTGACAAACATTGTTACATGTATTGATGAATCCTGCCAATTCCACAAAGCACAGCCATTTTACTTAGTGTTCTCAATACCTTCTTTTTGACTCTCATCTCGTTTGAAGAAACACTTTCAGAGGAAAGAAGTTCTCCCTAAGCCACATGTGTCCTTAAGTAAACTATGAATTGAGTGCTATTTCAAGGTGTTTGGGCTGATTCCTCCACATGGCCCGTAAAACCTAGAAAAGTGTCATGCACCAACAGGCAGTACATCTTCACTGAGTCCTGTTCTTTGCACTCCAGGGTCATATTATTGTCCATTTAATGGTCAGAAAAACAGTGTTACAGTGAGTATCCTTCTTAGTAGTAGGACTAAAGTGTTTTGGACTCGCATGTTCAGTTACTGAAAAGGCTCAGGGAAGTGCACTTGAGAGCTAGTCATTTGATACAGGTACTGCAGAGGAAAACAAGCTACTCTCATTTGGCAACTTTTAGACAGTGATACAGATCTGGCCATGTAAGTGTAAATAACAACAGCTCTAATCATGCATGGTGGCCTATGGGCTTGGAACTTGCATGCTTACAAAACCAGTGATTACTTGTGCATCTTCTCCTTCGAACCTCATATGTGAATCATCAACTAGTCAAGTGTTAACTTGGGAGGAAAACAATATGTTGGGATGTCCTTTTGTACATCAAGCCATGACTCTTTGTCTTAACATCAACAATATAATTAATGTTCAGGAGTTACATCCATTTCAGGGAGTCATATCCATCCTTCTCTTGGCTATATAATTTTAAGGACCAGCCAGCTTCCTTAGATGTTTTCAAGCCCATGAAAAGGCCAAAAAAAAAAAAATCTGAAAGAAGAGTTTGACGAATTTTCAACAAATACTAATCTAGAAATGCTGACATGAAAACCAACTAAAGTTTTCAACTCCTTCTTTTTTGGAACATTAGCTATGCCGGGCTTTTCAAAAATGACTTCTCAGAACTGACTTGTGCCCATGTTAGCAACTCTTCTGAAATTACTTTGAAAGTAGACTAATGTGAGAGTTTCTCTTTAGAGATAATTCAGATTACATGCATAGGAAGTGGCAGCAGGTCTGGGGATGTCGTAGCTCAGTGGCAGTGACCTTGCCTAGCTTGGGGCTGGCCTGCCATGGACTTTCACCCCAAACACTTGCAAGAAAAGAAAATGGAGGGAAGGGAGAGGGAAAGTTGGAAGGGAGGGAGGCAAAGTTGGAGGGATGGAGGGAGGTAGAAAAGAAGGAAGAAGAAAAGGAGAAAAACCAGGAAGGGAGGAAGGAAGCAAGGAAGGAAGGAAATAGGGAGAGCACAAGGGCAGGGAAAGGACTGAGTCACTAAAACAAAAGGCAAAGGACACAGAGACCAATATAGGCCATAAAAGCTGTTGGAACAGTTTAGACAGCTTTAGAATTTGAGTGACATCAAACTGAATGTTATTATGACTGGATGGAATCTCCCTAATTAGCCCCGCCTTGGCCTGGCCTAAATCAAATCAAGGGGTGGGTGGCATGGAGAGGAATTCTCTCTGGCTGGAGTGGGAGGGACCTAAACCTGTGGAACTTGAGGATGCACTGGGTAGGGAAGGGGACAAGACTCCCCTGATGGGCAGTTGAGCACAACAAGGCTCCTGGGAGCCCTTGATCATGGCTCCTACCGCCATATGCCCACCGCCCGCCATACGCTCAGCCCCTGAAGGGGATCACAGTGGTCTGCTCCGTTGCCTGGTGCAGGTTGGAGTTCCTGACCAAACACCTGAGTGTCCACAGCCTGTGTTGGCCTGCCTGGGCAGGCTGTGGTTGTGGTGGCAAGAGCCAAAGCCGTCTTGGCGTGATGGAGGAGCCAAGGGCTGCCTCTCAGCCATACTAGTGGGTGGTTCTGGAAGAAGCACCCAGGGTTGTGGCAGCATTGTCCGAAGACATGAAGCCAGGCCATCTTTCTTATGGCTTTCCTTGGGAGTTGGTGATGTGTACAGCTCTTGGATTTTTTGCTGTTCTCTCACTTTTCTGGAGAAGTTTTCAGTCGGTCAGTAGCAGGCTTTACGTGGGAAGAGAAAAAAAGCTGGCTCTAAATCTTGCTGGACTTATTGAAAAAAAATGTGGATTTCTTGAGAATGTTAGGCTTGTTGAAAAAGAACATGAAGGCTTAGATTCATCTTTAAAGGATAGCAGATTTGAGAAGGGTTCAAGGGAAGCACAACATCTGGAGGAAACCTACGAAAAGCTGCATAGGTCCGAATCAGGCCATGGCGTTGAAATGCTCTTTCTGGAAGAAGAGCTCAAATCACAGAAGGCTAAACATGGTCAACAGGATGAAATGATGGCGCATCTATCAAGAAGGATACAGTCCCTCCAAGGTGAAGCTGAATCCCTCAGATCACAAATAGCTAAAGCTAAAACAAACTGGAGACTCTCTCAAGTCAATGAGGAAGAACTGAAGCTGGCAATGAAAGAGGTTTTGAATGAAGGATCCCAACTTCCGCAAACGTAGAGACCAACAATACAAGGAGAAGTGAAGCACAGAGGGAACAAGGAGGTGTCCAATATAAAGCAAAAATCACATTAGAGGACTCTAAAGTCGCTGGAGAACAAGTTCTAAGAGACACAGAAAATCACATGGAGTCTCTGAGTGTATGCTTGCTGAAGATGAAGGATAGGTCTTCTGGAAGCCTGGGAGCCCAAAGGGATGGTGGTCACCTGGAGTTGGGAAGGACGAGTGAACCAGAAATTGGTGCTCACTTGGAGGATGAGTCCAAAGGAGCTTTGAGGATCCTGGTTGATGGTGCTAAGCTAAAGGCCTCCTTAGAAATCTTGGCAGGAGGAAGAAATCAAAAATGTACTTTCTCATCTGAAGTGGCGAAAACCACGGAAGACCTTACGGAACACCTTAGAAGTCTGCAGACTGAACAGGCATCCTTGCAGTCAGAAAATGCACAGCTGCAAAGTGAGAATGAGACCCTACAGAAGAACTTTAAAGTCATGGTGGAACGCTATCAAGAAAATATGATGAAACTGCACAGGAAATTAAGAGTGGAGAAAAACTCCCTGGTGGAGCAAGAGCAGAAACTTTCCAAAGTCGAAGAAAATTTGAGCCATACAATGGAAGAGCTGGAGACCTACAGAAAGAGAGCCCAATATCTTGAAGAAGAATTGCAGAGAACCATTCATTCCTGTCTGGGGAAGATTATTTCCTCTTAGGAAGAAGCACATGCTAGTGAGTTGGCAGCTCGGATTGCTGAAAAGAAACCTCAGTTATTTCAGGAAACAAAATGCGCACAACAGTCAAAAATTAACTGAGAAGGAGCTTAGATTTGAACTTGTACAAAAAGATCCCTATGATGCACTGGATGTTTCCAACTCAGCAATGGGCAGAAAGCCTTCTCCAAATGGGCCCTCACCAATAGGTCAGCCTTCATCTGAAAGGAGACCTCCTCATTTTGAAAAGAGTGGTCCACTCACACTCTCAGCTTTCACTCCAGTGGGAGGAGGAAGAGGGTCAAGGGGCCCTGGAGAATCCTCTGGACCATGCGACTAGCAGTAAAGGAAGAGAATCCAGCTGTCATAAGTTCACTGATTTTCAGAGAGCACCTTCTCAGACTGGGCCCCTCTCTCCTCCAGGGGAACAGGCCAGCAGGCTGATGATCCCTCCACCAGGCCAACCATATTCTTCTGATCAACGTCTTCCTCTACAAAGGCAAGATAGGTTTTACTCAAATTGTGGTAGACCATCGGGACCAGCAGAACACAGAACTCCTAATATGCCTCCTTTGGATAAATGGGATGGGCCTATGTCTTTACCAAGGCAATCCAGTAGAAAGGAGACCATAGTTGATCTCAGGGACTCTGACGTGCCTGATTCACCTCTCCATGCTGAAAACCAAGCACCTGGCTCTGGCTCTGTGTTGGCACCTTTCCCTCCAGTCAGAGGTGCCTTGTTTCCACTTGACCCGAGGAGTCAGTTCATGAGAAGAGGACCTTTTTTTTTCCTCCACCTCGCCCAGGAATCGTGTATGGGAACCTGGAGATCATTTTCCACCAGGCCCGCCACCCACTCCATTTCCAATGGGAAATGTCTACGCAGGGAGGGGGTTTTCGTCACAATCTTCCCCCAAGAGCTGGAATTCAGCCCTCTACACCCGCATTCTGAAAGTACAAGTGAGTTCCCTGAAGGGTTCCTTCCACCTGCAAATAAGCCTGTTACTCAACATCCAGAACCAAACAAGAAACCTCATGCTGTTGCTCTCTCTTCAAATGTAATTGGACTTATCTCTCATTTTTAGTTTTTAAGTAACTGCTTTTAATTCAGTAATTGACTATACTTTGGCTCCAATTGAAGCTCAATGAAACTATTATTCTTAAGATAGTATTTTGTAAATAAATTGGTTTACGTAGGAATCTTATGAGTAAATTATTCCTATTTTATTTTATTCCAGAGTACAGCATTTAATCTGATGAAGCCACTATTATATAAACAAGAATGGGAGTTCTAGGTACTTGTAATCTAGCTGCTGGAAATATGTTTTAAACTCCCAACAAAGAAGTGTATTTAGTATGACTGTAGCAAATGTCAAGTGACTTTAGGCTTAATGAAATTGTCACTGATTTACAGACTGGTTGGGCATATCAGCAAGTTTTTCCATATCAGAATAACTAGAGCATGGGAGGACCAAAGGAGAGAACACAACGAAACATGTCACGGAACCAGGAGGTCTCAACTACAAAGAAAAATGAAGACCTCTTTTTTATATTGGTTGCTTAAAACATTACATAGCTCTTGAGATATCATATTTCCTACATTAGATTCAAGTGAGTTATGAACTCCCATTTTTACCCCATTTACACATTGCACAATAACATTGTTTACACATCCACATTTTTACAACATGCCATATTAGTAACTGTTGTATTCTGCTACCTTTTCTATCCTCTACTATCCCCCCTCTTCTGCCCTCCCATCTTCTCTCTCTATCCCATCTGCTGTAATTTAAAGTTTGGGAATTGGAAACCACACTTTAAACTCACTCTGCTCCCCTTTTTCCCTTCTGTCAAATTACTCATCATCTTCTTCTATTTCTCTTCCTCCTCCTCCTCTTCCTCCTCCTCCTTATACCTTTCATTCATTCATCATACACTCATGCATTGGTTCATTCATTCCTTTCACATATGGTGTTGGGGATCCAACTCAGGACCTTTGAAAGTGCGAAGCCAGCACTCTAGTGCTGAGTCACAACCCCAGCAAATATCTTTTTGATTTTATGACTGTTTATATGAAATTCAGAATTGCATTCTGCTAGGGTTCACTGATATGTGGATTGACCTAGTCCTTGATTTCTGAGAGACTTTTGGAAAATACATAGGAATTATTAGGAGGTTGAAATGAAGAAACAAAGAGGAAATTCCCCAATTTCTTATTCTTAAATTCCGCACTCTGACTCTGCCTACCTGCTATAAAAACTTTTAAACGCTTACTCCCCATTTCTATATCATTGCCAACAAGTGAACATTCACTGCCCTACAACAAACCAGAGAACTCACATTGAACAATGTTTCCCCATTAGAGACCAAGAAACAATACTTATTAAAAAAAATACCCTAGCTATGAATTAGTAGTTAAAGCTTTATTTGGGTGCTAAATGTGCTCTAATTATGTGTTTGTGTGTTTGTTGATGTGTGTGTGTGTGTGTGTGTGTGGGTGTGTGTGCTTGCGTGTCAAACATGCACTGAGGTGTAAAATAAATGCAGGATTGCAACGGCCTTCTTAAAAATAAGAAGCAGCTTTATCACATTTGTAGCCCAGGGAAGAATCTGCCTGATACTTGACCTACAAATAATTGAAATGTGAAAAATTCAGGCCTAGAAAAACAAAGCCAACATACATAATAAATCTAATCAGTCTGTCTCACCTGTTTTCAAATCAGTTCTTTAAATAAACCTAAATTGCCAGCATAAAACATCAGTTGCTCTAAACGAGTGGATGGATGTCCCCTGCCATGGGCTGTGTAAAATACATGGAGGATCCCGCACTGATTGTTATCTAGAATGACTTCTGCCTGAACTACTATTAGTGAATAGTTGCTGTTATAGTGCGGTTCTGATACCAGTAAACTTTAATGAAGGTAATTTCAGGATGCAAAGAAATAAATTGATTTTACTAACTGGTTTTTGGAAAACACTGCCATAAAAAAATTATCAATATGTTCATAAAGGCATCTACATGTCTCTCCACAGGGGTTTTACTTAATGGGGGAGGGGGTGAGGTCTGGATATAACTTAACTGTCCATTAGTAGGTAGAACAATGTAATGGGAATCACAGTGCACATACTGGTTTGAACTCAATCTAGGTAACATGGATTCATCTCTGTGTAAGAGGCCTGCTTCTGAAAAACACAATGTAGAGCTCCAAAAGCAGAACGATACTTTCAGAATACCATGTTATGTTTGTAAATAGACAGACAGATAGATATACAGAAATCAAAAATCTGAAAACGGTCTAGAAGTGTACATTTCAATAACTTACAATGTCAGTAGTGGGAGATTAATAGCAGATCAAGAAGACTGTATCTGCATGCGAGATGGTTCAATTTTTAAAGAGTTTTTTAAATGACAATGGACAGAAAATTCAAAGGGTTACAGTAAGTGTTGAGAAGTGACTTGGTAAAAGGAGCACAGAGGTGAGAAAGAATTAAGAAGAGTTCAATAGAACCAGGTATAATATCTGTACACATGACTCCATGAACAGGAGCAAAGGGGACACTTAAAGAAATCATAAGGACTAAGGAGAGATCAGGATGAGGGGGGCTTGTAGGAAGAGCTGAAAAAAAACAAAAGCATGCAATGGGCAGAAAATGTGGAAGAAAAGGCCTCACAGGTGGTAAACTGATCCATCTCTCCCTGGTAGTTCAACTGTATGAATAACAGAGAGGCCGGCTAAGTGGGAAAGTACTTGGAAACTCTGTTCATGCAGACAACAGAAAGTGCCACCAGAGTGAAAAAAGTAAACCTGGTAAGGCAGCTTAGCCCCTTCCCCTTGGAGTTTTATGCAGGCTCTCTTTCTTACTGTGCCTCTGTTCATCTACACTGATACGTGTTAGGTCCAAAGGCAGTGACAAACATTGTTACATGTATTGATGAATCCTGCCAATTCCACAAAGCACAGCCATTTTACTTAGTGTTCTCAATACCTTCTTTTTGACTCTCATCTCGTTTGAAGAAACACTTTCAGAGGAAAGAAGTTCTCCCTAAGCCACATGTGTCCTTAAGTAAACTATGAATTGAGTGCTATTTCAAGGTGTTTGGGCTGATTCCTCCACATGGCCCGTAAAACCTAGAAAAGTGTCATGCACCAACAGGCAGTACATCTTCACTGAGTCCTGTTCTTTGCACTCCAGGGTCATATTATTGTCCATTTAATGGTCAGAAAAACAGTGTTACAGTGAGTATCCTTCTTAGTAGTAGGACTAAAGTGTTTTGGACTCGCATGTTCAGTTACTGAAAAGGCTCAGGGAAGTGCACTTGAGAGCTGGTCATTTGATACAGGTACTGCA
Organism: Callospermophilus lateralis; assembly: GCF_048772815.1. Taxonomy (NCBI): domain Eukaryota; kingdom Metazoa; phylum Chordata; class Mammalia; order Rodentia; family Sciuridae; genus Callospermophilus; species Callospermophilus lateralis. Next base: position 290,032 of record NW_027512623.1, on the reverse strand, counting down.
GAGGAAAACAAGCTACTCTCATTTGGCAACTTTTAGACAGTGATACAGCTCTGGCCATGTAAGTGTAAATAACAACAGCTCTAATCATGCATGGTGGCCTATGGGCTTGGAACTTGCATGCTTACAAAACCAGTGATTACTTGTGCATCTTCTCCTTCGAACCTCATATGTGAATCATCAACTAGTCAAGTGTTAACTTGGGAGGAAAACAATATGTTGGGATGTCCTTTTTGTACATCAAGCCATGAACTCTTTGTCTTAACATCAACAATATAATTAATGTTCAGGAGTTACATCCATTTCAGAGAGTCATATCCATCCTTCTCTTGGCTATATATTTTTAAGGACCAGCCAGCTTCCTTAGATGTTTTCAAGCCAATGAAAAGGCCAAAAAAAAAAATCTGAAAGAAGAGTGACGAATTTTCAACAAATACTAATCTAGAAATGCTGACATGAAAACCAACTAAAGTTTTCAACTCCTTCTTTTTTGGAACATTAGCTATGCCGGGCTTTTCAAAAATGACTTCTCAGAACTGACTTGTGCCCATGTTAGCAACTCTTCTGAAATTACTTTGAAAGTAGACTAATGTGAGAGTTTCTCTTTAGAGATAATTCAGATTACTTGCATAGGAAGTGGCAGCAGGGCTGGGGATGTCGTAGCTCAGTGGCAGTGACCTTGCCTAGCTTGGGGCTGGCCTGCCATGGACTTTCACCCCAAACACTTGCAAGAAAAGAAAATGGAGGGAAGGGAGAGGGAAAGTTGGAAGGGAGGGAGGCAAAGTTGGAGGGATGGAGGGAGGTAGAAAAGAAGGAAGAAGAAAAGGAGAAAAACCAGGAAGGGAGCAAGGAAGGAAGGAAATAGGGAGAGCACAAGGGCAGGGAAAGGACTGAGTCACTAAAACAAAAGGCAAAGGACACAGAGACCAATATAGGCCATAAAAGCTGTTGGAACAGTTTAGACAGCTTTAGAATTTGAGTGACATCAAACTGAATGTTATTATGACTGGATGGAATCTTCCTACTTAGCCCCGCCTTGGCCTAGCCTAAACCAAATCAAGGGGTGGGTGGCATGGAGAGGAATTCTCTCTGGCTGGAGTGGGAGGGACCTAAACCTGTGGAACTTGAGGATGCACTGGGTAGGGAAGGGGACAAGACTCCCCTGATGGGCAGTTGAGCACAACAAGGCTCCTGGGAGCCCTTGATCATGGCTCCTACCGCCATATGCCCACCGCCCGCCATACGCTCAGCCCCTGAAGGGGATCACAGTGGTCTGCTCCGTTGCCTGGTGCAGGTTGGAGTTCCTGACCAAACACCTGAGTGTCCACAGCCTGTGTTGGCCTGCCTGGGCAGGCTGTGGTTGTGGTGGCAAGAGCCAAAGCCGTCTTGGCGTGATGGAGGAGCCAAGGGCTGCCTCTCAGCCATACTAGTGGGTGGTTCTGGAAGAAGCACCCAGGGTTGTGGCAGCATTGTCTGAAGACATGAAGCCAGGCCATCTTTCTTATGGCTTTCCTTGGGAGTTGGTGATGTGTACAGCTCTTGGATTTTTTGCTGTTCTCTCACTTTTCTGGAGAAGTTTTCAGTCGGTCAGTAGCAGGCTTTACGTGGGAGGAGAAAAAAAGCTGGCTCTAAATCTTGCTGGACTTATTGAAAAAAAAATGTGGACTTCTTGAGAAAGTTAGCCTTGTTGAAAAAGAACATGAAGGCTTAGATTCATCTTTAAAGGATAGCAGATTTGAGAAGGGTTCAAGGGAAGCACAACATCTCGAGGAAACCTACGAAAAGCTGCATAGGTCCGAATCCAGCCATGGCGTTGAAATGCTCTTTCTGGAAGAAGAGCTCAAATCACGGAAGGCTAAACATGGTCAACAGGATGAAACGATGGCGCATCTATCAAGAAGGATACAGGCCCTCCAAGGTGAAGCTGAATCCCTCAGATCACAAATAGCTGAAGCTAAAACAAACTGGAGACTCTTTCAAGTCAATGAGGAAGAACTGAAGCTGGCAATGAAAGAGGTTTTGAATGAAGGATCCCAACTTCCGCAAACGTAGAGACCAACAATACAAGGAGAAGTGAAGCACAGAGGGAACAAGGAGGTGTCCAATATAAAGCAAAAATCACATTAGAGGACTCTAAAGTCGCTGGAGAACAAGTTCTAAGAGACACAGAAAATCACATGGAGTCTCTGAGTGTATGCTTGCTGAAGATGAAGGATAGGTCTTCTCCAAGCCTGGGAGCCCAAAGGGATGGTGGTCACCTGGAATTGGGAAGGACGAGTGAACCAGAAATTGGTGCTCACTTGGAGGATGAGTCCAAAGGAGCTTTGAGGAACCTGGTTGATGGTGCTAAGCTAAAGGCCTCCTTAGAAATCTTGGCAGGAGGAAGAAATCAAAAATGTACTTTCTCATCTGAAGTGGCGAAAACCACGGAAGACCTTACGGAACACCTTAGAAGTCTGCAGACTGAACAGGCATCCTTGCAGTCAGAAAATGCACAGCTGCAAAGTGAGAATGAGACCCTACAGAAGAACTTTAAAGTCATGGTGGAACGCTATCAAGAAAATATGATGAAACTGCACAGGAAATTAAGAGTGGAGAAAAACTCCCTGGTGGAGCAAGAGGAGAAACTTTCCACAGTCGAAGAAAAGTTGAGCCATACAATGGAAGAGCTGGAGACCTACAGAAAGAGAGCCCAATATCTTGAAGAAGAATTGCAGAGAACCATTCATTCCTGTCTGGGGAAGATTATTTCCTCTGAGAAGGAAGCACATGCTAGTGAGTTGGCAGCTCGGATTGCTGAAAGAAACCTCAGTTATTTCAGGAAACGAAATGCGCGCAACAGTCAAAAATTAACTGAGAAGGAGCTTAGATTTGAACTTGTACAAAAAGATCCCTATGATGCACTGGATGTTTCCAACTCAGCAATGGGCAGAAAGCCTTCTCCAAATGGGCCCTCACCAATAGGTCAGCCTTCATCTGAAAGGAGACCTCCTCATTTTGAAAAGAGTGGTCCACTCACACTCTCAGCTTTCACTCCAGTGGGAGGAGGAACAGGGTCAAGGGGCCCTGGAGAATCCTCTGGACCATGCGACTAGCAGTAAAGGAAGAGAATCCAGCTGTCATAAGTTCACTGATTTTCAGAGAGTACCTTCTCAGACTGGGCCCCTCTCTCCTCCAGGGGAACAGGCCAGCAGGCTGATGATCCCTCCACCAGGCCAACCATATTCTTCTGATCCACGACTTCCTCTACAAAGGCAAGATAGGTTTTACTCAAATTGTGGTAGACCATCGGGACCAGCAGAACACAGAACTCCTAATATGCCTCCTTTGGATAAATGGGATGGGCCTATGTCTTTACCAAGGCAATCCAGTAGAAAGGAGACCATAGTCGATCTCAGGGACTCTGACGTGCCTGATTCACCAGTCCATGCTGAAAACCAAGCAACTGGCTCTGGCTCTGTGTTGGCACCTTTCCCTCCAGTAAGAGGTGCCTTGTTTCCAGTTGACCCAAGGGGTCAGTTCATGAGAAGAGGACCTTTTTTTTCCTCCACCTCGCCCAGGAATCGTGTATGGGAACCTGGAGATCATTTTCCACCAGGCCTGCCACCCACTCCATTTCCAATGGGAAATGTCTACGCAGGGAGGGGGTTTTCGTCACAATCTTCCCCCAAGAGCTGGAATTCAGCCCTCTACACCCGCATTCTGAAAGTACAAGTGAGTTCCCTGAAGGGTTCCTTCCACCTGCAAATAAGCCTGTTACTCAACATCCAGAACCAAACAAGAAACCTCATGCTGTTGCTCTCTCTTCAAATGTAATTGGACTTATCTCTCATTTTTAGTTTTTAAGTAACTGCTTTTACTTCAGTAATTGACTATACTTTGGCTCCAATTGAAGCTCAATGAAACTATTATTCTTAAGATAGTATTTTGTAAATAAATTGGTTTACGTAGGAATCTTATGAGTAAATTATTCCTATTTTATTTTATTCCAGAGTACAGCATTTAATCTGATGAAGCCACTATTATATAAACAAGAATGGGAGTTCTAGGTACTTGTAATCTAGCTGCTGGAAATATGTTTTAAACTCCCAACAAAGAACTGTATTTAGTATGACTCTAGCAAATGTCAAGTGACTTTAGGCTTAATGAAATTGTCACTGATTTACAGACTGGTTGGGCATATCAGCAAGTTTTTCCATATCAGAATAACTAGAGCATGGGAGGACCAAAGGAGAGAACACAACGAAACATGTCACGGAAACAGGAGGTCTCAACTACAAAGAAAAATGAAGACCTCTTTTTTATATTGGTTGCTTAAAACATTACATAGCTCTTGAGATATCATATTTCCTACATTAGATTCAAGTGAGTTATGAACTCCCATTTTTACCCCATATACACATTGCACAATAACATTGTTTACACATCCACATTTTTACAACATGCCATATTAGTAACTGTTGTATTCTGCTACCTTTTCTATCCTCTACTATCCCCCCTCTTCTGCCCTCCCATCTTCTCTCTCTATCCCATCTGCTGTAATTTAAAGTTTGGGAATTGGAAACCACACTTTAAACTCACTCTGCTCCCCTTTTTCCCTTCTGTCAAATTACTCATCATCTTCTTCTATTTCTCTTCCTCCTCCTCCTCTTCCTCCTCCTCCTTATACCTTTCATTCATTCATCATACACTCATGCATTGGTTCATTCATTCCTTTCACATATGGTGTTGGGGATCCAACTCAGGACCTTTGAAAGTGCGAAGCCAGCACTCTAGTGCTGAGTCACAACCCCAGCAAATATCTTTTTGATTTTATGACTGTTTATATGAAATTCAGAATTGCATTCTGCTATGGTTCACTGATATGTGGATTGACCTAGTCCTTGATTTCTGAGAGACTTTTGGAAAATACATAGGAATTATTAGGAGGTTGAAATGAAGAAACAAAGAGGAAATACCCCAATTTCTTATTCTTAAATTCCGCACTCTGACTCTGCCTACCTGCTATAAAAACTTTTAAACGCTTACTCCCCATTTCTATATCATTGCCAACAAGAGAACATTCACTGCCCTACAACAAACCAGAGAACTCACATTGAACAATGTTTCCCCGTTAGAGACCAAGACACAATACTTATTAAAAAAAATACCCTAGCTATGAATTAGTAGTAAAGCTTTATTTGGGTGCTAAATGTGCTCTAATTATGTGTTTGTGTGTTTGTTGATGTGTGTGTGTGTGTGTGTGTGTGTGTGGGTGTGTATGCTTGCGTGTCAAACATGCACTGAGGTGTAAAATAAATGCAGGATTGCAACGGCCTTCTTAAAAATAAGAAGCAGCTTTATCACATTTGTAGCCCAGGGAAGAATCTGCCTGATACTTGACCTACAAATAATTGAAATGTGAAAAATTCAGGCCTAGAAAAACAAAGCCAACATACATAATAAATCTAATCAGTCTGTCTCACCTGTTTTCAAATCAGTTCTTTAAATAAACCTAAATTGCCAGCATAAAACATCAGTTGCTCTAAACGAGTGGATGGATGTCCCCTGCCATGGGCTGTGTAAAATACATGGAGGATCCCGCACTGATTGTTATCTAGAATGACTTCTGCCTGAACTACTATTAGTGAATAGTTGCTGTTATAGTGCGGTTCTGATACCAGTAAACTTTAATGAAGGTAATTTCAGGATGCAAAGAAATAAATTGATTTTACTAACTGGTTTTTGGAAAACACTGCCATAAAAAAATTATCAATATGTTCATAAAGGCATCTACATGTCTCTCCACAGGGGTTTTACTTAATGGGGGAGGGGGTGAGGTCTGGATATAACTTAACTGTCCATTAGTAGGTAGAACAATGTAATGGGAATCACAGTGCACATACTGGTTTGAACTCAATCTAGGTAACATGGATTCATCTCTGTGTAAGAGGCCTGCTTCTGAAAAACACAATGTAGAGCTCCAAAAGCAGAACGATACTTTCAGAATACCATGTTATGTTTGTAAATAGACAGACAGATAGATATACAGAAATCAAAAATCTGAAAACGGTCTAGAAGTGTACATTTCAATAACTTACAATGTCAGTAGTGGGAGATTAATAGCAGATCAAGAAGACTGTATCTGCATGCGAGATGGTTCAATTTTTAAAGAGTTTTTTAAATGACAATGGACAGAAAATTCAAAGGGTTACAGTAAGTGTTGAGAAGTGACTTGGTAAAAGGAGCACAGAGGTGAGAAAGAATTAAGAAGAGTTCAATAGAACCAGGTATAATATCTGTACACATGACTCCATGAACAGGAGCAAAGGGGACACTTAAAGAAATCATAAGGACTAAGGAGAGATCAGGATGAGGGGGGCTTGTAGGAAGAGCTGAAAAAAAACAAAAGCATGCAATGGGCAGAAAATGTGGAAGAAAAGGCCTCACAGGTGGTAAACTGATCCATCTCTCCCTGGTAGTTCAACTGTATGAATAACAGAGAGGCCGGCTAAGTGGGAAAGTACTTGGAAACTCTGTTCATGCAGACAACAGAAAGTGCCACCAGAGTGAAAAAAGTAAACCTAGTAAGACAGCTTAGCCCCTTCCCCTTGGAGTTTTATGCAGGCTCTCTTTCTTACTGTGCCTCTGTTCATCTACACTGATACGTGTTAGGTCCAAAGGCAGTGACAAACATTGTTACATGTATTGATGAATCCTGCCAATTCCACAAAGCACAGCCATTTTACTTAGTGTTCTCAATACCTTCTTTTTGACTCTCATCTCGTTTGAAGAAACACTTTCAGAGGAAAGAAGTTCTCCCTAAGCCACATGTGTCCTTAAGTAAACTATGAATTGAGTGCTATTTCAAGGTGTTTGGGCTGATTCCTCCACATGGCCCGTAAAACCTAGAAAAGTGTCATGCACCAACAGGCAGTACATCTTCACTGAGTCCTGTTCTTTGCACTCCAGGGTCATATTATTGTCCATTTAATGGTCAGAAAAACAGTGTTACAGTGAGTATCCTTCTTAGTAGTAGGACTAAAGTGTTTTGGACTCGCATGTTCAGTTACTGAAAAGGCTCAGGGAAGTGCACTTGAGAGCTGGTCATTTGATACAGGTACTGCAGAGGAAAACAAGCTACTCTCATTTGGCAACTTTTAGACAGTGATACAGCTCTGGCCATGTAAGTGTAAATAACAACAGCTCTAATCATGCATGGTGGCCTATGGGCTTGGAACTTGCATGCTTACAAAACCAGTGATTACTTGTGCATATTCTCCTTCGAACCTCATATGTGAATCATCAACTAGTCAAGTGTTAACTTGGGAGGAAAACAATATGTTGGGATGTCCTTTTTGTACATCAAGCCATGAACTCTTTGTCTTAACATCAACAATATAATTAATGTTCAGGAGTTACATCCATTTCAGAGAGTCATATCCATCCTTCTCTTGGCTATATATTTTTAAGGACCAGCCAGCTTCCTTAGATGTTTTCAAGCCCATGAAAAGGCCAAAAAAAAAAAAAATCTGAAAGAAGAGTTTGACGAATTTTCAACAAATACTAATCTAGAAATGCTGACATGAAAACCAACTAAAGTTTTCAACTCCTTCTTTTTTGGAACATTAGCTATGCTGGGCTTTTCAAAAATGACTTCTCAGAACTGACTTGTGCCCATGTAAGCAACTCTTCTGAAATTACTTTGAAAGTAGACTAATGTGAGAGTTTCTCTTTAGAGATAATTCAGATTACTTGCATAGGAAGTGGCAGCAGGTCTGGGGATGTCGTAGCTCAGTGGCAGTGACCTTGCCTAGCTTGGGGCTGGCCTGCCATGGACTTTCACCCCAAACACTTGCAAGAAAAGAAAATGGAGGGAAGGGAGAGGGAAAGTTGGAAGGGAGGGAGGCAAAGTTGGAGGGATGGAGGGAGGTAGAAAAGAAGGAAGAAGAAAAGGAGAAAAACCAATAAGGGAGGAAGGAAGCAAGGAAGGAAGGAAATAGGGAGAGCACAAGGGCAGGGAAAGGACTGAGTCACTAAAACAAAAGGCAAAGGACACAGAGACCAATATAGGCCATAAAAGCTGTTGGAACAGTTTAGACAGCTTTAGAATTTGAGTGACATCAAACTGAATGTTATTATGACTGGATGGAATCTTCCTACTTAGCCCCGCCTTGGCCTGGCCTAAACCAAATCAAGGGGTGGGTGGCATGGAGAGGAATTCTCTCTGGCTGGAGTGGGAGGGACCTAAACCTGTGGAACTTGAGGATGCACTGGGTAGGGAAGGGGACAAGACTCCCCTGATGGGCAGTTGAGCACAACAAGGCTCCTGGGAGCCCTTGATCATGGCTCCTACCGCCATATGCCCACCACCCGCCATACGCTCAGCCCCTGAAGGGGATCACAGTGGTCTGCTCCGTTGCCTGCTGCAGGTTGGAGTTCCTGACCAAACACCTGAGTGTCCACAGCCTGTGTTGGCCTGCCTGGGCAGGCTGTGGTTGTGGTGGCAAGAGCCAAAGCCGTCTTGGCGTGATGGAGGAGCCAAGGGCTGCCTCTCAGCCATACTAGTGGGTGGTTCTGGAAGAAGCACCCAGGGTTGTGGCAGCATTGTCTGAAGACATGAAGCCAGGCCATCTTTCTTATGGCTTTCCTTGGGAGTTGGTGATGTGTACAGCTCTTGGATTTTTTGCTGTTCTCTCACTTTTCTGGAGAAGTTTTCAGTCGGTCAGTAGCAGGCTTTACGTGGGAAGAGAAAAAAAGCTGGCTCTAAATCTTGCTGGACTTATTGAAAAAAAATGTGGACTTCTTGAGAAAGTTAGCCTTGTTGAAAAAGAACATGAAGGCTTAGATTCATCTTTAAAGGATAGCAGATTTGAGAAGGGTTCAAGGGAAGCACAACATCTGGAGGAAACCTACGAAAAGCTGCATAGGTCCGAATCCAGCCATGGCGTTGAAATGCTCTTTCTGGAAGAAGAGCTCAAATCACAGAAGGCTAAACATGGTCAACAGGATGAAACGATGGCGCATCTATCAAGAAGGATACAGGCCCTCCAAGGTGAAGCTGAATCCCTCAGATCACAAATAGCTGAAGCTAAAACAAACTGGAGACTCTTTCAAGTCAATGAGGAAGAACTGAAGCTGGCAATGAAAGAGGTTTTGAATGAAGGATCCCAACTTCCGCAAACGCAGAGACCAACAATACAAGGAGAAGTGAAGCACAGAGGGAACAAGGAGGTGTCCAATATAAAGCAAAAATCACATTAGAGGACTCTAAAGTCGCTGGAGAACAAGTTCTAAGAGACACAGAAAATCACATGGAGTCTCTGAGTGTATGCTTGCTGAAGATGAAGGATAGGTCTTCTCCAAGCCTGGGAGCCCAAAGGGATGGTGGTCACCTGGAATTGGGAAGGACGAGTGAACCAGAAATTGGTGCTCACTTGGAGGATGAGTCCAAAGGAGCTTTGAGGAACCTGGTTGATGGTGCTAAGCTAAAGGCCTCCTTAGAAATCTTGGCAGGAGGAAGAAATCAAAAATGTACTTTCTCATCTGAAGTAGCGAAAACCACGGAAGACCTTACGGAACACCTTAGAAGTCTGCAGACTGAACAGGCATCCTTGCAGTCAGAAAATGCACAGCTGCAAAGTGAGAATGAGGCCCTACAGAAGAACTTTAAAGTCATGGTGGAACGCTATCAAGAAAATATGATGAAACTGCACAGGAAACTAAGAGTGGAGAAAAACTCCCTGGTGGAGCAAGAGGAGAAACTTTCCAAAGTCGAAGAAAAGTTGAGCCATACAATGGAAGAGCTGGAGACCTACAGAAAGAGAGCCCAATATCTTGAAGAAGAATTGCAGAGAACCATTCATTCCTGTCTGGGGAAGATTATTTCCTCTGAGAAAGAAGCACATGCTAGTGAGTTGGCAGCTCGGATTGCTGAAAGAAACCTCAGTTATTTCAGGAAACAAAATGCGCGCAACAGTCAAAAATTAACTGAGAAGGAGCTTAGATTTGAACTTGTACAAAAAGATCCCTATGATGCACTGGATGTTTCCAACTCAGCAATGGGCAGAAAGCCTTCTCCAAATGGGCCCTCACCAATAGGTCAGCCTTCATCTGAAAGGAGACCTCCTCATTTTGAAAAGAGTGGTCCACTCACACTCTCAGCTTTCACTCCAGTGGGAGGAGGAACAGGGTCAAGGGGCCCTGGAGAATCCTCTGGACCATGCGACTAGCAGTAAAGGAAGAGAATCCAGCTGTCATAAGTTCACTGATTTTCAGAGAGCACCTTCTCAGACTGGGCCCCTCTCTCCTCCAGGGGAACAGGCCAGCAGGCTGATGATCCCTCCACCAGGCCAACCATATTCTTCTCATCCACGTCTTCCTCTACAAAGGCAAGATAGGTTTTACTCAAATTGTGGTAGACCATTGGGACCAGCAGAACACAGAACTCCTAATATGCCTCCTTTGGATAAATGGGATGGGCCTATGTCTTTACCAAGGCAATCCAGTAGAAAGGAGACCATAGTCGATCTCAGGGACTCTGACGTGCCTGATTCACCACTCCATGCTGAAAACCAAGCAACTGGCTCTGGCTCTGTGTTGGCACCTTTCCCTCCAGTAAGAGGTGCCTTGTTTCCAGTTGACCCAAGGGGTCAGTTCATGAGAAGAGGACCTTTTTTTTCCTCCACCTCGCCCAGGAATCGTGTATGGGAACCTGGAGATCATTTTCCACCAGGCCTGCCACCCACTCCATTTCCAATGGGAAATGTCTACGCAGGGAGGGGGTTTTCGTCACAATCTTCCCCCAAGAGCTGGAATTCAGCCCTCTACACCTGCATTCTGAAAGTACAAGTGAGTTCCCTGAAGGGTTCCTTCCACCTGCAAATAAGCCTGTTACTCAACATCCAGAACCAAACAAGAAACCTCATGCTGTTGCTCTCTCTTCAAATGTAATTGGACTTATCTCTCATTTTTAGTTTATAAGTAACTGCTTTTACTTCAGTAATTGACTATACTTTGGCTCCAATTGAAGCTCAATGAAACTATTATTCTTAAGATAGTATTTTGTAAATAAATTGGTTTACGTAGGAATCTTATGAGTAAATTATTCCTATTTTATTTTATTCCAGAGTACAGCATTTAATCTGATGAAGCCACTATTATATAAACAAGAATGGGAGTTCTAGGTACTTGTAATCTAGCTGCTGGAAATATGTTTTAAACTCCCAACAAAGAAGTGTATTTAGTATGACTGTAGCAAATGTCAAGTGACTTTAGGCTTAATGAAATTGTCACTGATTTACAGACTGGTTGGGCATATCAGCAAGTTTTTCCATATCAGAATAACTAGAGCATGGGAGGACCAAAGGAGAGAACACAACGAAACATGTCACGGAAACAGGAGGTCTCAACTACAAAGAAAAATGAAGACCTCTTTTTTATATTGGTTGCTTAAAACATTACATAGCTCTTGAGATATCATATTTCCTACATTAGATTCAAGTGAGTTATGAACTCCCATTTTTACCCCATATACACATTGCACAATAACACTGTTTACACATCCACATTTTTACAACATGCCATATTAGTAACTGTTGTATTCTGCTACCTTTTCTATCCTCTACTATCCCCCCTCTTCTGCCCTCCCATCTTCTCTCTCTATCCCATCTGCTGTAATTTAAAGTTTGGGAATTGGAAACCACACTTTAAACTCACTCTGCTCCCCTTTTTCCCTTCTGTCAAATTACTCATCATCTTCTTCTATTTCTCTTCCTCCTCCTCCTCTTCCTCCTCCTCCTTATACCTTTCATTCATTCATCATACACTCATGCATTGGTTCATTCATTCCTTTCACATATGGTGTTGGGGATCCAACTCAGGACCTTTGAAAGTGCGAAGCCAGCACTCTAGTGCTGAGTCACAACCCCAGCAAATATCTTTTTGATTTTATGACTGTTTATATGAAATTCAGAATTGCATTCTGCTAGGGTTCACTGATATGTGGATTGACCTAGTCCTTGATTTCTGAGAGACTTTTGGAAAATACATAGGAATTATTAGGAGGTTGAAATGAAGAAACAAAGAGGAAATTCCCCAATTTCTTATTCTTAAATTCCGCACTCTGACTCTGCCTACCTGCTATAAAAACTTTTAAACGCTTACTCCCCATTTCTATATCATTGCCAACAAGTGAACATTCACTGCCCTACAACAAACCAGAGAACTCACATTGAACAATGTTTCCCCATTAGAGACCAAGAAACAATACTTATTAAAAAAAATACCCTAGCTATGAATCAGTAGTTAAAGCTTTATTTGGGTGCTAAATGTGCTCTAATTATGTGTTTGTGTGTTTGTTGATGTGTGTGTGTGTGTGTGTGTGGGTGTGTGTGCTTGCGTGTCAAACATGCACTGAGGTGTAAAATAAATGCAGGATTGCAACGGCCTTCTTAAAAATAAGAAGCAGCTTTATCACATTTGTAGCCCAGGGAAGAATCTGCCTGATACTTGACCTACAATTAATTGAAATGTGAAAAATTCAGGCCTAGAAAAACAAAGCCAACATACATAATAAATCTAATCAGTCTGTCTCACCTGTTTTCAAATCAGTTCTTTAAATAAACCTAAATTGCCAGCATAAAACATCAGTTGCTCTAAACGAGTGGATGGATGTCCCCTGCCATGGGCTGTGTAAAATACATGGAGGATCCCGCACTGATTGTTATCTAGAATGACTTCTGCCTGAACTACTATTAGTGAATAGTTGCTGTTATAGTGCGGTTCTGATACCAGTAAACTTTAATGAAGGTAATTTCAGGATGCAAAGAAATAAATTGATTTTACTAACTGGTTTTTGGAAAACACTGCCATAAAAAAATTATCAATATGTTCATAAAGGCATCTACATGTCTCTCCACAGGGGTTTTACTTAATGGGGGAGGGGGTGAGGTCTGGATATAACTTAACTGTCCATTAGTAGGTAGAACAATGTAATGGGAATCACAGTGCACATACTGGTTTGAACTCAATCTAGGTAACATGGATTCATCTCTGTGTAAGAGGCCTGCTTCTGAAAAACACAATGTAGAGCTCCAAAAGCAGAACGATACTTTCAGAATACCATGTTATGTTTGTAAATAGACAGACAGATAGATATACAGAAATCAAAAATCTGAAAACGGTCTAGAAGTGTACATTTCAATAACTTACAATGTCAGTAGTGGGAGATTAATACCAGATCAAGAAGACTGTATCTGCATGCGAGATGGTTCAATTTTTAAAGAGTTTTTTAAATGACAATGGACAGAAAATTCAAAGGGTTACAGTAAGTGTTGAGAAGTGACTTGGTAAAAGGAGCACAGAGGTGAGAAAGAATTAAGAAGAGTTCAATAGAACCAGGTATAATATCTGTACACATGACTCCATGAACAGGAGCAAAGGGGACACTTAAAGAAATCATAAGGACTAAGGAGAGATCAGGATGAGGGGGGCTTGTAGGAAGAGCTGAAAAAAAACAAAAGCATGCAATGGGCAGAAAATGTGGAAGAAAAGGCCTCACAGGTGGTAAACTGATCCATCTCTCCCTGGTAGTTCAACTGTATGAATAACAGAGAGGCCGGCTAAGTGGGAAAGTACTTGGAAACTCTGTTCATGCAGACAACAGAAAGTGCCACCAGAGTGAAAAAAGTAAACCTAGTAAGACAGCTTAGCCCCTTCCCCTTGGAGTTTTATGCAGGCTCTCTTTCTTACTGTGCCTCTGTTCATCTACACTGATACGTGTTAGGTCCAAAGGCAGTGACAAACATTGTTACATGTATTGATGAATCCTGCCAATTCCACAAAGCACAGCCATTTTACTTAGTGTTCTCAATACCTTCTTTTTGACTCTCATCTCGTTTGAAGAAACACTTTCAGAGGAAAGAAGTTCTCCCTAAGCCACATGTGTCCTTAAGTAAACTATGAATTGAGTGCTATTTCAAGGTGTTTGGGCTGATTCCTCCACATGGCCCGTAAAACCTAGAAAAGTGTCATGCACCAACAGGCAGTACATCTTCACTGAGTCCTGTTCTTTGCACTCCAGGGTCATATTATTGTCCATTTAATGGTCAGAAAAACAGTGTTACAGTGAGTATCCTTCTTAGTAGTAGGACTAAAGTGTTTTGGACTCGCATGTTCAGTTACTGAAAAGGCTCAGGGAAGTGCACTTGAGAGCTGGTCATTTGATACAGGTACTGCAGAGGAAAACAAGCTACTCTCATTTGGCAACTTTTAGACAGTGATACAGCTCTGGCCATGTAAGTGTAAATAACAACAGCTCTAATCATGCATGGTGGCCTATGGGCTTGGAACTTGCATGCTTACAAAACCAGTGATTACTTGTGCATCTTCTCCTTCGAACCTCATATGTGAATCATCAACTAGTCAAGTGTTAACTTGGGAGGAAAACAATATGTTGGGATGTCCTTTTTGTACATCAAGCCATGAACTCTTTGTCTTAACATCAACAATATAATTAATGTTCAGGAGTTACATCCATTTCAGAGAGTCATATCCATCCTTCTCTTGGCTATATATTTTTAAGGACCAGCCAGCTTCCTTAGATGTTTTCAAGCCCATGAAAAGGCCAAAAAAAAAATCTGAAAGAAGAGTTTGAAGAATTTTCAACAAATACTAATCTAGAAATGCTGACATGAAAACCAACTAAAGTTTTCAACTCCTTCTTTTTTGGAACATTAGCTATGCCGGGCTTTTCAAAAATGACTTCTCAGAACTGACTTGTGCCCATGTTAGCAACTCTTCTGAAATTACTTTGAAAGTAGACTAATGTGAGAGTTTCTCTTTAGAGATAATTCAGATTACTTGCATAGGAAGTGGCAGCAGGTCTGGGGATGTCGTAGCTCAGTGGCAGTGACCTTGCCTAGCTTGGGGCTGGCCTGCCATGGACTTTCACCCCAAACACTTGCAAGAAAAGAAAATGGAGGGAAGGGAGAGGGAAAGTTGGAAGGGAGGGAGGCAAAGTTGGAGGGATGGAGGGAGGTAGAAAAGAAGGAAGAAGAAAAGGAGAAAAACCAGGAAGGGAGCAAGGAAGGAAGGAAATAGGGAGAGCACAAGGGCAGGGAAAGGACTGAGTCACTAAAACAAAAGGCAAAGGACACAGAGACCAATATAGGCCATAAAAGCTGTTGGAACAGTTTAGACAGCTTTAGAATTTGAGTGACATCAAACTGAATGTTATTATGACTGGATGGAATCTTCCTACTTAGCCCCGCCTTGGCCTGGCCTAAACTAAATCAAGGGGTGGGTGGCATGGAGAGGAATTCTCTCTGGCTGGAGTGGGAGGGACCTAAACCTGTGGAACTTGAGGATGCACTGGGTAGGGAAGGGGACAAGACTCCCCTGATGGGCAGTTGAGCACAACAAGGCTCCTGGGAGCCCTTGATCATGGCTCCTACCGCCATATGCCCACCACCCGCCATACGCTCAGCCCCTGAAGGGGATCACAGTGGTCTGCTCCGTTGCCTGGTGCAGGTTGGAGTTCCTGACCAAACACCTGAGTGTCCACAGCCTGTGTTGGCCTGCCTGGGCAGGCTGTGGTTGTGGTGGCAAGAGCCAAAGCCGTCTTGGCGTGATGGAGGAGCCAAGGGCTGCCTCTCAGCCATACTAGTGGGTGGTTCTGGAAGAAGCACCCAGGGTTGTGGCAGCATTGTCTGAAGACATGAAGCCAGGCCATCTTTCTTATGGCTTTCCTTGGGAGTTGGTGATGTGTACAGCTCTTGGATTTTTTGCTGTTCTCTCACTTTTCTGGAGAAGTTTTCAGTCGGTCAGTAGCAGGCTTTACGTGGGAGGAGAAAAAAAGCTGGCTCTAAATCTTGCTGGACTTATTGAAAAAAAAATGTGGACTTCTTGAGAAAGTTAGCCTTGTTGAAAAAGAACATGAAGGCTTAGATTCATCTTTAAAGGATAGCAGATTTGAGAAGGGTTCAAGGGAAGCACAACATCTCGAGGAAACCTACGAAAAGCTGCATAGGTCCGAATCCAGCCATGGCGTTGAAATGCTCTTTCTGGAAGAAGAGCTCAAATCACAGAAGGCTAAACATGGTCAACAGGATGAAACGATGGCGCATCTATCAAGAAGGATACAGGCCCTCCAAGGTGAAGCTGAATCCCTCAGATCACAAATAGCTGAAGCTAAAACAAACTGGAGACTCTTTCAAGTCAATGAGGAAGAACTGAAGCTGGCAATGAAAGAGGTTTTGAATGAAGGATCCCAACTTCCGCAAACGTAGAGACCAACAATACAAGGAGAAGTGAAGCACAGAGGGAACAAGGAGGTGTCCAATATAAAGCAAAAATCACATTAGAGGACTCTAAAGTCGCTGGAGAACAAGTTCTAAGAGACACAGAAAATCACATGGAGTCTCTGAGTGTATGCTTGCTGAAGATGAAGGATAGGTCTTCTCCAACCCTGGGAGCCCAAAGGGATGGTGGTCACCTGGAATTGGGAAGGACGAGTGAACCAGAAATTGGTGCTCACTTGGAGGATGAGTCCAAAGGAGCTTTGAGGAACCTGGTTGATGGTGCTAAGCTAAAGGCCTCCTTATAAATCTTGGCAGGAGGAAGAAATCAAAAATGTACTTTCTCATCTGAAGTGGCGAAAACCACGGAAGACCTTACGGAACACCTTAGAAGTCTGCAGACTGAACAGGCATCCTTGCAGTCAGAAAATGCACAGCTGCAAAGTGAGAATGAGACCCTACAGAAGAACTTTAAAGTCATGGTGGAACGCTATCAAGAAAATATGATGAAACTGCACAGGAAATTAAGAGTGGAGAAAAACTCCCTGGTGGAGCAAGAGGAGAAACTTTCCACAGTCGAAGAAAAGTTGAGCCATACAATGGAAGAGCTGGAGACCTACAGAAAGAGAGCCCAATATCTTGAAGAAGAATTGCAGAGAACCATTCATTCCTGTCTGGGGAAGATTATTTCCTCTGAGAAAGAAGCACATGCTAGTGAGTTGGCAGCTCGGATTGCTGAAAGAAACCTCAGTTATTTCAGGAAACAAAATGCGCGCAACAGTCAAAAATTAACTGAGAAGGAGCTTAGATTTGAACTTGTACAAAAAGATCCCTATGATGCACTGGATGTTTCCAACTCAGCAATGGGCAGAAAGCCTTCTCCAAATGGGCCCTCACCAATAGGTCAGCCTTCATCTGAAAGGAGACCTCCTCATTTTGAAAAGAGTGGTCCACTCACACTCTCAGCTTTCACTCCAGTGGGAGGAGGAAGAGGGTCAAGGGGCCCTGGAGAATCCTCTGGACCATGCGACTAGCAGTAAAGGAAGAGAATCCAGCTGTCATAAGTTCACTGATTTTCAGAGAGTACCTTCTCAGACTGGGCCCCTCTCTCCTCCAGGGGAACAGGCCAGCAGGCTGATGATCCCTCCACCAGGCCAACCATATTCCTCTAATCCACGACTTCCTCTACAAAGGCAAGATAGGTTTTACTCAAATTGTGGTAGACCATTGGGACCAGCAGAACACAGAACTCCTAATATGCCTCCTTTGGATAAATGGGATGGGCCTATGTCTTTACCAAGGCAATCCAGTAGAAAGGAGACCATAGTCGATCTCAGGGACTCTGACGTGCCTGATTCACCAGTCCATGCTGAAAACCAAGCAACTGGCTCTGGCTCTGTGTTGGCACCTTTCCCTCCAGTAAGAGGTGCCTTGTTTCCAGTTGACCCAAGGGGTCAGTTCATGAGAAGAGGACCTTTTTTTTCCTCCACCTCACCCAGGAATCGTGTATGGGAACCTGGAGATCATTTTCCACCAGGCCTGCCACCCACTCCATTTCCAATGGGAAATGTCTACGCAGGGAGGGGGTTTTCGTCACAATCTTCCCCCAAGAGCTGGAATTCAGCCCTCTACACCCGCATTCTGAAAGTACAAGTGAGTTCCCTGAAGGGTTCCTTCCACCTGCAAATAAGCCTGTTACTCAACATCCAGAACCAAACAAGAAACCTCATGCTGTTGCTCTCTCTTCAAATGTAATTGGACTTATCTCTCATTTTTAGTTTATAAGTAACTGCTTTTACTTCAGTAATTGACTATACTTTGGCTCCAATTGAAGCTCAATGAAACTATTATTCTTAAGATAGTATTTTGTAAATAAATTGGTTTACGTAGGAATCTTATGAGTAAATTATTCCTATTTTATTTTATTCCAGAGTACAGCATTTAATCTGATGAAGCCACTACTATATAAACAATAATGGGAGTTCTAGGTACTTGTAATCTAGCTGCTGGAAATATGTTTTAAACTCCCAACAAAGAAGTGTATTTAGTATGACTCTAGCAAATGTCAAGTGACTTTAGGCTTAATGAAATTGTCACTGATTTACAGACTGGTTGGGCATATCAGCAAGTTTTTCCATATCAGAATAACTAGAGCATGGGAGGACCAAAGGAGAGAACACAACGAAACATGTCACGGAAACAGGAGGTCTCAACTACAAAGAAAAATGAAGACCTCTTTTTTATATTGGTTGCTTAAAACATTACATAGCTCTTGAGATATCATATTTCCTACATTAGATTCAAGTGAGTTATGAACTCCCATTTTTACCCCATATACACATTGCACAATAACATTGTTTACACATCCACATTTTTACAACATGCCATATTAGTAACTGTTGTATTCTGCTACCTTTTCTATCCTCTACTATCCCCCCTCTTCTGCCCTCCCATCTTCTCTCTCTATCCCATCTGCTGTAATTTAAAGTTTGGGAATTGGAAACCACACTTTAAACTCACTCTGCTCCCCTTTTTCCCTTCTGTCAAATTACTCATCATCTTCTTCTATTTCTCTTCCTCCTCCTCCTCTTCCTCCTCCTCCTTATACCTTTCATTCATTCATCATACACTCATGCATTGGTTCATTCATTCCTTTCACATATGGTGTTGGGGATCCAACTCAGGACCTTTGAAAGTGCGAAGCCAGCACTCTAGTGCTGAGTCACAACCCCAGCAAATATCTTTTTGATTTTATGACTGTTTATATGAAATTCAGAATTGCATTCTGCTATGGTTCACTGATATGTGGATTGACCTAGTCCTTGATTTCTGAGAGACTTTTGGAAAATACATAGGAATTATTAGGAGGTTGAAATGAAGAAACAAAGAGGAAATACCCCAATTTCTTATTCTTAAATTTCGCACTCTGACTCTGCCTACCTGCTATAAAAACTTTTAAACGCTTACTCCCCATTTCTATATCATTGCCAACAAGAGAACATTCACTGCCCTACAACAAACCAGAGAACTCACATTGAACAATGTTTCCCCGTTAGAGACCAAGAAACAATACTTATTAAAAAAAATACCCTAGCTATGAATTAGTAGTTAAAGCTTTATTTGGGTGCTAAATGTGCTCTAATTATGTGTTTGTGTGTTTGTTGATGTGTGTGTGTGTGTGTGTGTGTGTGTGGGTGTGTGTGCTTGCGTGTCAAACATGCACTGAGGTGTAAAATAAATGCAGGATTGCAACGGCCTTCTTAAAAATAAGAAGCAGCTTTATCACATTTGTAGCCCAGGGAAGAATCTGCCTGATACTTGACCTACAATTAATTGAAATGTGAAAAATTCAGGCCTAGAAAAACAAAGCCAACATACATAATAAATCTAATCAGTCTGTCTCACCTGTTTTCAAATCAGTTCTTTAAATAAACCTAAATTGCCAGCATAAAACATCAGTTGCTCTAAACGAGTGGATGGATGTCCCCTGCCATGGGCTGTGTAAAATACATGGAGGATCCCGCACTGATTGTTATCTAGAATGACTTCTGCCTGAACTACTATTAGTGAATAGTTGCTGTTATAGTGCGGTTCTGATACCAGTAAACTTTAATGAAGGTAATTTCAGGATGCAAAGAAATAAATTGATTTTACTAACTGGTTTTTGGAAAACACTGCCATAAAAAAATTATCAATATGTTCATAAAGGCATCTACATGTCTCTCCACAGGGGTTTTACTTAATGGGGGAGGGGGTGAGGTCTGGATATAACTTAACTGTCCATTAGTAGGTAGAACAATGTAATGGGAATCACAGTGCACATACTGGTTTGAACTCAATCTAGGTAACATGGATTCATCTCTGTGTAAGAGGCCTGCTTCTGAAAAACACAATGTAGAGCTCCAAAAGCAGAACGATACTTTCAGAATACCATGTTATGTTTGTAAATAGACAGACAGATAGATATACAGAAATCAAAAATCTGAAAACGGTCTAGAAGTGTACATTTCAATAACTTACAATGTCAGTAGTGGGAGATTAATACCAGATCAAGAAGACTGTATCTGCATGCGAGATGGTTCAATTTTTAAAGAGTTTTTTAAATGACAATGGACAGAAAATTCAAAGGGTTACAGTAAGTGTTGAGAAGTGACTTGGTAAAAGGAGCACAGAGGTGAGAAAGAATTAAGAAGAGTTCAATAGAACCAGGTATAATATCTGTACACATGACTCCATGAACAGGAGCAAAGGGGACACTTAAAGAAATCATAAGGACTAAGGAGAGATCAGGATGAGGGGGGCTTGTAGGAAGAGCTGAAAAAAAACAAAAGCATGCAATGGGCAGAAAATGTGGAAGAAAAGGCCTCACAGGTGGTAAACTGATCCATCTCTCCCTGGTAGTTCAACTGTATGAATAACAGAGAGGCAGGCTAAGTGGGAAAGTACTTGGAAACTCTGTTCATGCAGACAACAGAAAGTGCCACCAGAGTGAAAAAAGTAAACCTAGTAAGACAGCTTAGCCCCTTCCCCTTGGAGTTTTATGCAGGCTCTCTTTCTTACTGTGCCTCTGTTCATCTACACTGATACGTGTTAGGTCCAAAGGCAGTGACAAACATTGTTACATGTATTGATGAATCCTGCCAATTCCACAAAGCACAGCCATTTTACTTAGTGTTCTCAATACCATCTTTTTGACTCTCATCTCGTTTGAAGAAACACTTTCAGAGGAAAGAAGTTCTCCCTAAGCCACATGTGTCCTTAAGTAAACTATGAATTGAGTGCTATTTCAAGGTGTTTGGGCTGATTCCTCCACATGGCCCGTAAAACCTAGAAAAGTGTCATGCACCAACAGGCAGTACATCTTCACTGAGTCCTGTTCTTTGCACTCCAGGGTCATATTATTGTCCATTTAATGGTCAGAAAAACAGTGTTACAGTGAGTATTTTTCTTAGTAGTAGGACTAAAGTGTTTTGGACTCGCATGTTCAGTTACTGAAAAGGCTCAGGGAAGTGCACTTGAGAGCTGGTCATTTGATACAGGTACTGCAGAGGAAAACAAGCTACTCTCATTTGGCAACTTTTAGACAGTGATACAGCTCTGGCCATGTAAGTGTAAATAACAACAGCTCTAATCATGCATGGTGGCCTATGGGCTTGGAACTTGCATGCTTACAAAACCAGTGATTACTTGTGCATCTTCTCCTTCGAACCTCATATGTGAATCATCAACTAGTCAAGTGTTAACTTGGGAGGAAAACAATATGTTGGGATGTCCTTTTTGTACATCAAGCCATGAACTCTTTGTCTTAACATCAACAATATAATTAATGTTCAGGAGTTACATCCATTTCAGAGAGTCATATCCATCCTTCTCTTGGCTATATATTTTTAAGGACCAGCCAGCTTCCTTAGATGTTTTCAAGCCCATGAAAAGGCCAAAAAAAAAAAAAATCTGAAAGAAGAGTTTGACGAATTTTCAACAAATACTAATCTAGAAATGCTGACATGAAAACCAACTAAAGTTTTCAACTCCTTCTTTTTTGGAACATTAGCTATGCCGGGCTTTTCAAAAATGACTTCTCAGAACTGACTTGTGCCCATGTTAGCAACTCTTCTGAAATTACTTTGAAAGTAGACTAATGTGAGAGTTTCTCTTTAGAGATAATTCAGATTACTTGCATAGGAAGTGGCAGCAGGTCTGGGGATGTCGTAGCTCAGTGGCAGTGACCTTGCCTAGCTTGGGGCTGGCCTGCCATGGACTTTCACCCCAAACACTTGCAAGAAAAGAAAATGGAGGGAAGGGAGAGGGAAAGTTGGAAGGGAGGGAGGCAAAGTTGGAGGGATGGAGGGAGGTAGAAAAGAAGGAAGAAGAAAAGGAGAAAAACCAGGAAGGAAGCAAGGAAGGAAGTAAATAGGGAGAGCACAAGGGCAGGGAAAGGACTGAGTCACTAAAACAAAAGGCAAAGGACACAGAGACCAATATAGGCCATAAAAGCTGTTGGAACAGTTTAGACAGCTTTAGAATTTGAGTGACATCAAACTGAATGTTATTATGACTGGATGGAATCTTCCTACTTAGCCCCGCCTTGGCCTGGCCTAAACCAAATCAAGGGGTGGGTGGCATGGAGAGGAATTCTCTCTGGCTGGAGTGGGAGGGACCTAAACCTGTGGAACTTGAGGATGCACTGGGTAGGGAAGGGGACAAGACTCCCCTGATGGGCAGTTGAGCACAACAAGGCTCCTGGGAGCCCTTGATCATGGCTCCTACCGCCATATGCCCACCACCCGCCATACGCTCAACCCCTGAAGGGGATCACAGTGGTCTGCTCCGTTGCCTGCTGCAGGTTGGAGTTCCTGACCAAACACCTGAGTGTCCACAGCCTGCGTTGGCCTGCCTGGGCAGGCTGTGGTTGTGGTGGCAAGAGCCAAAGCCGTCTTGGCGTGATGGAGGAGCCAAGGGCTGCCTCTCAGCCATACTAGTGGGTGGTTCTGGAAGAAGCACCCAGGGTTGTGGCAGCATTGTCTGAAGACATGAAGCCAGGCCATCTTTCTTATGGCTTTCCTTGGGAGTTGGTGATGTGTACAGCTCTTGGATTTTTTACTGTTCTCTCACTTTTCTGGAGCAGTTTTCAGTCGGTCAGTAGCAGGCTTTACGTGGGAAGAGAAAAAAAGCTGGCTCTAAATCTTGCTGGACTTATTGAAAAAAAATGTGGACTTCTTGAGAAAGTTAGCCTTGTTGAAAAAGAACATGAAGGCTTAGATTCATCTTTAAAGGATAGCAGATTTGAGAAGGGTTCAAGGGAAGCACAACATCTGGAGGAAACCTACGAAAAGCTGCATAGGTCCGAATCCAGCCATGGCGTTGAAATGCTCTTTCTGGAAGAAGAGCTCAAATCACAGAAGGCTAAACATGGTCAACAGGATGAAACGATGGCGCATCTATCAAGAAGGATACAGGCCCTCCAAGGTGAAGCTGAATCCCTCAGATCACAAATAGCTGAAGCTAAAACAAACTGGAGACTCTTTCAAGTCAATGAGGAAGAACTGAAGCTGGCAATGAAAGAGGTTTTGAATGAAGGATCCCAACTTCCGCAAACGCAGAGACCAACAATACAAGGAGAAGTGAAGCACAGAGGGAACAAGGAGGTGTCCAATATAAAGCAAAAATCACATTAGAGGACTCTAAAGTCGCTGGAGAACAAGTTCTAAGAGACACAGAAAATCACATGGAGTCTCTGAGTGTATGCTTGCTGAAGATGAAGGATAGGTCTTCTCCAAGCCTGGGAGCCCAAAGGGATGGTGGTCACCTGGAATTGGGAAGGACGAGTGAACCAGAAATTGGTGTTCACTTGGAGGATGAGTCCAAAGGAGCTTTGAGGAACCTGGTTGATGGTGCTAAGCTAAAGGCCTCCTTAGAAATCTTGGCAGGAGGAAGAAATCAAAAATGTACTTTCTCATCTGAAGTGGCGAAAACCACGGAAGACCTTACGGAACACCTTAGAAGTCTGCAGACTGAACAGGCATCCTTGCAGTCAGAAAATGCACAGCTGCAAAGTGAGAATGAGACCCTACAGAAGAACTTTAAAGTCATGGTGGAACGCTATCAAGAAAATATGATGAAACTGCACAGGAAATTAAGAGTGGAGAAAAACTCCCTGGTGGAGCAAGAGGAGAAACTTTCCAAAGTCGAAGAAAAGTTGAGCCATACAATGGAAGAGCTGGAGACCTACAGAAAGAGAGCCCAATATCTTGAAGAAGAATTGCAGAGAACCATTCATTCCTGTCTGGGGAAGATTATTTCCTCTGAGAAAGAAGCACATGCTAGTGAGTTGGCAGCTCGGATTGCTGAAAGAAACCTCAGTTATTTCAGGAAACAAAATGCGCGCAACAGTCAAAAATTAACTGAGAAGGAGCTTAGATTTGAACTTGTACAAAAAGATCCCTATGATGCACTGGATGTTTCCAACTCAGCAATGGGCAGAAAGCCTTCTCCAAATGGGCCCTCACCAATAGGTCAGCCTTCATCTGAAAGGAGACCTCCTCATTTTGAAAAGAGTGGTCCACTCACACTCTCAGCTTTCACTCCAGTGGGAGGAGGAAGAGGGTCAAGGGGCCCTGGAGAATCCTCTGGACCATGCGACTAGCAGTAAAGGAAGAGAATCCAGCTGTCATAAGTTCACTGATTTTCAGAGAGTACCTTCTCAGACTGGGCCCCTCTCTCCTCCAGGGGAACAGGCCAGCAGGCTGATGATCCCTCCACCAGGCCAACCATATTCTTCTGATCCACGTCTTCCTCTACAAAGGCAAGATAGGTTTTACTCAAATTGTGGTAGACCATCAGGACCAGCAGAACACAGAACTCCTAATATGCCTCCTTTGGGTAAATGGGATGGGCCTATGTCTTTACCAAGGCAATCCAGTAGAAAGGAGACCATAGTCGATCTCAGGGACTCTGACGTGCCTGATTCACCACTCCATGCTGAAAACCAAGCAACTGGCTCTGGCTCTGTGTTGGCACCTTTCCCTCCAGTAAGAGGTGCCTTGTTTCCAGTTGACCCAAGGGGTCAGTTCATGAGAAGAGGACCTTTTTTTTCCTCCACCTCGCCCAGGAATCGTGTATGGAAACCTGGAGATCATTTTCCACCAGGCCTGCCACCCACTCCATTTCCAATGGGAAATGTCTACGCAGGGAGGGGGTTTTCGTCACAATCTTCCCCCAAGAGCTGGAATTCAGCCCTCTACACCCGCATTCTGAAAGTACAAGTGAGTTCCCTGAAGGGTTCCTTCCACCTGCAAATAAGCCTGTTACTCAACATCCAGAACCAAACAAGAAACCTCATGCTGTTGCTCTCTCTTCAAATGTAATTGGACTTATCTCTCATTTTTAGTTTATAAGTAACTGCTTTTACTTCAGTAATTGACTGTGCTTTGGCTCCAATTGAAGCTCAATGAAACTATTATTCTTAAGATAGTATTTTGTAAATAAATTGGTTTACGTAGGAATCTTATGAGTAAATTATTCCTATTTTATTTTATTCCAGAGTACAGCATTTAATCTGATGAAGCCACTACTATATAAACAATAATGGGAGTTCTAGGTACTTGTAATCTAGCTGCTGGAAATATGTTTTAAACTCCCAACAAAGAAGTGTATTTAGTATGACTCTAGCAAATGTCAAGTGACTTTAGGCTTAATGAAATTGTCACTGATTTACAGACTGGTTGGGCATATCAGCAAGTTTTTCCATATCAGAATAACTAGAGCATGGGAGGACCAAAGGAGAGAACACAACGAAACATGTCACGGAAACAGGAGGTCTCAACTACAAAGAAAAATGAAGACCTCTTTTTTATATTGGTTGCTTAAAACATTACATAGCTCTTGAGATATCATATTTCCTACATTAGATTCAAGTGAGTTATGAACTCCCATTTTTACCCCATATACACATTGCACAATAACATTGTTTACACATCCACATTTTTACAACATGCCATATTAGTAACTGTTGTATTCTGCTACCTTTTCTATCCTCTACTATCCCCCCTCTTCTGCCCTCCCATCTTCTCTCTCTATCCCATCTGCTGTAATTTAAAGTTTGGGAATTGGAAACCACACTTTAAACTCACTCTGCTCCCCTTTTTCCCTTCTGTCAAATTACTCATCATCTTCTTCTATTTCTCTTCCTCCTCCTCCTCTTCCTCCTCCTCCTTATACCTTTCATTCATTCATCATACACTCATGCATTGGTTCATTCATTCCTTTCACATATGGTGTTGGGGATCCAACTCAGGACCTTTGAAAGTGCGAAGCCAGCACTCTAGTGCTGAGTCACAACCCCAGCAAATATCTTTTTGATTTTATGACTGTTTATATGAAATTCAGAATTGCATTCTGCTAGGGTTCACTGATATGTGGATTGACCTAGTCCTTGATTTCTGAGAGACTTTTGGAAAATACATAGGAATTATTAGGAGGTTGAAATGAAGAAACAAAGAGGAAATTCCCCAATTTCTTATTCTTAAATTCCTCACTCTGACTCTGCCTACCTGCTATAAAAACTTTTAAACGCTTACTCCCCATTTCTATATCATTGCCAACAAGTGAACATTCACTGCCCTACAACAAACCAGAGAACTCACATTGAACAATGTTTCCCCGTTAGAGACCAAGAAACAATACTTATTAAAAAAAATACCCTAGCTATGAATTAGTAGTTAAAGCTTTATTTGGGTGCTAAATGTGCTCTAATTATGTGTTTGTGTGTTTGTTGATGTGTGTGTGTGTGTGTGTGTGTGTGTGTGTGGGTGTGTGTGCTTGCGTGTCAAACATGCACTGAGGTGTAAAATAAATGCAGGATTGCAACGGCCTTCTTAAAAATAAGAAGCAGCTTTATCACATTTGTAGCCCAGGGAAGAATCTGCCTGATACTTGACCTACAATTAATTGAAATGTGAAAAATTCAGGCCTAGAAAAACAAAGCCAACATGCATAATAAATCTAATCAGTCTGCCTCACCTGTTTTCAAATCAGTTCTTTAAATAAACCTAAATTGCCAGCATAAAACATCAGTTGCTCTAAACGAGTGGATGGATGTCCCCTGCCATGGGCTGTGTAAAATACATGGAGGATCCCGCACTGATTGTTATCTAGAATGACTTCTGCCTGAACTACTATTAGTGAATAGTTGCTGTTATAGTGCGGTTCTGATACCAGTAAACTTTAATGAAGGTAATTTCAGGATGCAAAGAAATAAATTGATTTTACTAACTGGTTTTTGGAAAACACTGCCATAAAAAAATTATCAATATGTTCATAAAGGCATCTACATGTCTCTCCCACAGGGGTTTTACTTAATGGGGGAGGGGGTGAGGTCTGGATATAACTTAACTGTCCATTAGTAGGTAGAACAATGTAATGGGAATCACAGTGCACATACTGGTTTGAACTCAATCTAGGTAACATGGATTCATCTCTGTGTAAGAGGCCTGCTTCTGAAAAACACAATGTAGAGCTCCAAAAGCAGAACGATACTTTCAGAATACCATGTTATGTTTGTAAATAGACAGACAGATAGATATACAGAAATCAAAAATCTGAAAACGGTCTAGAAGTGTACATTTCAATAACTTACAATGTCAGTAGTGGGAGATTAATAGCAGATCAAGAAGACTGTATCTGCATGCGAGATGGTTCAATTTTTAAAGAGTTTTTTAAATGACAATGGACAGAAAATTCAAAGGGTTACAGTAAGTGTTGAGAAGTGACTTGGTAAAAGGAGCACAGAGGTGAGAAAGAATTAAGAAGAGTTCAATAGAACCAGGTATAATATCTGTACACATGACTCCATGAACAGGAGCAAAGGGGACACTTAAAGAAATCATAAGGACTAAGGAGAGATCAGGATGAGGGGGGCTTGTAGGAAGAGCTGAAAAAAAACAAAAGCATGCAATGGGCAGAAAATGTGGAAGAAAAGGCCTCACAGGTGGTAAACTGATCCATCTCTCCCTGGTAGTTCAACTGTATGAATAACAGAGAGGCCGGCTAAGTGGGAAAGTACTTGGAAACTCTGTTCATGCAGACAACAGAAAGTGCCACCAGAGTGAAAAAAGTAAACCTAGTAAGACAGCTTAGCCCCTTCCCCTTGGAGTTTTATGCAGGCTCTCTTTCTTACTGTGCCTCTGTTCATCTACACTGATACGTGTTAGGTCCAAAGGCAGTGACAAACATTGTTACATGTATTGATGAATCCTGCCAATTCCACAAAGCACAGCCATTTTACTTAGTGTTCTCAATACCTTCTTTTTGACTCTCATCTCGTTTGAAGAAACACTTTCAGAGGAAAGAAGTTCTCCCTAAGCCACATGTGTCCTTAAGTAAACTATGAATTGAGTGCTATTTCAAGGTGTTTGGGCTGATTCCTCCACATGGCCCGTAAAACCTAGAAAAGTGTCATGCACCAACAGGCAGTACATCTTCACTGAGTCCTGTTCTTTGCACTCCAGGGTCATATTATTGTCCATTTAATGGTCAGAAAAACAGTGTTACAGTGAGTATCCTTCTTAGTAGTAGGACTAAAGTGTTTTGGACTCGCATGTTCAGTTACTGAAAAGGCTCAGGGAAGTGCACTTGAGAGCTGGTCATTTGATACAGGTACTGCAGAGGAAAACAAGCTACTCTCATTTGGCAACTTTTAGACAGTGATACAGCTCTGGCCATGTAAGTGTAAATAACAACAGCTCTAATCATGCATGGTGGCCTATGGGCTTGGAACTTGCATGCTTACAAAACCAGTGATTACTTGTGCATCTTCTCCTTCGAACCTCATATGTGAATCATCAACTAGTCAAGTGTTAACTTGGGAGGAAAACAATATGTTGGGATGTCCTTTTTGTACATCAAGCCATGAACTCTTTGTCTTAACATCAACAATATAATTAATGTTCAGGAGTTACATCCATTTCAGAGAGTCATATCCATCCTTCTCTTGGCTATATATTTTTAAGGACCAGCCAGCTTCCTTAGATGTTTTCAAGCCCATGAAAAGGCCAAAAAAAAAAAAAAAATCTGAAAGAAGAGTTTGACGAATTTTCAACAAATACTAATCTAGAAATGCTGACATGAAAACCAACTAAAGTTTTCAACTCCTTCTTTTTTGGAACATTAGCTATGCCGGGCTTTTCAAAAATGACTTCTCAGAACTGACTTGTGCCCATGTTAGCAACTGTTCTGAAATTACTTTGAAAGTAGACTAATGTGAGAGTTTCTCTTTAGAGATAATTCAGATTACTTGCATAGGAAGTGGCAGCAGGTCTGGGGATGTCGTAGCTCAGTGGCAGTGACCTTGCCTAGCTTGGGGCTGGCCTGCCATGGACTTTCACCCCAAACACTTGCAAGAAAAGAAAATGGAGGGAAGGGAGAGGGAAAGTTGGAAGGGAGGGAGGCAAAGTTGGAGGGATGGAGGGAGGTAGAAAAGAAGGAAGAAGAAAAGGAGAAAAACCAGGAAGGGAGGAAGGAAGCAAGGAAGGAAGGAAATAGGGAGAGCACAAGCGCAGGGAAAGGACTGAGTCACTAAAACAAAAGGCAAAGGACACAGAGACCAATATAGGCCATAAAAGCTGTTGGAACAGTTTAGACAGCTTTAGAATTTGAGTGACATCAAACTGAATGTTATTATGACTGGATGGAATCTTCCTACTTAGCCCCGCCTTGGCCTGGCCTAAACCAAATCAAGGGGTGGGTGGCATGGAGAGGAATTCTCTCTGGCTGGAGTGGGAGGGACCTAAACCTGTGGAACTTGAGGATGCACTGGGTAGGGAAGGGGACAAGACTCCCCTGATGGGCAGTTGAGCACAACAAGGCTCCTGGGAGCCCTTGATCATGGCTCCTACCGCCATATGCCCACCACCCGCCATACGCTCAGCCCCTGAAGGGGATCACAGTGGTCTGCTCCGTTGCCTGCTGCAGGTTGGAGTTCCTGACCAAACACCTGAGTGTCCACAGCCTGCGTTGGCCTGCCTGGGCAGGCTGTGGTTGTGGTGGCAAGAGCCAAAGCCGTCTTGGCGTGATGGAGGAGCCAAGGGCTGCCTCTCAGCCATACTAGTGGGTGGTTCTGGAAGAAGCACCCAGGGTTGTGGCAGCATTGTCTGAAGACATGAAGCCAGGCCATCTTTCTTATGGCTTTCCTTGGGAGTTGGTGATGTGTACAGCTCTTGGATTTTTTGCTGTTCTCTCACTTTTCTGGAGAAGTTTTCAGTCGGTCAGTAGCAGGCTTTACGTGGGAAGAGAAAAAAAGCTGGCTCTAAATCTTGCTGGACTTATTGAAAAAAATGTGGACTTCTTGAGAAAGTTAGCCTTGTTGAAAAAGAACATGAAGGCTTAGATTCATCTTTAAAGGATAGCAGATTTGAGAAGGGTCAAGGGAAGCACAGCATCTGGAGGAAACCTACGAAAAGCTGCATAGGTCCGAATCCAGCCATGGCGTTGAAATGCTCTTTCTGGAAGAAGAGCTCAAATCACAGAAGGCTAAACATGGTCAACAGGATGAAACGATGGCGCATCTATCAAGAAGGATACAGGCCCTCCAAGGTGAAGCTGAATCCCTCAGATCACAAATAGCTGAAGCTAAAACAAACTGGAGACTCTTTCAAGTCAATGAGGAAGAACTGAAGCTGGCAATGAAAGAGGTTTTGAATGAAGGATCCCAACTTCCGCAAACGCAGAGACCAACAATACAAGGAGAAGTGAAGCACAGAGGGAACAAGGAGGTGTCCAATATAAAGCAAAAATCACATTAGAGGACTCTAAAGTCGCTGGAGAACAAGTTCTAAGAGACACAGAAAATCACATGGAGTCTCTGAGTGTATGCTTGCTGAAGATGAAGGATAGGTCTTCTCCAAGCCTGGGAGCCCAAAGGGATGGTGGTCACCTGGAATTGGGAAGGACGAGTGAACCAGAAATTGGTGTTCACTTGGAGGATGAGTCCAAAGGAGCTTTGAGGAACCTGGTTGATGGTGCTAAGCTAAAGGCCTCCTTAGAAATCTTGGCAGGAGGAAGAAATCAAAAATGTACTTTCTCATCTGAAGTGGCGAAAACCACGGAAGACCTTACGGAACACCTTAGAAGTCTGCAGACTGAACAGGCATCCTTGCAGTCAGAAAATGCACAGCTGCAAAGTGAGAATGAGACCCTACAGAAGAACTTTAAAGTCATGGTGGAACGCTATCAAGAAAATATGATGAAACTGCACAGGAATTTAAGAGTGGAGAAAAACTCCCTGGTGGAGCAAGAGGAGAAACTTTCCAAAGTCGAAGAAAAGTTGAGCCATACAATGGAAGAGCTGGAGACCTACAGAAAGAGAGCCCAATATCTTGAAGAAGAATTGCAGAGAACCATTCATTCCTGTCTGGGGAAGATTATTTCCTCTGAGAAAGAAGCACATGCTAGTGAGTTGGCAGCTCGGATTGCTGAAAGAAACCTCAGTTATTTCAGGAAACAAAATGCGCGCAACAGTCAAAAATTAACTGAGAAGGAGCTTAGATTTGAACTTGTACAAAAAGATCCCTATGATGCACTGGATGTTTCCAACTCAGCAATGGGCAGAAAGCCTTCTCCAAATGGGCCCTCACCAATAGGTCAGCCTTCATCTGAAAGGAGACCTCCTCATTTTGAAAAGAGTGGTCCACTCACACTCTCAGCTTTCACTCCAGTGGGAGGAGGAAGAGGGTCAAGGGGCCCTGGAGAATCCTCTGGACCATGCGACTAGCAGTAAAGGAAGAGAATCCAGCTGTCATAAGTTCACTGATTTTCAGAGAGTACCTTCTCAGACTGGGCCCCTCTCTCCTCCAGGGGAACAGGCCAGCAGGCTGATGATCCCTCCACCAGGCCAACCATATTCTTCTGATCCACGTCTTCCTCTACAAAGGCAAGATAGGTTTTACTCAAATTGTGGTAGACCATCGGGACCAGCAGAACACAGAACTCCTAATATGCCTCCTTTGGATAAATGGGATGGGCCTATGTCTTTACCAAGGCAATCCAGTAGAAAGGAGACCATAGTCGATCTCAGGGACTCTGACGTGCCTGATTCACCACTCCATGCTGAAAACCAAGCAACTGGCTCTGGCTCTGTGTTGGCACCTTTCCCTCCAGTAAGAGGTGCCTTGTTTCCAGTTGACCCAAGGGGTCAGTTCATGAGAAGAGGACCTTTTTTTTCCTCCACCTCGCCCAGGAATCGTGTATGGGAACCTGGAGATCATTTTCCACCAGGCCTGCCACCCACTCCATTTCCAATGGGAAATGTCTACGCAGGGAGGGGGTTTTCGTCACAATCTTCCCCCAAGAGCTGGAATTCAGCCCTCTACACCCGCATTCTGAAAGTACAAGTGAGTTCCCTGAAGGGTTCCTTCCACCTGCAAATAAGCCTGTTACTCAACATCCAGAACCAAACAAGAAACCTCATGCTGTTGCTCTCTCTTCAAATGTAATTGGACTTATCTCTCATTTTTAGTTTATAAGTAACTGCTTTTACTTCAGTAATTGACTATACTTTGGCTCCAATTGAAGCTCAATGAAACTATTATTCTTAAGATAGTATTTTGTAAATAAATTGGTTTACGTAGGAATCTTATGAGTAAATTATTCCTATTTTATTTTATTCCAGAGTACAGCATTTAATCTGATGAAGCCACTATTATATAAACAAGAATGGGAGTACTAGGTACTTGTAATCTAGCTGCTGGAAATATGTTTTAAACTCCCAACAAAGAAGTGTATTTAGTATGACTCTAGCAAATGTCAAGTGACTTTAGGCTTAATGAAATTGTCACTGATTTACAGACTGGTTGGGCATATCAGCAAGTTTTTCCATATCAGAATAACTAGAGCATGGGAGGACCAAAGGAGAGAACACAACGAAACATGTCACGGAAACAGGAGGTCTCAACTACAAAGAAAAATGAAGACCTCTTTTTTATATTGGTTGCTTAAAACATTACATAGCTCTTGAGATATCATATTTCCTACATTAGATTCAAGTGAGTTATGAACTCCCATTTTTACCCCATATACACATTGCACAATAACATTGTTTACACATCCACATTTTTACAACATGCCATATTAGTAACTGTTGTATTCTGCTAC
The DNA here is from genome assembly GCF_048772815.1 of Callospermophilus lateralis. NCBI lineage: Eukaryota > Metazoa > Chordata > Mammalia > Rodentia > Sciuridae > Callospermophilus > Callospermophilus lateralis. The sequence continues at coordinate 257,114 of NW_027512623.1, read as the reverse complement.
CTTTTCTATCCTCTACTATCCCCCCTCTTCTGCCCTCCCATCTTCTCTCTCTATCCCATCTGCTGTAATTTAAAGTTTGGGAATTGGAAACCACACTTTAAACTCACTCTGCTCCCCTTTTTCCCTTCTGTCAAATTACTCATCATCTTCTTCTATTTCTCTTCCTCCTCCTCCTCTTCCTCCTCCTCCTTATACCTTTCATTCATTCATCATACACTCATGCATTGGTCCATTCATTCCTTTCACATATGGTGTTGGGGATCCAACTCAGGACCTTTGAAAGTGCGAAGCCAGCACTCTAGTGCTGAGTCACAACCCCAGCAAATATCTTTTTGATTTTATGACTGTTTATATGAAATTCAGAATTGCATTCTGCTAGGGTTCACTGATATGTGGATTGACCTAGTCCTTGATTTCTGAGAGACTTTTGGAAAATACATAGGAATTATTAGGAGGTTGAAATGAAGAAACAAAGAGGAAATTCCCCAATTTCTTATTCTTAAATTCCGCACTCTGACTCTGCCTACCTGCTATAAAAACTTTTAAACGCTTACTCCCCATTTCTATATCATTGCCAACAAGTGAACATTCACTGCCCTACAACAAACCAGAGAACTCACATTGAACAATGTTTCCCCATTAGAGACCAAGAAACAATACTTATTAAAAAAAATACCCTAGCTATGAATTAGTAGTTAAAGCTTTATTTGGGTGCTAAATGTGCTCTAATTATGTGTTTGTGTGTTTGTTGATGTGTGTGTGTGTGTGTGTGTGTGTGGGTGTGTGTGCTTGCGTGTCAAACATGCACTGAGGTGTAAAATAAATGCAGGATTGCAACGGCCTTCTTAAAAATAAGAAGCAGCTTTATCACATTTGTAGCCCAGGGAAGAATCTGCCTGATACTTGACCTACAATTAATTGAAATGTGAAAAATTCAGGCCTAGAAAAACAAAGCCAACATACATAATAAATCTAATCAGTCTGTCTCACCTGTTTTCAAATCAGTTCTTTAAATAAACCTAAATTGCCAGCATAAAACATCAGTTGCTCTAAACGAGTGGATGGATGTCCCCTGCCATGGGCTGTGTAAAATACATGGAGGATCCCGCACTGATTGTTATCTAGAATGACTTCTGCCTGAACTACTATTAGTGAATAGTTGCTGTTATAGTGCGGTTCTGATACCAGTAAACTTTAATGAAGGTAATTTCAGGATGCAAAGAAATAAATTGATTTTACTAACTGGTTTTTGGAAAACACTGCCATAAAAAAATTATCAATATGTTCATAAAGGCATCTACATGTCTCTCCACAGGGGTTTTACTTAATGGGGGAGGGGGGGAGGTCTGGATATAACTTAACTGTCCATTAGTAGGTAGAACAATGTAATGGGAATCACAGTGCACATACTGGTTTGAACTCAATCTAGGTAACATGGATTCATCTCTGTGTAAGAGGCCTGCTTCTGAAAAACACAATGTAGAGCTCCAAAAGCAGAACGATACTTTCAGAATACCATGTTATGTTTGTAAATAGACAGACAGATAGATATACAGAAATCAAAAATCTGAAAACGGTCTAGAAGTGTACATTTCAATAACTTACAATGTCAGTAGTGGGAGATTAATAGCAGATCAAGAAGACTGTATCTGCATGCGAGATGGTTCAATTTTTAAAGAGTTTTTTAAATGACAATGGACAGAAAATTCAAAGGGTTACAGTAAGTGTTGAGAAGTGACTTGGTAAAAGGAGCACAGAGGTGAGAAAGAATTAAGAAGAGTTCAATAGAACCAGGTATAATATCTGTACACATGACTCCATGAACAGGAGCAAAGGGGACACTTAAAGAAATCATAAGGACTAAGGAGAGATCAGGATGAGGGGGGCTTGTAGGAAGAGCTGAAAAAAAACAAAAGCATGCAATGGGCAGAAAATATGGAAGAAAAGGCCTCACAGGTGGTAAACTGATCCATCTCTCCCTGGTAGTTCAACTGTATGAATAACAGAGAGGCCGGCTAAGTGGGAAAGTACTTGGAAACTCTGTTCATGCAGACAACAGAAAGTGCCACCAGAGTGAAAAAAGTAAACCTAGTAAGACAGCTTAGCCCCTTCCCCTTGGAGTTTTATGCAGGCTCTCTTTCTTACTGTGCCTCTGTTCATCTACACTGATACGTGTTAGGTCCAAAGGCAGTGACAAACATTGTTACATGTATTGATGAATCCTGCCAATTCCACAAAGCACAGCCATTTTACTTAGTGTTCTCAATACCTTCTTTTTGACTCTCATCTCGATTGAAGAAACACTTTCAGAGGAAAGAAGTTCTCCCTAAGCCACATGTGTCCTTAAGTAAACTATGAATTGAGTGCTATTTCAAGGTGTTTGGGCTGATTGCTCCACATGGCCCGTAAAACCTAGAAAAGTGTCATGCACCAACAGGCAGTACATCTTCACTGAGTCCTGTTCTTTGCACTCCAGGGTCATATTATTGTCCATTTAATGGTCAGAAAAACAGTGTTACAGTGAGTATCCTTCTTAGTAGTAGGACTAAAGTGTTTTGGACTCGCATGTTCAGTTACTGAAAAGGCTCAGGGAAGTGCACTTGAGAGCTGGTCATTTGATACAGGTACTGCAGAGGAAAACAAGCTACTCTCATTTGGCAACTTTTAGACAGTGATACAGCTCTGGCCATGTAAGTGTAAATAACAACAGCTCTAATCATGCATGGTGGCCTATGGGCTTGGAACTTGCATGCTTACAAAACCAGTGATTACTTGTGCATCTTCTCCTTCGAACCTCATATGTGAATCATCAACTAGTCAAGTGTTAACTTGGGAGGAAAACAATATGTTGGGATGTCCTTTTTGTACATCAAGCCATGAACTCTTTGTCTTAACATCAACAATATAATTAATGTTCAGGAGTTACATCCATTTCAGAGAGTCATATCCATCCTTCTCTTGGCTATATATTTTTAAGGACCAGCCAGCTTCCTTAGATGTTTTCAAGCCCATGAAAAGGCCAAAAAAAAAAAAAATCTGAAAGAAGAGTTTGACGAATTTTCAACAAATACTAATCTAGAAATGCTGACATGAAAACCAACTAAAGTTTTCAACTCCTTCTTTTTTGGAACATTAGCTATGCCGGGCTTTTCAAAAATGACTTCTCAGAACTGACTTGTGCCCATGTTAGCAACTGTTCTGAAATTACTTTGAAAGTAGACTAATGTGAGAGTTTCTCTTTAGAGATAATTCAGATTACTTGCATAGGAAGTGGCAGCAGGTCTGGGGATGTCGTAGCTCAGTGGCAGTGACCTTGCCTAGCTTGGGGCTGGCCTGCCATGGACTTTCACCCCAAACACTTGCAAGAAAAGAAAATGGAGGGAAGGGAGAGGGAAAGTTGGAAGGGAGGGAGGCAAAGTTGGAGGGATGGAGGGAGGTAGAAAAGAAGGAAGAAGAAAAGGAGAAAAACCAGGAAGGGAGGAAGGAAGCAAGGAAGGAAGGAAATAGGGAGAGCACAAGGGCAGGGAAAAGACTGAGTCACTAAAACAAAAGGCAAAGGACACAGAGACCAATATAGGCCATAAAAGCTGTTGGAACAGTTTGGACAGCTTTAGAATTTGAGTGACATCAAACTGAATGTTATTATGACTGGATGGAATCTTCCTACTTAGCCCCGCCTTGGCCTGGCCTAAACCAAATCAAGGGGTGGGTGGCATGGAGAGGAATTCTCTCTGGCTGGAGTGGGAGGGACCTAAACCTGTGGAACTTGAGGATGCACTGGGTAGGGAACGGGACAAGACTCCCCTGATGGGCAGTTGAGCACAACAAGGCTCCTGGGAGCCCTTGATCATGGCTCCTACCGCCATATGCCCACCACCCGCCATACGCTCAGCCCCTGAAGGGGATCACAGTGGTCTGCTCCGTTGCCTGGTGCAGGTTGGAGTTCCTGACCAAACACCTGAGTGTCCACAGCCTGCGTTGGCCTGCCTGGGCAGGCTGTGGTTGTGGTGGCAAGAGCCAAAGCCGTCTTGGCGTGATGGAGGAGCCAAGGGCTGCCTCTCAGCCATACTAGTGGGTGGTTCTGGAAGAAGCACCCAGGGTTGTGGCAGCATTGTCTGAAGACATGAAGCCAGGCCATCTTTCTTATGGCTTTCCTTGGGAGTTGGTGATGTGTACAGCTCTTGGATTTTTTACTGTTCTCTCACTTTTCTGGAGAAGTTTTCAGTCGGTCAGTAGCAGGCTTTACGTGGGAAGAGAAAAAAAGCTGGCTCTAAATCTTGCTGGACTTATTGAAAAAAAATGTGGACTTCTTGAGAAAGTTAGCCTTGTTGAAAAAGAACATGAAGGCTTAGATTCATCTTTAAAGGATAGCAGATTTGAGAAGGGTTCAAGGGAAGCACAACATCTGGAGGAAACCTACGAAAAGCTGCATAGGTCCGAATCCAGCCATGGCGTTGAAATGCTCTTTCTGGAAGAAGAGCTCAAATCACAGAAGGCTAAACATGGTCAACAGGATGAAACGATGGCGCATCTATCAAGAAGGATACAGGCCCTCCAAGGTGAAGCTGAATCCCTCAGATCACAAATAGCTGAAGCTAAAACAAACTGGAGACTCTTTCAAGTCAATGAGGAAGAACTGAAGCTGGCCATGAAAGAGGTTTTGAATGAAGGATCCCAACTTCCGCAAACGCAGAGACCAACAATACAAGGAGAAGTGAAGCACAGAGGGAACAAGGAGGTGTCCAATATAAAGCAAAAATCACATTAGAGGACTCTAAAGTCGCTGGAGAACAAGTTCTAAGAGACACAGAAAATCACATGGAGTCTCTGAGTGTATGCTTGCTGAAGATGAAGGATAGGTCTTCTCCAAGCCTGGGAGCCCAAAGGGATGGTGGTCACCTGGAATTGGGAAGGACGAGTGAACCAGAAATTGGTGTTCACTTGGAGGATGAGTCCAAAGGAGCTTTGAGGAACCTGGTTGATGGTGCTAAGCTAAAGGCCTCCTTAGAAATCTTGGCAGGAGGAAGAAATCAAAAATGTACTTTCTCATCTGAAGTGGCGAAAACCACGGAAGACCTTACGGAACACCTTAGAAGTCTGCAGACTGAACAGGCATCCTTGCAGTCAGAAAATGCACAGCTGCAAAGTGAGAATGAGACCCTACAGAAGAACTTTAAAGTCATGGTGGAACGCTATCAAGAAAATATGATGAAACTGCACAGGAAATTAAGAGTGGAGAAAAACTCCCTGGTGGAGCAAGAGGAGAAACTTTCCAAAGTCGAAGAAAAGTTGAGCCATACAATGGAAGAGCTGGAGACCTACAGAAAGAGAGCCCAATATCTTGAAGAAGAATTGCAGAGAACCATTCATTCCTGTCTGGGGAAGATTATTTCCTCTGAGAAAGAAGCACATGCTAGTGAGTTGGCAGCTTGGATTGCTGAAAGAAACCTCAGTTATTTCAGGAAACAAAATGCGCGCAACAGTCAAAAATTAACTGAGAAGGAGCTTAGATTTGAACTTGTACAAAAAGATCCCTATGATGCACTGGATGTTTCCAACTCAGCAATGGGCAGAAAGCCTTCTCCAAATGGGCCCTCACCAATAGGTCAGCCTTCATCTGAAAGGAGACCTCCTCATTTTGAAAAGAGTGGTCCACTCACACTCTCAGCTTTCACTCCAGTGGGAGGAGGAAGAGGGTCAAGGGGCCCTGGAGAATCCTCTGGACCATGCGACTAGCAGTAAAGGAAGAGAATCCAGCTGTCATAAGTTCACTGATTTTCAGAGAGTACCTTCTCAGACTGGGCCCCTCTCTCCTCCAGGGGAACAGGCCAGCAGGCTGATGATCCCTCCACCAGGCCAACCATATTCTTCTGATCCACGTCTTCCTCTACAAAGGCAAGATAGGTTTTACTCAAATTGTGGTAGACCATCGGGACCAGCAGAACACAGAACTCCTAATATGCCTCCTTTGGATAAATGGGATGGGCCTATGTCTTTACCAAGGCAATCCAGTAGAAAGGAGACCATAGTCGATCTCAGGGACTCTGACGTGCCTGATTCACCACTCCATGCTGAAAACCAAGCAACTGGCTCTGGCTCTGTGTTGGCACCTTTCCCTCCAGTAAGAGGTGCCTTGTTTCCAGTTGACCCAAGGGGTCAGTTCATGAGAAGAGGACCTTTTTTTTCCTCCACCTCGCCCAGGAATCGTGTATGGGAACCTGGAGATCATTTTCCACCAGGCCTGCCACCCACTCCATTTCCAATGGGAAATGTCTACGCAGGGAGGGGGTTTTCGTCACAATCTTCCCCCAAGAGCTGGAATTCAGCCCTCTACACCCGCATTCTGAAAGTACAAGTGAGTTCCCTGAAGGGTTCCTTCCACCTGCAAATAAGCCTGTTACTCAACATCCAGAACCAAACAAGAAACCTCATGCTGTTGCTCTCTCTTCAAATGTAATTGGACTTCAGTAATTGACTATACTTTGGCTCCAATTGAAGCTCAATGAAACTATTATTCTTAAGATAGTATTTTGTAAATAAATTGGTTTACGTAGGAATCTTATGAGTAAATTATTCCTATTTTATTTTATTCCAGAGTACAGCATTTAATCTGATGAAGCCACTATTATATAAACAAGAATGGGAGTTCTAGGTACTTGTAATCTAGCTGCTGGAAATATGTTTTAAACTCCCAACAAAGAAGTGTATTTAGTATGACTGTAGCAAATGTCAAGTGACTTTAGGCTTAATGAAATTGTCACTGATTTACAGACTGGTTGGGCATATCAGCAAGTTTTTCCATATCAGAATAACTAGAGCATGGGAGGACCAAAGGATAGAACACAACGAAACATGTCATGGAAACAGGAGGTCTCAACTACAAAGAAAAATGAAGACCTCTTTTTTATATTGGTTGCTTAAAACATTACATAGCTCTTGAGATATCATATTTTCTACATTAGATTCAAGTGAGTTATGAACTCCCATTTTTACCCCATATACACATTGCACAATAACATTGTTTACACATCCACATTTTTACAACATGCCATATTAGTAACTGTTGTATTCTGCTACCTTTTCTATCCTCTACTATCCCCCCTCTTCTGCCCTCCCATCTTCTCTCTCTATCCCATCTGCTGTAATTTAAAGTTTGGGAATTGGAAACCACACTTTAAACTCACTCTGCTCCCCTTTTTCCCTTCTGTCAAATTACTCATCATCTTCTTCTATTTCTCTTCCTCCTCCTCCTCTTCCTCCTCCTCCTTATACCTTTCATTCATTCATCATACACTCATGCATTGGTTCATTCATTCCTTTCACATATGGTGTTGGGGATCCAACTCAGGACCTTTGAAAGTGCGAAGCCAGCACTCTAGTGCTGAGTCACAACCCCAGCAAATATCTTTTTGATTTTATGACTGTTTATATGAAATTCAGAATTGCATTCTGCTAGGGTTCACTGATATGTGGATTGACCTAGTCCTTGATTTCTGAGAGACTTTTGGAAAATACATAGGAATTATTAGGAGGTTGAAATGAAGAAACAAAGAGGAAATTCCCCAATTTCTTATTCTTAAATTCCGCACTCTGACTCTGCCTACCTGCTATAAAAACTTTTAAACGCTTACTCCCCATTTCTATATCATTGCCAACAAGTGAACATTCACTGCCCTACAACAAACCAGAGAACTCACATTGAACAATGTTTCCCCATTAGAGACCAAGAAACAATACTTATTAAAAAAAATACCCTAGCTATGAATTAGTAGTTAAAGCTTTATTTGGGTGCTAAATGTGCTCTAATTATGTGTTTGTGTGTTTGTTGATGTGTGTGTGTGTGTGTGTGTGTGTGGGTGTGTGTGCTTGCGTGTCAAACATGCACTGAGGTGTAAAATAAATGCAGGATTGCAACGGCCTTCTTAAAAATAAGAAGCAGCTTTATCACATTTGTAGCCCAGGGAAGAATCTGCCTGATACTTGACCTACAATTAATTGAAATGTGAAAAATTCAGGCCTAGAAAAACAAAGCCAACATACATAATAAATCTAATCAGTCTGTCTCACCTGTTTTCAAATCAGTTCTTTAAATAAACCTAAATTGCCAGCATAAAACATCAGTTGCTCTAAACGAGTGGATGGATGTCCCCTGCCATGGGCTGTGTAAAATACATGGAGGATCCCGCACTGATTGTTATCTAGAATGACTTCCGCCTGAACTACTATTAGTGAATAGTTGCTGTTATAGTGCGGTTCTGATACCAGTAAACTTTAATGAAGGTAATTTCAGGATGCAAAGAAATAAATTGATTTTACTAACTGGTTTTTGGAAAACACTGCCATAAAAAAATTATCAATATGTTCATAAAGGCATCTACATGTCTCTCCACAGGGGTTTTACTTAATGGGGGAGGGGGTGAGGTCTGGATATAACTTAACTGTCCATTAGTAGGTAGAACAATGTAATGGGAATCACAGTGCACATACTGGTTTGAACTCAATCTAGGTAACATGGATTCATCTCTGTGTAAGAGGCCTGCTTCTGAAAAACACAATGTAGAGCTCCAAAAGCAGAACGATACTTTCAGAATACCATGTTATGTTTGTAAATAGACAGACAGATAGATATACAGAAATCAAAAATCTGAAAACGGTCTAGAAGTGTACATTTCAATAACTTACAATGTCAGTAGTGGGAGATTAATACCAGATCAAGAAGACTGTATCTGCATGCGAGATGGTTCAATTTTTAAACAGTTTTTTAAATGACAATGGACAGAAAATTCAAAGGGTTACAGTAAGTGTTGAGAAGTGACTTGGTAAAAGGAGCACAGAGGTGAGAAAGAATTAAGAAGAGTTCAATAGAACCAGGTATAATATCTGTACACATGACTCCATGAACAGGAGCAAAGGGGACACTTAAAGAAATCATAAAAACTAAGGAGAGATCAGGATGAGGGGGGCTTGTAGGAAGAGCTGAAAAAAAACAAAAGCATGCAATGGGCAGAAAATGTGGAAGAAAAGGCCTCACAGGTGGTAAACTGATCCATCTCTCCCTGGTAGTTCAACTGTATGAATAACAGAGAGGCCGGCTAAGTGGGAAAGTACTTGGAAACTCTGTTCATGCAGACAACAGAAAGTGCCACCAGAGTGAAAAAAGTAAACCTAGTAAGACAGCTTAGCCCCTTCCCCTTGGAGTTTTATGCAGGCTCTCTTTCTTACTGTGCCTCTGTTCATCTACACTGATACGTGTTAGGTCCAAAGGCAGTGACAAACATTGTTACATGTATTGATGAATCCTGCCAATTCCACAAAGCACAGCCATTTTACTTAGTGTTCTCAATACCTTCTTTTTGACTCTCATCTCGTTTGAAGAAACACTTTCAGAGGAAAGAAGTTCTCCCTAAGCCACATGTGTCCTTAAGTAAACTATGAATTGAGTGCTATTTCAAGGTGTTTGGGCTGATTCCTCCACATGGCCCGTAAAACCTAGAAAAGTGTCATGCACCAACAGGCAGTACATCTTCACTGAGTCCTGTTCTTTGCACTCCAGGGTCATATTATTGTCCATTTAATGGTCAGAAAAACAGTGTTACAGTGAGTATCCTTCTTAGTAGTAGGACTAAAGTGTTTTGGACTCGCATGTTCAGTTACTGAAAAGGCTCAGGGAAGTGCACTTGAGAGCTGGTCATTTGATACAGGTACTGCAGAGGAAAACAAGCTACTCTCATTTGGCAACTTTTAGACAGTGATACAGCTCTGGCCATGTAAGTGTAAATAACAACAGCTCTAATCATGCATGGTGGCCTATGGGCTTGGAACTTGCATGCTTACAAAACCAGTGATTACTTGTGCATCTTCTCCTTCGAACCTCATATGTGAATCATCAACTAGTCAAGTGTTAACTTGGGAGGAAAACAATATGTTGGGATGTCCTTTTTGTACATCAAGCCATGAACTCTTTGTCTTAACATCAACAATATAATTAATGTTCAGGAGTTACATCCATTTCAGAGAGTCATATCCATCCTTCTCTTGGCTATATATTTTTAAGGACCAGCCAGCTTCCTTAGATGTTTTCAAGCCCATGAAAAGGCCAAAAAAAAAAAATCTGAAAGAAGAGTTTGACGAATTTTCAACAAATACTAATCTAGAAATGCTGACATGAAAACCAACTAAAGTTTTCAACTCCTTCTTTTTTGGAACATTAGCTATGCCGGGCTTTTCAAAAATGACTTCTCAGAACTGACTTGTGCCCATGTTAGCAACTCTTCTGAAATTACTTTGAAAGTAGACTAATGTGAGAGTTTCTCTTTAGAGATAATTCAGATTACTTGCATAGGAAGTGGCAGCAGGTCTTGGGATGTCGTAGCTCAGTGGCAGTGACCTTGCCTAGCTTGGGGCTGGCCTGCCATGGACTTTCACCCCAAACACTTGCAAGAAAAGAAAATGGAGGGATGGGAGAGGGAAAGTTGGAAGGGAGGGAGGCAAAGTTGGAGGGATGGAGGGAGGTAGAAAAGAAGGAAGAAGAAAAGGAGAAAAACCAGGAAGGGAGGAAGGAAGCAAGGAAGGAAGGAAATAGGGAGAGCACAAGGGCAGGGAAAGGACTGAGTCACTAAAACAAAAGGCAAAGGACACAGAGACCAATATAGGCCATAAAAGCTGTTGGAACAGTTTAGACAGCTTTAGAATTTGAGTGACATCAAACTGAATGTTATTATGACTGGATGGAATCTTCCTACTTAGCCCCGCCTTGGCCTGGCCTAAACCAAATCAAGGGGTGGGTGGCATGGAGAGGAATTCTCTCTGGCTGGAGTGGGAGGGACCTAAACCTGTGGAACTTGAGGATGCACTGGGTAGGGAAGGGGACAAGACTCCCCTGATGGGCAGTTGAGCACAACAAGGCTCCTGGGAGCCCTTGATCATGGCTCCTACCGCCATATGCCCACCACCCGCCATACGCTCAGCCCCTGAAGGGGATCACAGTGGTCTGCTCCGTTGCCTGGTGCAGGTTGGAGTTCCTGACCAAACACCTGAGTGTCCACAGCCTGCGTTGGCCTGCCTGGGCAGGCTGTGGTTGTGGTGGCAAGAGCCAAAGCCGTCTTGGCGTGATGGAGGAGCCAAGGGCTGCCTCTCAGCCATACTAGTGGGTGGTTCTGGAAGAAGCACCCAGGATTGTGGCAGCATTGTCTGAAGACATGAAGCCAGGCCATCTTTCTTATGGCTTTCCTTGGGAGTTGGTGATGTGTACAGCTCGTGGATTTTTTGCTGTTCTCTCACTTTTCTGGAGAAGTTTTCAGTCGGTCAGTAGCAGGCTTTACGTGGGAAGAGAAAAAAAGCTGGCTCTAAATCTTGCTGGACTTATTGAAAAAAAATGTGGACTTCTTGAGAAAGTTAGCCTTGTTGAAAAAGAACATGAAGGCTTAGATTCATCTTTAAAGGATAGCAGATTTGAGAAGGGTTCAAGGGAAGCACAACATCTGGAGGAAACCTACGAAAAGCTGCATAGGTCCGAATCCAGCCATGGCGTTGAAATGCTCTTTCTGGAAGAAGAGCTCAAATCACAGAAGGCTAAACATGGTCAACAGGATGAAACGATGGCGCATCTATCAAGAAGGATACAGGCCCTCCAAGGTGAAGCTGAATCCCTCAGATCACAAATAGCAGAAGCTAAAACAAACTGGAGACTCTTTCAAGTCAATGAGGAAGAACTGAAGCTGGCAATGAAAGTGTTTTGAATGAAGGATCCCAACTTCCGCAAACGCAGAGACCAACAATACAAGGAGAAGTGAAGCACAGAGGGAACAAGGAGGTGTCCAATATAAAGCAAAAATCACATTAGAGGACTCTAAAGTCGCTGGAGAACAAGTTCTAAGAGACACAGAAAATCACATGGAGTCTCTGAGTGTATGCTTGCTGAAGATGAAGGATAGGTCTTCTCCAAGCCTGGGAGCCCAAAGGGATGGTGGTCACCTGGAAATGGGAAGGACGAGTGAACCAGAAATTGGTGTTCACTTGGAGGATGAGTCCAAAGGAGCTTTGAGGAACCTGGTTGATGGTGCTAAGCTAAAGGCCTCCTTAGAAATCTTGGCAGGAGGAAGAAATCAAAAATGTACTTTCTCATCTGAAGTGGCGAAAACCACGGAAGAACTTACGGAACACCTTAGAAGTCTGCAGACTGAACAGGCATCCTTGCAGTCAGAAAATGCACAGCTGCAAAGTGAGAATGAGACCCTACAGAAGAACTTTAAAGTCATGGTGGAACGCTATCAAGAAAATATGATGAAACTGCACAGGAAATTAAGAGTGGAGAAAAACTCCCTGGTGGAGCAAGAGGAGAAACTTTCCAAAGTCGAAGAAAAGTTGAGCCATACAATGGAAGAGCTGGAGACCTACAGAAAGAGAGCCCAATATCTTGAAGAAGAATTGCAGAGAACCATTCATTCCTGTCTGGGGAAGATTATTTCCTCTGAGAAAGAAGCACATGCTAGTGAGTTGGCAGCTCGGATTGCTGAAAGAAACCTCAGTTATTTCAGGAAACAAAATGCGCGCAACAGTCAAAAATTAACTGAGAAGGAGCTTAGATTTGAACTTGTACAAAAAGATCCCTATGATGCACTGGATGTTTCCAACTCAGCAATGGGCAGAAAGCCTTCTCCAAATGGGCCCTCACCAATAGGTCAGCCTTCATCTGAAAGGAGACCTCCTCATTTTGAAAAGAGTGGTCCACTCACACTCTCAGCTTTCACTCCAGTGGGAGGAGGAAGAGGGTCAAGGGGCCCTGGAGAATCCTCTGGACCATGCGACTAGCAGTAAAGGAAGAGAATCCAGCTGTCATAAGTTCACTGATTTTCAGAGAGTACCTTCTCAGACTGGGCCCCTCTCTCCTCCAGGGGAACAGGCCAGCAGGCTGATGATCCCTCCACCAGGCCAACCATATTCTTCTGATCCACGTCTTCCTCTACAAAGGCAAGATAGGTTTTACTCAAATTGTGGTAGACCATCGGGACCAGCAGAACACAGAACTCCTATTATGCCTCCTTTGGATAAATGGGATGGGCCTATGTCTTTACCAAGGCAATCCAGTAGAAAGGAGACCATAGTCGATCTCAGGGACTCTGACGTGCCTGATTCACCACTCCATGCTGAAAACCAAGCAACTGGCTCTGGCTCTGTGTTGGCACCTTTCCCTCCAGTAAGAGGTGCCTTGTTTCCAGTTGACCCAAGGGGTCAGTTCATGAGAAGAGGACCTTTTTTTTCCTCCACCTCGCCCAGGAATCGTGTATGGGAACCTGGAGATCATTTTCCACCAGGCCTGCCACCCACTCCATTTCCAATGGGAAATGTCTACGCAGGGAGGGGGTTTTCGTCACAATCTTCCCCCAAGAGCTGGAATTCAGCCCTCTACACCCGCATTCTGAAAGTACAAGTGAGTTCCCTGAAGGGTTCCTTCCACCTGCAAATAAGCCTGTTACTCAACATCCAGAACCAAACAAGAAACCTCATGCTGTTGCTCTCTCTTCAAATGTAATTGGACTTCAGTAATTGACTATACTTTGGCTCCAATTGAAGCTCAATGAAACTATTATTCTTAAGATAGTATTTTGTAAATAAATTGGTTTACGTAGGAATCTTATGAGTAAATTATTCCTATTTTATTTTATTCCAGAGTACAGCATTTAATCTGATGAAGCCACTATTATATAAACAAGAATGGGAGTTCTAGGTACTTGTAATCTAGCTGCTGGAAATATGTTTTAAACTCCCAACAAAGAAGTGTATTTAGTATGACTGTAGCAAATGTCAAGTGACTTTAGGCTTAATGAAATTGTCACTGATTTACAGACTGGTTGGGCATATCAGCAAGTTTTTCCATATCAGAATAACTAGAGCATGGGAGGACCAAAGGATAGAACACAACGAAACATGTCATGGAAACAGGAGGTCTCAACTACAAAGAAAAATGAAGACCTCTTTTTTATATTGGTTGCTTAAAACATTACATAGCTCTTGAGATATCATATTTTCTACATTAGATTCAAGTGAGTTATGAACTCCCATTTTTACCCCATATACACATTGCACAATAACATTGTTTACACATCCACATTTTTACAACATGCCATATTAGTAACTGTTGTATTCTGCTACCTTTTCTATCCTCTACTATCCCCCCTCTTCTGCCCTCCCATCTTCTCTCTCTATCCCATCTGCTGTAATTTAAAGTTTGGGAATTGGAAACCACACTTTAAACTCACTCTGCTCCCCTTTTTCCCTTCTGTCAAATTACTCATCATCTTCTTCTATTTCTCTTCCTCCTCCTCCTCTTCCTCCTCCTCCTTATACCTTTCATTCATTCATCATACACTCATGCATTGGTTCATTCATTCCTTTCACATATGGTGTTGGGGATCCAACTCAGGACCTTTGAAAGTGCGAAGCCAGCACTCTAGTGCTGAGTCACAACCCCAGCAAATATCTTTTTGATTTTATGACTGTTTATATGAAATTCAGAATTGCATTCTGCTAGGGTTCACTGATATGTGGATTGACCTAGTCCTTGATTTCTGAGAGACTTTTGGAAAATACATAGGAATTATTAGGAGGTTGAAATGAAGAAACAAAGAGGAAATTCCCCAATTTCTTATTCTTAAATTCCGCACTCTGACTCTGCCTACCTGCTATAAAAACTTTTAAACGCTTACTCCCCATTTCTATATCATTGCCAACAAGTGAACATTCACTGCCCTACAACAAACCAGAGAACTCACATTGAACAATGTTTCCCCATTAGAGACCAAGAAACAATACTTATTAAAAAAAATACCCTAGCTATGAATTAGTAGTTAAAGCTTTATTTGGGTGCTAAATGTGCTCTAATTATGTGTTTGTGTGTTTGTTGATGTGTGTGTGTGTGTGTGTGTGTGTGTGGGTGTGTGTGCTTGCGTGTCAAACAAGCACTGAGGTGTAAAATAAATGCAGGACTGCAACGGCCTTCTTAAAAATAAGAAGCAGCTTTATCACATTTGTAGCCCAGGGAAGAATCTGCCTGATACTTGACCTACAATTAATTGAAATGTGAAAAATTCAGGCCTAGAAAAACAAAGCCAACATACATAATAAATCTAATCAGTCTGTCTCACCTGTTTTCAAATCAGTTCTTTAAATAAACCTAAATTGCCAGCATAAAACATCAGTTGCTCTAAACGAGTGGATGGATGTCCCCTGCCATGGGCTGTGTAAAATACATGGAGGATCCCGCACTGATTGTTATCTAGAATGACTTCTGCCTGAACTACTATTAGTGAATAGTTGCTGTTATAGTGCGGTTCTGATACCAGTAAACTTTAATGAAGGTAATTTCAGGATGCAAAGAAATAAATTGATTTTACTAACTGGTTTTTGGAAAACACTGCCATAAAAAAATTATCAATATGTTCATAAAGGCATCTACATGTCTCTCCACAGGGGTTTTACTTAATGGGGGAGGGGGTGAGGTCTGGATATAACTTAACTTTCCATTAGTAGGTAGAACAATGTAATGGGAATCACAGTGCACATACTGGTTTGAACTCAATCTAGGTAACATGGATTCATCTCTGTGTAAGAGGCCTGCTTCTGAAAAACACAATGTAGAGCTCCAAAAGCAGAACGATACTTTCAGAATACCATGTTATGTTTGTAAATAGACAGACAGATAGATATACAGAAATCAAAAATCTGAAAACGGTCTAGAAGTGTACATTTCAATAACTTACAATGTCAGTAGTGGGAGATTAATAGCAGATCAAGAAGACTGTATCTGCATGCGAGATGGTTCAATTTTTAAAGAGTTTTTTAAATGACAATGGACAGAAAATTCAAAGGGTTACAGTAAGTGTTGAGAAGTGACTTGGTAAAAGGAGCACAGAGGTGAGAAAGAATTAAGAAGAGTTCAATAGAACCAGGTATAATATCTGTACACATGACTCCATGAACAGGAGCAAAGGGGACACTTAAAGAAATCATAAGGACTAAGGAGAGATCAGGATGAGGGGGGCTTGTAGGAAGAGCTGAAAAAAAACAAAAGCATGCAATGGGCAGAAAATGTGGAAGAAAAGGCCTCACAGGTGGTAAACTGATCCATCTCTCCCTGGTAGTTCAACTGTATGAATAACAGAGAGGCCGGCTAAGTGGGAAAGTACTTGGAAACTCTGTTCATGCAGACAACAGAAAGTGCCACCAGAGTGAAAAAAGTAAACCTAGTAAGACAGCTTAGCCCCTTCCCCTTGGAGTTTTATGCAGGCTCTCTTTCTTACTGTGCCTCTGTTCATCTACACTGATACGTGTTAGGTCCAAAGGCAGTGACAAACATTGTTACATGTATTGATGAATCCTGCCAATTCCACAAAGCACAGCCATTTTACTTAGTGTTCTCAATACCTTCTTTTTGACTCTCATCTCGTTTGAAGAAACACTTTCAGAGGAAAGAAGTTCTCCCTAAGCCACATGTGTCCTTAAGTAAACTATGAATTGAGTGCTATTTCAAGGTGTTTGGGCTGATTCCTCCACATGGCCCGTAAAACCTAGAAAAGTGTCATGCACCAACAGGCAGTACATCTTCACTGAGTCCTGTTCTTTGCACTCCAGGGTCATATTATTGTCCATTTAATGGTCAGAAAAACAGTGTTACAGTGAGTATCCTTCTTAGTAGTAGGACTAAAGTGGTTTGGACTCGCATGTTCAGTTACTGAAAAGGCTCAGGGAAGTGCACTTGAGAGCTGGTCATTTGATACAGGTACTGCAGAGGAAAACAAGCTACTCTCATTTGGCAACTTTTAGACAGTGATACAGCTCTGGCCATGTAAGTGTAAATAACAACAGCTCTAATCATGCATGGTGGCCTATGGGCTTGGAACTTGCATGCTTACAAAACCAGTGATTACTTGTGCATCTTCTCCTTCGAACCTCATATGTGAATCATCAACTAGTCAAGTGTTAACTTGGGAGGAAAACAATATGTTGGGATGTCCTTTTTGTACATCAAGCCATGAACTCTTTGTCTTAACATCAACAATATAATTAATGTTCAGGAGTTACATCCATTTCAGAGAGTCATATCCATCCTTCTCTTGGCTATATATTTTTAAGGACCAGCCAGCTTCCTTAGATGTTTTCAAGCCCATGAAAAGGCCAAAAAAAAAAAAAATCTGAAAGAAGAGTTTGACGAATTTTCAACAAATACTAATCTAGAAATGCTGACATGAAAACCAACTAAAGTTTTCAACTCCTTCTTTTTTGGAACATTAGCTATGCCGGGCTTTTCAAAAATGACTTCTCAGAACTGACTTGTGCCCATGTTAGCAACTCTTCTGAAATTACTTTGAAAGTAGACTAATGTGAGAGTTTCTCTTTAGAGATAATTCAGATTACTTGCATAGGAAGTGGGGGCAGGTCTGGGGATGTCGTAGCTCAGTGGCAGTGACCTTGCCTAGCTTGGGGCTGGCCTGCCATGGACTTTCACCCCAAACACTTGCAAGAAAAGAAAATGGAGGGAAGGGAGAGGGAAAGTTGGAAGGGAGGGAGGCAAAGTTGGAGGGATGGAGGGAGGTAGAAAAGAAGGAAGAAGAAAAGGAGAAAAACCAGGAAGGGAGGAAGGAAGCAAGGAAGGAAGGAAATAGGGAGAGCACAAGGGCAGGGAAAGGACTGAGTCACTAAAACAAAAGGCAAAGGACACAGAGACCAATATAGGCCATAAAAGCTGTTGGAACAGTTTAGACAGCTTTAGAATTTGAGTGACATCAAACTGAATGTTATTATGACTGGATGGAATCTTCCTACTTAGCCCCACCTTGGCCTGGCCTAAACCAAATCAAGGGGTGGGTGGCATGGAGAGGAATTCTCTCTGGCTGGAGTGGGAGGGACCTAAACCTGTGGAACTTGAGGATGCACTGGGTAGGGTAGGGGACAAGACTCCCCTGATGGGCAGTTGAGCACAACAAGGCTCCTGGGAGCCCTTGATCATGGCTCCTACCGCCATATGCCCACCACCCGCCATACGCTCAGCCCCTGAAGGGGATCACAGTGGTCTGCTCCGTTGCCTGGTGCAGGTTGGAGTTCCTGACCAAACACCAGAGTGTCCACAGCCTGCGTTGGCCTGCCTGGGCAGGCTGTGGTTGTGGTGGCAAGAGCCAAAGCCGTCTTGGCGTGATGGAGGAGCCAAGGGCTGCCTCTCAGCCATACTAGTGGGTGGTTCTGGAAGAAGCACCCAGGGTTGTGGCAGCATTGTCTGAAGACATGAAGCCAGGCCATCTTTCTTATGGCTTTCCTTGGGAGTTGGTGATGTGTACAGCTCTTGGATTTTTTGCTGTTCTCTCACTTTTCTGGAGAAGTTTTCAGTCGGTCAGTAGCAGGCTTTACGTGGGAAGAGAAAAAAAGCTGGCTCTAAATCTTGCTGGACTTATTGAAAAAAAATGTGGACTTCTTGAGAAAGTTAGCCTTGTTGAAAAAGAACATGAAGGCTTAGATTCATCTTTAAAGGATAGCAGATTTGAGAAGGGTTCAAGGGAAGCACAACATCTGGAGGAAACCTACGAAAAGCTGCATAGGTCCGAATCCAGCCATGGCGTTGAAATGCTCTTTCTGGAAGAAGAGCTCAAATCACAGAAGGCTAAACATGGTCAACAGGATGAAACGATGGCGCATCTATCAAGAAGGATACAGGCCCTCCAAGGTGAAGCTGAATCCCTCAGATCACAAATAGCTGAAGCTAAAACAAACTGGAGACTCTTTCAAGTCAATGAGGAAGAACTGAAGCTGGCAATGAAAGAGGTTTTGAATGAAGGATCCCAACTTCCACAAACGCAGAGACCAACAATACAAGGAGAAGTGAAGCACAGAGGGAACAAGGAGGTGTCCAATATAAAGCAAAAATCACATTAGAGGACTCTAAAGTCGCTGGAGAACAAGTTCTAAAAGACACAGAAAATCACATGGAGTCTCTGAGTGTATGCTTGCTGAAGATGAAGGATAGGTCTTCTCCAAGCCTGGGAGCCCAAAGGGATGGTGGTCACCTGGAATTGGGAAGGACGAGTGAACCAGAAATTGGTGCTCACTTGGAGGATGAGTCCAAAGGAGCTTTGAGGAACCTGGTTGATGGTGCTAAGCTAAAGGCCTCCTTAGAAATCTTGGCAGGAGGAAGAAATCAAAAATGTACTTTCTCATCTGAAGTGGCGAAAACCACGGAAGACCTTACGGAACACCTTAGAAGTCTGCAGACTGAACAGGCATCCTTGCAGTCAGAAAATGCACAGCTGCAAAGTGAGAATGAGACCCTACAGAAGAACTTTAAAGTCATGGTGGAACGCTATCAAGAAAATATGATGAAACTGCACAGGAAATTAAGAGTGGAGAAAAACTCCCTGGTGGAGCAAGAGGAGAAACTTTCCAAAGTCGAAGAAAAGTTGAGCCATACAATGGAAGAGCTGGAGACCTACAGAAAGAGAGCCCAATATCTTGAAGAAGAATTGCAGAGAACCATTCATTCCTGTCTGGGGAAGATTATTTCCTCTGAGAAAGAAGCACATGCTAGTGAGTTGGCAGCTCGGATTGCTGAAAGAAACCTCAGTTATTTCAGGAAACAAAATGCGCGCAACAGTCAAAAATTAACTGAGAAGGAGCTTAGATTTGAACTTGTACAAAAAGATCCCTATGATGCACTGGATGTTTCCAACTCAGCAATGGGCAGAAAGCCTTCTCCAAATGGGCCCTCACCAATAGGTCAGCCTTCATCTGAAAGGAGACCTCCTCATTTTGAAAAGAGTGGTCCACTCACACTCTCAGCTTTCACTCCAGTGGGAGGAGGAAGAGGGTCAAGGGGCCCTGGAGAATCCTCTGGACCATGCGACTAGCAGTAAAGGAAGAGAATCCAGCTGTCATAAGTTCACTGATTTTCAGAGAGTACCTTCTCAGACTGGGCCCCTCTCTCCTCCAGGGGAACAGGCCAGCAGGCTGATGATCCCTCCACCAGGCCAACCATATTCTTCTGATCCACGTCTTCCTCTACAAAGGCAAGATAGGTTTTACTCAAATTGTGGTAGACCATCGGGACCAGCAGAACACAGAACTCCTAATATGCCTCCTTTGGATAAATGGGATGGGCCTATGTCTTTACCAAGGCAATCCAGTAGAAAGGAGACCATAGTCGATCTCAGGGACTCTGACGTGCCTGATTCACCACTCCATGCTGAAAACCAAGCAACTGGCTCTGGCTCTGTGTTGGCACCTTTCCCTCCAGTAAGAGGTGCCTTGTTTCTAGTTGACCCAAGGGGTCAGTTCATGAGAAGAGGACCTTTTTTTTCCTCCACCTCGCCCAGGAATCGTGTATGGGAACCTGGAGATCATTTTCCACCAGGCCTGCCACCCACTCCATTTCCAATGGGAAATGTCTACGCAGGGAGGGGGTTTTCGTCACAATCTTCCCCCAAGAGCTGGAATTCAGCCCTCTACACCCGCATTCTGAAAGTACAAGTGAGTTCCCTGAAGGGTTCCTTCCACCTGCAAATAAGCCTGTTACTCAACATCCAGAACCAAACAAGAAACCTCATGCTGTTGCTCTCTCTTCAAATGTAATTGGACTTCAGTAATTGACTATACTTTGGCTCCAATTGAAGCTCAATGAAACTATTATTCTTAAGATAGTATTTTGTAAATAAATTGGTTTACGTAGGAATCTTATGAGTAAATTATTCCTATTTTATTTTATTCCAGAGTACAGCATTTAATCTGATGAAGCCACTATTATATAAACAAGAATGGGAGTTCTAGGTACTTGTAATCTAGCTGCTGGAAATATGTTTTAAACTCCCAACAAAGAAGTGTATTTAGTATGACTGTAGCAAATGTCAAGTGACTTTAGGCTTAATGAAATTGTCACTGATTTACAGACTGGTTGGGCATATCAGCAAGTTTTTCCATATCAGAATAACTAGAGCATGGGAGGACCAAAGGATAGAACACAACGAAACATGTCATGGAAACAGGAGGTCTCAACTACAAAGAAAAATGAAGACCTCTTTTTTATATTGGTTGCTTAAAACATTACATAGCTCTTGAGATATCATATTTTCTACATTAGATTCAAGTGAGTTATGAACTCCCATTTTTACCCCATATACACATTGCACAATAACATTGTTTACACATCCACATTTTTACAACATGCCATATTAGTAACTGTTGTATTCTGCTACCTTTTCTATCCTCTACTATCCCCCCTCTTCTGCCCTCCCATCTTCTCTCTCTATCCCATCTGCTGTAATTTAAAGTTTGGGAATTGGAAACCACACTTTAAACTCACTCTGCTCCCCTTTTTCCCTTCTGTCAAATTACTCATCATCTTCTTCTATTTCTCTTCCTCCTCCTCCTCTTCCTCCTCCTCCTTATACCTTTCATTCATTCATCATACACTCATGCATTGGTTCATTCATTCCTTTCACATATGGTGTTGGGGATCCAACTCAGGACCTTTGAAAGTGCGAAGCCAGCACTCTAGTGCTGAGTCACAACCCCAGCAAATATCTTTTTGATTTTATGACTGTTTATATGAAATTCAGAATTGCATTCTGCTAGGGTTCACTGATATGTGGATTGACCTAGTCCTTGATTTCTGAGAGACTTTTGGAAAATACATAGGAATTATTAGGAGGTTGAAATGAAGAAACAAAGAGGAAATTCCCCAATTTCTTATTCTTAAATTCCGCACTCTGACTCTGCCTACCTGCTATAAAAACTTTTAAACGCTTACTCCCCATTTCTATATCATTGCCAACAAGTGAACATTCACTGCCCTACAACAAACCAGAGAACTCACATTGAACAATGTTTCCCCATTAGAGACCAAGAAACAATACTTATTAAAAAAAATACCCTAGCTATGAATTAGTAGTTAAAGCTTTATTTGGGTGCTAAATGTGCTCTAATTATGTGTTTGTGTGTTTGTTGATGTGTGTGTGTGTGTGTGTGTGTGTGTGGGTGTGTGTGCTTGCGTGTCAAACATGCACTGAGGTGTAAAATAAATGCAGGATTGCAACGGCCTTCTTAAAAATAAGAAGCAGCTTTATCACATTTGTAGCCCAGGGAAGAATCTGCCTGATACTTGACCTACAATTAATTGAAATGTGAAAAATTCAGGCCTAGAAAAACAAAGCCAACATACATAATAAATCTAATCAGTCTGTCTCACCTGTTTTCAAATCAGTTCTTTAAATAAACCTAAATTGCCAGCATAAAACATCAGTTGCTCTAAACGAGTGGATGGATGTCCCCTGCCATGGGCTGTGTAAAATACATGGAGGATCCCGCACTGATTGTTATCTAGAATGACTTCCGCCTGAACTACTATTAGTGAATAGTTGCTGTTATAGTGCGGTTCTGATACCAGTAAACTTTAATGAAGGTAATTTCAGGATGCAAAGAAATAAATTGATTTTACTAACTGGTTTTTGGAAAACACTGCCATAAAAAAATTATCAATATGTTCATAAAGGCATCTACATGTCTCTCCACAGGGGTTTTACTTAATGGGGGAGGGGGTGAGGTCTGGATATAACTTAACTGTCCATTAGTAGGTAGAACAATGTAATGGGAATCACAGTGCACATACTGGTTTGAACTCAATCTAGGTAACATGGATTCATCTCTGTGTAAGAGGCCTGCTTCTGAAAAACACAATGTAGAGCTCCAAAAGCAGAACGATACTTTCAGAATACCATGTTATGTTTGTAAATAGACAGACAGATAGATATACAGAAATCAAAAATCTGAAAACGGTCTAGAAGTGTACATTTCAATAACTTACAATGTCAGTAGTGGGAGATTAATACCAGATCAAGAAGACTGTATCTGCATGCGAGATGGTTCAATTTTTAAACAGTTTTTTAAATGACAATGGACAGAAAATTCAAAGGGTTACAGTAAGTGTTGAGAAGTGACTTGGTAAAAGGAGCACAGAGGTGAGAAAGAATTAAGAAGAGTTCAATAGAACCAGGTATAATATCTGTACACATGACTCCATGAACAGGAGCAAAGGGGACACTTAAAGAAATCATAAGGACTAAGGAGAGATCAGGATGAGGGGGGCTTGTAGGAAGAGCTGAAAAAAAACAAAAGCATGCAATGGGCAGAAAATGTGGAAGAAAAGGCCTCACAGGTGGTAAACTGATCCATCTCTCCCTGGTAGTTCAACTGTATGAATAACAGAGAGGCCGGCTAAGTGGGAAAGTACTTGGAAACTCTGTTCATGCAGACAACAGAAAGTGCCACCAGAGTGAAAAAAGTAAACCTAGTAAGACAGCTTAGCCCCTTCCCCTTGGAGTTTTATGCAGGCTCTCTTTCTTACTGTGCCTCTGTTCATCTACACTGATACGTGTTAGGTCCAAAGGCAGTGACAAACATTGTTACATGTATTGATGAATCCTGCCAATTCCACAAAGCACAGCCATTTTACTTAGTGTTCTCAATACCTTCTTTTTGACTCTCATCTCGTTTGAAGAAACACTTTCAGAGGAAAGAAGTTCTCCCTAAGCCACATGTGTCCTTAAGTAAACTATGAATTGAGTGCTATTTCAAGGTGTTTGGGCTGATTCCTCCACATGGCCCGTAAAACCTAGAAAAGTGTCATGCACCAACAGGCAGTACATCTTCACTGAGTCCTGTTCTTTGCACTCCAGGGTCATATTATTGTCCATTTAATGGTCAGAAAAACAGTGTTACAGTGAGTATCCTTCTTAGTAGTAGGACTAAAGTGGTTTGGACTCGCATGTTCAGTTACTGAAAAGGCTCAGGGAAGTGCACTTGAGAGCTGGTCATTTGATACAGGTACTGCAGAGGAAAACAAGCTACTCTCATTTGGCAACTTTTAGACAGTGATACAGCTCTGGCCATGTAAGTGTAAATAACAACAGCTCTAATCATGCATGGTGGCCTATGGGCTTGGAACTTGCATGCTTACAAAACCAGTGATTACTTGTGCATCTTCTCCTTCGAACCTCATATGTGAATCATCAACTAGTCAAGTGTTAACTTGGGAGGAAAACAATATGTTGGGATGTCCTTTTTGTACATCAAGCCATGAACTCTTTGTCTTAACATCAACAATATAATTAATGTTCAGGAGTTACATCCATTTCAGAGAGTCATATCCATCCTTCTCTTGGCTATATATTTTTAAGGACCAGCCAGCTTCCTTAGATGTTTTCAAGCCCATGAAAAGGCCAAAAAAAAAAAAAATCTGAAAGAAGAGTTTGACGAATTTTCAACAAATACTAATCTAGAAATGCTGACATGAAAACCAACTAAAGTTTTCAACTCCTTCTTTTTTGGAACATTAGCTATGCCGGGCTTTTCAAAAATGACTTCTCAGAACTGACTTGTGCCCATGTTAGCAACTCTTCTGAAATTACTTTGAAAGTAGACTAATGTGAGAGTTTCTCTTTAGAGATAATTCAGATTACTTGCATAGGAAGTGGCAGCAGGTCTTGGGATGTCGTAGCTCAGTGGCAGTGACCTTGCCTAGCTTGGGGCTGGCCTGCCATGGACTTTCACCCCAAACACTTGCAAGAAAAGAAAATGGAGGGATGGGAGAGGGAAAGTTGGAAGGGAGGGAGGCAAAGTTGGAGGGATGGAGGGAGGTAGAAAAGAAGGAAGAAGAAAAGGAGAAAAACCAGGAAGGGAGGAAGGAAGCAAGGAAGGAAGGAAATAGGGAGAGCACAAGGGCAGGGAAAGGACTGAGTCACTAAAACAAAAGGCAAAGGACACAGAGACCAATATAGGCCATAAAAGCTGTTGGAACAGTTTAGACAGCTTTAGAATTTGAGTGACATCAAACTGAATGTTATTATGACTGGATGGAATCTTCCTACTTAGCCCCGCCTTGGCCTGGCCTAAACCAAATCAAGGGGTGGGTGGCATGGAGAGGAATTCTCTCTGGCTGGAGTGGGAGGGACCTAAACCTGTGGAACTTGAGGATGCACTGGGTAGGGAAGGGGACAAGACTCCCCTGATGGGCAGTTGAGCACAACAAGGCTCCTGGGAGCCCTTGATCATGGCTCCTACCGCCATATGCCCACCACCCGCCATACGCTCAGCCCCTGAAGGGGATCACAGTGGTCTGCTCCGTTGCCTGGTGCAGGTTGGAGTTCCTGACCAAACACCTGAGTGTCCACAGCCTGCGTTGGCCTGCCTGGGCAGGCTGTGGTTGTGGTGGCAAGAGCCAAAGCCATCTTGGCGTGATGGAGGAGCCAAGGGCTGCCTCTCAGCCATACTAGTGGGTGGTTCTGGAAGAAGCACCCAGGGTTGTGGCAGCATTGTCTGAAGACATGAAGCCAGGCCATCTTTCTTATGGCTTTCCTTGGGAGTTGGTGATGTGTACAGCTCTTGGATTTTTTGCTGTTCTCTCACTTTTCTGGAGAAGTTTTCAGTCGGTCAGTAGCAGGCTTTACGTGGGAAGAGAAAAAAAGCTGGCTCTAAATCTTGCTGGACTTATTGAAAAAAAATGTGGACTTCTTGAGAAAGTTAGCCTTGTTGAAAAAGAACATGAAGGCTTAGATTCATCTTTAAAGGATAGCAGATTTGAGAAGGGTTCAAGGGAAGCACAACATCTGGAGGAAACCTACGAAAAGCTGCATAGGTCCGAATCCAGCCATGGCGTTGAAATGCTCTTTCTGGAAGAAGAGCTCAAATCACAGAAGGCTAAACATGGTCAACAGGATGAAACGATGGCGCATCTATCAAGAAGGATACAGGCCCTCCAAGGTGAAGCTGAATCCCTCAGATCACAAATAGCAGAAGCTAAAACAAACTGGAGACTCTTTCAAGTCAATGAGGAAGAACTGAAGCTGGCAATGAAAGAGGTTTTGAATGAAGGATCCCAACTTCCGCAAACGCAGAGACCAACAATACAAGGAGAAGTGAAGCACAGAGGGAACAAGGAGGTGTCCAATATAAAGCAAAAATCACATTAGAGGACTCTAAAGTCGCTGGAGAACAAGTTCTAAGAGACACAGAAAATCACATGGAGTCTCTGAGTGTATGCTTGCTGAAGATGAAGGATAGGTCTTCTCCAAGCCTGGGAGCCCAAAGGGATGGTGGTCACCTGGAAATGGGAAGGACGAGTGAACCAGAAATTGGTGTTCACTTGGAGGATGAGTCCAAAGGAGCTTTGAGGAACCTGGTTGATGGTGCTAAGCTAAAGGCCTCCTTAGAAATCTTGGCAGGAAGAAGAAATCAAAAATGTACTTTCTCATCTGAAGTGGCGAAAACCACGGAAGAACTTACGGAACACCTTAGAAGTCTGCAGACTGAACAGGCATCCTTGCAGTCAGAAAATGCACAGCTGCAAAGTGAGAATGAGACCCTACAGAAGAACTTTAAAGTCATGGTGGAACGCTATCAAGAAAATATGATGAAACTGCACAGGAAATTAAGAGTGGAGAAAAACTCCCTGGTGGAGCAAGAGGAGAAACTTTCCAAAGTCGAAGAAAAGTTGAGCCATACAATGGAAGAGCTGGAGACCTACAGAAAGAGAGCCCAATATCTTGAAGAAGAATTGCAGAGAACCATTCATTCCTGTCTGGGGAAGATTATTTCCTCTGAGAAAGAAGCACATGCTAGTGAGTTGGCAGCTCGGATTGCTGAAAGAAACCTCAGTTATTTCAGGAAACAAAATGCGCGCAACAGTCAAAAATTAACTGAGAAGGAGCTTAGATTTGAACTTGTACAAAAAGATCCCTATGATGCACTGGATGTTTCCAACTCAGCAATGGGCAGAAAGCCTTCTCCAAATGGGCCCTCACCAATAGGTCAGCCTTCATCTGAAAGGAGACCTCCTCATTTTGAAAAGAGTGGTCCACTCACACTCTCAGCTTTCACTCCAGTGGGAGGAGGAAGAGGGTCAAGGGGCCCTGGAGAATCCTCTGGACCATGCGACTAGCAGTAAAGGAAGAGAATCCAGCTGTCATAAGTTCACTGATTTTCAGAGAGTACCTTCTCAGACTGGGCCCCTCTCTCCTCCAGGGGAACAGGCCAGCAGGCTGATGATCCCTCCACCAGGCCAACCATATTCTTCTGATCCACGTCTTCCTCTACAAAGGCAAGATAGGTTTTACTCAAATTGTGGTAGACCATCGGGACCAGCAGAACACAGAACTCCTATTATGCCTCCTTTGGATAAATGGGATGGGCCTATGTCTTTACCAAGGCAATCCAGTAGAAAGGAGACCATAGTCGATCTCAGGGACTCTGACGTGCCTGATTCACCACTCCATGCTGAAAACCAAGCAACTGGCTCTGGCTCTGTGTTGGCACCTTTCCCTCCAGTCAGAGGTGCCTTGTTTCCAGTTGACCCAAGGGGTCAGTTCATGAGAAGAGGACCTTTTTTTTCCTCCACCTCGCCCAGGAATCGTGTATGGGAACCTGGAGATCATTTTCCACCAGGCCTGCCACCCACTCCATTTCCAATGGGAAATGTCTACGCAGGGAGGGGGTTTTCGTCACAATCTTCCCCCAAGAGCTGGAATTCAGCCCTCTACACCCGCATTCTGAAAGTACAAGTGAGTTCCCTGAAGGGTTCCTTCCACCTGCAAATAAGCCTGTTACTCAACATCCAGAACCAAACAAGAAACCTCATGCTGTTGCTCTCTCTTCAAATGTAATTGGACTTATCTCTCATTTTTAGTTTATAAGTAACTGCTTTTACTTCAGTAATTGACTATACTTTGGCTCCAATTGAAGCTCAATGAAACTATTATTCTTAAGATAGTATTTTGTAAATAAATTGGTTTACGTAGGAATCTTATGAGTAAATTATTCCTATTTTATTTTATTCCAGAGTACAGCATTTAATCTGATGAAGCCACTATTATATAAACAAGAATGGGAGTTCTAGGTACTTGTAATCTAGCTGCTGGAAATATGTTTTAAACTCCCAACAAAGAAGTGTATTTAGTATGACTGTAGCAAATGTCAAGTGACTTTAGGCTTAATGAAATTGTCACTGATTTACAGACTGGTTGGGCATATCAGCAAGTTTTTCCATATCAGAATAACTAGAGCATGGGAGGACCAAAGGAGAGAACACAACGAAACATGTCACGGAAACAGGAGGTCTCAACTACAAAGAAAAATGAAGACCTCTTTTTTATATTGGTTGCTTAAAACATTACATAGCTCTTGAGATATCATATTTCCTACATTAGATTCAAGTGAGTTATGAACTCCCATTTTTACCCCATATACACATTGCACAATAACATTGTTTACACATCCACATTTTTACAACATGCCATATTAGTAACTGTTGTATTCTGCTACCTTTTCTATCCTCTACTATCCCCCCTCTTCTGCCCTCCCATCTTCTCTCTCTATCCCATCTGCTGTAATTTAAAGTTTGGGAATTGGAAACCACACTTTAAACTCACTCTGCTCCCCTTTTTCCCTTCTGTCAAATTACTCATCATCTTCTTCTATTTCTCTTCCTCCTCCTCCTCTTCCTCCTCCTCCTTATACCTTTCATTCATTCATCATACACTCATGCATTGGTTCATTCATTCCTTTCACATATGGTGTTGGGGATCCAACTCAGGACCTTTGAAAGTGCGAAGCCAGCACTCTAGTGCTGAGTCACAACCCCAGCAAATATCTTTTTGATTTTATGACTGTTTATATGAAATTCAGAATTGCATTCTGCTAGGGTTCACTGATATGTGGATTGACCTAGTCCTTGATTTCTGAGAGACTTTTGGAAAATACATAGGAATTATTAGGAGGTTGAAATGAAGAAACAAAGAGGAAATTCCCCAATTTCTTATTCTTAAATTCCGCACTCTGACTCTGCCTACCTGCTATAAAAACTTTTAAACGCTTACTCCCCATTTCTATATCATTGCCAACAAGTGAACATTCACTGCCCTACAACAAACCAGAGAACTCACATTGAACAATGTTTCCCCATTAGAGACCAAGAAACAATACTTATTAAAAAAAATACCCTAGCTATGAATTAGTAGTTAAAGCTTTATTTGGGTGCTAAATGTGCTCTAATTATGTGTTTGTGTGTTTGTTGATGTGTGTGTGTGTGTGTGTGTGTGTGTGGGTGTGTGTGCTTGCGTGTCAAACATGCACTGAGGTGTAAAATAAATGCAGGATTGCAACGGCCTTCTTAAAAATAAGAAGCAGCTTTATCACATTTGTAGCCCAGGGAAGAATCTGCCTGATACTTGACCTACAATTAATTGAAATGTGAAAAATTCAGGCCTAGAAAAACAAAGCCAACATACATAATAAATCTAATCAGTCTGTCTCACCTGTTTTCAAATCAGTTCTTTAAATAAACCTAAATTGCCAGCATAAAACATCAGTTGCTCTAAACGAGTGGATGGATGTCCCCTGCCATGGGCTGTGTAAAATACATGGAGGATCCCGCACTGATTGTTATCTAGAATGACTTCTGCCTGAACTACTATTAGTGAATAGTTGCTGTTATAGTGCGGTTCTGATACCAGTAAACTTTAATGAAGGTAATTTCAGGATGCAAAGAAATAAATTGATTTTACTAACTGGTTTTTGGAAAACACTGCCATAAAAAAATTATCAATATGTTCATAAAGGCATCTACATGTCTCTCCACAGGGGTTTTACTTAATGGGGGAGGGGGTGAGGTCTGGATATAACTTAACTGTCCATTAGTAGGTAGAACAATGTAATGGGAATCACAGTGCACATACTGGTTTGAACTCAATCTAGGTAACATGGATTCATCTCTGTGTAAGAGGCCTGCTTCTGAAAAACACAATGTAGAGCTCCAAAAGCAGAACGATACTTTCAGAATACCATGTTATGTTTGTAAATAGACAGACAGATAGATATACAGAAATCAAAAATCTGAAAACGGTCTAGAAGTGTACATTTCAATAACTTACAATGTCAGTAGTGGGAGATTAATACCAGATCAAGAAGACTGTATCTGCATGCGAGATGGTTCAATTTTTAAACAGTTTTTTAAATGACAATGGACAGAAAATTCAAAGGGTTACAGTAAGTGTTGAGAAGTGACTTGGTAAAAGGAGCACAGAGGTGAGAAAGAATTAAGAAGAGTTCAATAGAACCAGGTATAATATCTGTACACATGACTCCATGAACAGGAGCAAAGGGGACACTTAAAGAAATCATAAGGACTAAGGAGAGATCAGGATGAGGGGGGCTTGTAGGAAGAGCTGAAAAAAAACAAAAGCATGCAATGGGCAGAAAATGTGGAAGAAAAGGCCTCACAGGTGGTAAACTGATCCATCTCTCCCTGGTAGTTCAACTGTATGAATAACATAGAGGCCGGCTAAGTGGGAAAGTACTTGGAAACTCTGTTCATGCAGACAACAGAAAGTGCCACCAGAGTGAAAAAAGAAAACCTAGTAAGACAGCTTAGCCCCTTCCCCTTGGAGTTTTATGCAGGCTCTCTTTCTTACTATGCCTCTGTTCATCTACACTGATACGTGTTAGGTCCAAAGGCAGTGACAAACATTGTTACATGTATTGATGAATCCTGCCAATTCCACAAAGCACAGCCATTTTACTTAGTGTTCTCAATACCTTCTTTTTGACTCTCATCTCGTTTGAAGAAACACTTTCAGAGGAAAGAAGTTCTCCCTAAGCCACATGTGTCCTTAAGTAAACTATGAATTGAGTGCTATTTCAAGGTGTTTGGGCTGATTCCTCCACATGGCCCGTAAAACCTAGAAAAGTGTCATGCACCAACAGGCAGTACATCTTCACTGAGTCCTGTTCTTTGCACTCCAGGGTCATATTATTGTCCATTTAATGGTCAGAAAAACAGTGTTACAGTGAGTATCCTTCTTAGTAGTAGGACTAAAGTGTTTTGGACTCGCATGTTCAGTTACTGAAAAGGCTCAGGGAAGTGCACTTGAGAGCTGGTCATTTGATACAGGTACTGCAGAGGAAAACAAGCTACTCTCATTTGGCAACTTTTAGACAGTGATACAGCTCTGGCCATGTAAGTGTAAATAACAACAGCTCTAATCATGCATGGTGGCCTATGGGCTTGGAACTTGCATGCTTACAAAACCAGTGATTACTTGTGCATCTTCTCCTTCGAACCTCATATGTGAATCATCAACTAGTCAAGTGTTAACTTGGGAGGAAAACAATATGTTGGGATGTCCTTTTTGTACATCAAGCCATGAACTCTTTGTCTTAACATCAACAATATAATTAATGTTCAGGAGTTACATCCATTTCAGAGAGTCATATCCATCCTTCTCTTGGCTATATATTTTTAAGGACCAGCCAGCTTCCTTAGATGTTTTCAAGCCCATGAAAAGGCCAAAAAAAAAAAAATCTGAAAGAAGAGTTTGATGAATTTTCAACAAATACTAATCTAGAAATGCTGACATGAAAACCAACTAAAGTTTTCAACTCCTTCTTTTTTGGAACATTAGCTATGCCGGGCTTTTCAAAAATGACTTCTCAGAACTGACTTGTGCCCATGTTAGCAACTCTTCTGAAATTACTTTGAAAGTAGACTAATGTGAGAGTTTCTCTTTAGAGATAATTCAGATTACTTGCATAGGAAGTGGCAGCAGGTCTTGGGATGTCGTAGCTCAGTGGCAGTGACCTTGCCTAGCTTGGGGCTGGCCTGCCATGGACTTTCACCCCAAACACTTGCAAGAAAAGAAAATGGAGGGATGGGAGAGGGAAAGTTGGAAGGGAGGGAGGCAAAGTTGGAGGGATGGAGGGAGGTAGAAAAGAAGGAAGAAGAAAAGGAGAAAAACCAGGAAGGGAGGAAGGAAGCAAGGAAGGAAGGAAATAGGGAGAGCACAAGGGCAGGGAAAGGACTGAGTCACTAAAACAAAAGGCAAAGGACACAGAGACCAATATAGGCCATAAAAGCTGTTGGAACAGTTTAGACAGCTTTAGAATTTGAGTGACATCAAACTGAATGTTATTATGACTGGATGGAATCTTCCTACTTAGCCCCGCCTTGGCCTGGCCTAAACCAAATCAAGGGGTGGGTGGCATGGAGAGGAATTCTCTCTGGCTGGAGTGGGAGGGACCTAAACCTGTGGAACTTGAGGATGCACTGGGTAGGGAAGGGGACAAGACTCCCCTGATGGGCAGTTGAGCACAACAAGGCTCCTGGGAGCCCTTGATCATGGCTCCTACCGCCATATGCCCACCACCCGCCATACGCTCAGCCCCTGAAGGGGATCACAGTGGTCTGCTCCGTTGCCTGGTGCAGGTTGGAGTTCCTGACCAAACACCTGAGTGTCCACAGCCTGCGTTGGCCTGCCTGGCAGGCTGTGGTTGTGGTGGCAAGAGCCAAAGCCGTCTTGGCGTGATGGAGGAGCCAAGGGCTGCCTCTCAGCCATACTAGTGGGTGGTTCTGGAAGAAGCACCCAGGGTTGTGGCAGCATTGTCTGAAGACATGAAGCCAGGCCATCTTTCTTATGGCTTTCCTTGGGAGTTGGTGATGTGTACAGCTCTTGGATTTTTTGCTGTTCTCTCACTTTTCTGGAGAAGTTTTCAGTCGGTCAGTAGCAGGCTTTACGTGGGAAGAGAAAAAAAGCTGGCTCTAAATCTTGCTGGACTTATTGAAAAAAAATGTGGACTTCTTGAGAAAGTTAGCCTTGTTGAAAAAGAACATGAAGGCTTAGATTCATCTTTAAAGGATAGCAGATTTGAGAAGGGTTCAAGGGAAGCACAACATCTGGAGGAAACCTACGAAAAGCTGCATAGGTCCGAATCCAGCCATGGCGTTGAAATGCTCTTTCTGGAAGAAGAGCTCAAATCACAGAAGGCTAAACATGGTCAACAGGATGAAAAAATGGCGCATCTATCAAGAAGGATACAGGCCCTCCAAGGTGAAGCTGAATCCCTCAGATCACAAATAGCAGAAGCTAAAACAAACTGGAGACTCTTTCAAGTCAATGAGGAAGAACTGAAGCTGGCAATGAAAGAGGTTTTGAATGAAGGATCCCAACTTCCGCAAACGCAGAGACCAACAATACAAGGAGAAGTGAAGCACAGAGGGAACAAGGAGGTGTCCAATATAAAGCAAAAATCACATTAGAGGACTCTAAAGTCGCTGGAGAACAAGTTCTAAGAGACACAGAAAATCACATGGAGTCTCTGAGTGTATGCTTGCTGAAGATGAAGGATAGGTCTTCTCCAAGCCTGGGAGCCCAAAGGGATGGTGGTCACCTGGAAATGGGAAGGACGAGTGAACCAGAAATTGGTGTTCACTTGGAGGATGAGTCCAAAGGAGCTTTGAGGAACCTGGTTGATGGTGCTAAGCTAAAGGCCTCCTTAGAAATCTTGGCAGGAGGAAGAAATCAAAAATGTACTTTCTCATCTGAAGTGGCGAAAACCACGGAAGACCTTACGGAACACCTTGGAAGTCTGCAGACTGAACAGGCATCCTTGCAGTCAGAAAATGCACAGCTGCAAAGTGAGAATGAGACCCTACAGAAGAACTTTAAAGTCATGGTGGAACGCTATCAAGAAAATATGATGAAACTGCACAGGAAATTAAGAGTGGAGAAAAACTCCCTGGTGGAGCAAGAGGAGAAACTTTCCAAAGTCGAAGAAAAGTTGAGCCATACAATGGAAGAGCTGGAGACCTACAGAAAGAGAGCCCAATATCTTGAAGAAGAATTGCAGAGAACCATTCATTCCTGTCTGGGGAAGATTATTTCCTCTGAGAAAGAAGCACATGCTAGTGAGTTGGCAGCTCGGATTGCTGAAAGAAACCTCAGTTATTTCAGGAAACAAAATGCGCGCAACAGTCAAAAATTAACTGAGAAGGAGCTTAGATTTGAACTTGTACAAAAAGATCCCTATGATGCACTGGATGTTTCCAACTCAGCAATGGGCAGAAAGCCTTCTCCAAATGGGCCCTCACCAATAGGTCAGCCTTCATCTGAAAGGAGACCTCCTCATTTTGAAAAGAGTGGTCCACTCACACTCTCAGCTTTCACTCCAGTGGGAGGAGGAAGAGGGTCAAGGGGCCCTGGAGAATCCTCTGGACCATGCGACTAGCAGTAAAGGAAGAGAATCCAGCTGTCATAAGTTCACTGATTTTCAGAGAGTACCTTCTCAGACTGGGCCCCTCTCTCCTCCAGGGGAACAGGCCAGCAGGCTGATGATCCCTCCACCAGGCCAACCATATTCTTCTCATCCACGTCTTCCTCTACAAAGGCAAGATAGGTTTTACTCAAATTGTGGTAGACCATCGGGACCAGCAGAACACAGAACTCCTAATATGCCTCCTTTGGATAAATGGGATGGGCCTATGTCTTTACCAAGGCAATCCAGTAGAAAGGAGACCATAGTCGATCTCAGGGACTCTGACGTGCCTGATTCACCACTCCATGCTGAAAACCAAGCAACTGGCTCTGGCTCTGTGTTGGCACCTTTCCCTCCAGTCAGAGGTGCCTTGTTTCCACTTGACCCAAGGGGTCAGTTCATGAGAAGAGGACCTTTTTTTTCCTCCACCTCGCCCAGGAATCGTGTATGGGAACCTGGAGATCATTTTCCACCAGGCCTGCCACCCACTCCATTTCCAATGGGAAATGTCTACGCAGGGAGGGGGTTTTCGTCACAATCTTCCCCCAAGAGCTGGAATTCAGCCCTCTACACCCGCATTCTGAAAGTACAAGTGAGTTCCCTGAAGGGTTCCTTCCACCTGCAAATAAGCCTGTTACTCAACATCCAGAACCAAACAAGAAACCTCATGCTGTTGCTCTCTCTTCAAATGTAATTGGACTTATCTCTCATTTTTAGTTTATAAGTAACTGCTTTTATTTCAGTAATTGACTATACTTTGGCTCCAATTGAAGCTCAATGAAACTATTATTCTTAAGATAGTATTTTGTAAATAAATTGGTTTACGTAGGAATCTTATGAGTAAATTATTCCTATTTTATTTTATTCCAGAGTACAGCATGTAATCTGATGAAGCCACTATTATATAAACAAGAATGGGAGTTCTAGGTACTTGTAATCTAGCTGCTGGAAATATGTTTTAAACTCCCAAAAAAGAACTGTATTTAGTATGACTCTAGCAAATGTCAAGTGACTTTAGGCTTAATGAAATTGTCACTGATTTACAGACTGGTTGGGCATATCAGCAAGTTTTTCCATATCAGAATAACTAGAGCATGGGAGGACCAAAGGAGAGAACACAACGAAACATGTCACGGAAACAGGAGGTCTCAACTACAAAGAAAAATGAAGACCTCTTTATTATATTGGTTGCTTAAAACATTACATAGCTCTTGAGATATCATATTTCCTACATTAGATTCAAGTGAGTTATGAACTCCCATTTTTACCCCATATACACATTGCACAATAACATTGTTTACACATCCACATTTTTACAACATGCCATATTAGTAACTGTTGTATTCTGCTACCTTTTCTATCCTCTACTATCCCCCCTCTTCTGCCCTCCCATCTTCTCTCTCTATCCCATCTGCTGTAATTTAAAGTTTGGGAATTGGAAACCACACTTTAAACTCACTCTGCTCCCCTTTTTCCCTTCTGTCAAATTACTCATCATCTTCTTCTATTTCTCTTCCTCCTCCTCCTCTTCCTCCTCCTCCTTATACCTTTCATTCATTCATCATACACTCATGCATTGGTTCATTCATTCCTTTCACATATGGTGTTGGGGATCCAACTCAGGACCTTTGAAAGTGCGAAGCCAGCACTCTAGTGCTGAGTCACAACCCCAGCAAATATCTTTTTGATTTTATGACTGTTTATATGAAATTCAGAATTGCATTCTGCTAGGGTTCACTGATATGTGGATTGACCTAGTCCTTGATTTCTGAGAGACTTTTGGAAAATACATAGGAAATATTAGGAGGTTGAAATGAAGAAACAAAGAGGAAATTCCCCAATTTCTTATTCTTAAATTCCGCACTCTGACTCTGCCTACCTGCTATAAAAACTTTTAAACGCTTACTCCCCATTTCTATATCATTGCCAACAAGTGAACATTCACTGCCCTACAACAAACCAGAGAACTCACATTGAACAATGTTTCCCCATTAGAGACCAAGAAACAATACTTTTTAAAAAAATACCCTAGCTATGAATTAGTAGTTAAAGCTTTATTTGGGTGCTAAATGTGCTCTAATTATGTGTTTGTGTGTTTGTTGATGTGTGTGTGTGTGTGTGTGTGTGTGGGTGTGTGTGCTTGCGTGTCAAACATGCACTGAGGTGTAAAATAAATGCAGGATTGCAACGGCCTTCTTAAAAATAAGAAGCAGCTTTATCACATTTGTAGCCCAGGGAAGAATCTGCCTGATACTTGACCTACAAATAATTGAAATGTGAAAAATTCAGGCCTAGAAAAACAAAGCCAACATACATAATAAATCTAATCAGTCTGTCTCACCTGTTTTCAAATCAGTTCTTTAAATAAACCTAAATTGCCAGCATAAAACATCAGTTGCTCTAAACGAGTGGATGGATGTCCCCTGCCATGGGCTGTGTAAAATACATGGAGGATCCCGCACTGATTGTTATCTAGAATGACTTCTGCCTGAACTACTATTAGTGAATAGTTGCTGTTATAGTGCGGTTCTGATACCAGTAAACTTTAATGAAGGTAATTTCAGGATGCAAAGAAATAAATTGATTTTACTAACTGGTTTTTGGAAAACACTGCCATAAAAAAATTATCAATATGTTCATAAAGGCATCTACATGTCTCTCCACAGGGGTTTTACTTAATGGGGGAGGGGGTGAGGTCTGGATATAACTTAACTGTCCATTAGTAGGTAGAACAATGTAATGGGAATCACAGTGCACATACTGGTTTGAACTCAATCTAGGTAACATGGATTCATCTCTGTGTAAGAGGCCTGCTTCTGAAAAACACAATGTAGAGCTCCAAAAGCAGAACGATACTTTCAGAATACCATGTTATGTTTGTAAATAGACAGACAGATAGATATACAGAAATCAAAAATCTGAAAACGGTCTAGAAGTGTACATTTCAATAACTTACAATGTCAGTAGTGGGAGATTAATAGCAGATCAAGAAGACTGTATCTGCATGCGAGATGGTTCAATTTTTAAAGAGTTTTTTAAATGACAATGGACAGAAAATTCAAAGGGTTACAGTAAGTGTTGAGAAGTGACTTGGTAAAAGGAGCACAGAGGTGAGAAAGAATTAAGAAGAGTTCAATAGAACCAGGTATAATATCTGTACACATGACTCCATGAACAGGAGCAAAGGGGACACTTAAAGAAATCATAAGGACTAAGGAGAGATCAGGATGAGGGGGGCTTGTAGGAAGAGCTGAAAAAAAACAAAAGCATGCAATGGGCAGAAAATGTGGAAGAAAAGGCCTCACAGGTGGTAAACTGATCCATCTCTCCCTGGTAGTTCAACTGTATGAATAACAGAGAGGCCGGCTAAGTGGGAAAGTACTTGGAAACTCTGTTCATGCAGACAACAGAAAGTGCCACCAGAGTGAAAAAAGTAAACCTAGTAAGACAGCTTAGCCCCTTCCCCTTGGAGTTTTATGCAGGCTCTCTTTCTTACTGTGCCTCTGTTCATCTACACTGATACGTGTTAGGTCCAAAGGCAGTGACAAACATTGTTACATGTATTGATGAATCCTGCCAATTCCACAAAGCACAGCCATTTTACTTAGTGTTCTCAATACCTTCTTTTTGACTCTCATCTCGTTTGAAGAAACACTTTCAGAGGAAAGAAGTTCTCCCTAAGCCACATGTGTCCTTAAGTAAACTATGAATTGAGTGCTATTTCAAGGTGTTTGGGCTGATTCCTCCACATGGCCCGTAAAACCTAGAAAAGTGTCATGCACCAACAGGCAGTACATCTTCACTGAGTCCTGTTCTTTGCACTCCAGGGTCATATTATTGTCCATTTAATGGTCAGAAAAACAGTGTTACAGTGAGTATCCTTCTTAGTAGTAGGACTAAAGTGTTTTGGACTCGCATGTTCAGTTACTGAAAAGGCTCAGGGAAGTGCACTTGAGAGCTGGTCATTTGATACAGGTACTGCAGAGGAAAACAAGCTACTCTCATTTGGCAACTTTTAGACAGTGATACAGCTCTGGCCATGTAAGTGTAAATAACAACAGCTCTAATCATGCATGGTGGCCTATGGGCTTGGAACTTGCATGCTTACAAAACCAGTGATTACTTGTGCATCTTCTCCTTCGAACCTCATATGTGAATCATCAACTAGTCAAGTGTTAACTTGGGAGGAAAACAATATGGTGGGATGTCCTTTTTGTACATCAAGCCATGAACTCTTTGTCTTAACATCAACAATATAATTAATGTTCAGGAGTTACATCCATTTCAGAGAGTCATATCCATCCTTCTCTTGGCTATATATTTTTAAGGACCAGCCAGCTTCCTTAGATGTTTTCAAGCCCATGAAAAGGCCAAAAAAAAAAAAAATCTGAAAGAAGAGTTTGACGAATTTTCAACACATACTAATCTAGAAATGCTGACATGAAAACCAACTAAAGTTTTCAACTCCTTCTTTTTTGGAACATTAGCTATGCCGGGCTTTTCAAAAATGACTTCTCAGAACTGACTTGTGCCCATGTTAGCAACTCTTCTGAAATTACTTTGAAAGTAGACTAATGTGAGAGTTTCTCTTTAGAGATAATTCAGATTACTTGCATAGGAAGTGGCAGCAGGTCTGGGGATGTCGTAGCTCAGTGGCAGTGACCTTGCCTAGCTTGGGGCTGGCCTGCCATGGACTTTCACCCCAAACACTTGCAAGAAAAGAAAATGGAGGGAAGGGAGAGGGAAAGTTGGAAGGGAGGGAGGCAAAGTTGGAGGGATGGAGGGAGGTAGAAAAGAAGGAAGAAGAAAAGGAGAAAAACCAGGAAGGGAGGAAGGAAGCAAGGAAGGAAGGAAATAGGGAGAGCACAAGGGCAGGGAAAGGACTGAGTCACTAAAACAAAAGGCAAAGGACACAGAGACCAATATAGGCCATAAAAGCTGTTGGAACAGTTTAGACAGCTTTAGAATTTGAGTGACATCAAACTGAATGTTATTATGACTGGATGGAATCTTCCTACTTAGCCCCGCCTTGGCCTGGCCTAAACCAAATCAAGGGGTGGGTGGCATGGAGAGGAATTCTCTCTGGCTGGAGTGGGAGGGACCTAAACCTGTGGAACTTGAGGATGCACTGGGTAGGTAAGGGGACAAGACTCCCCTGATGGGCAGTTGAGCACAACAAGGCTCCTGGGAGCCCTTGATCATGGCTCCTACCGCCATATGCCCACCACCCGCCATACGCTCAGCCCCTGAAGGGGATCACAGTGGTCTGCTCCGTTGCCTGGTGCAGGTTGGAGTTCCTGACCAAACACCTGAGTGTCCACAGCCTGCGTTGGCCTGCCTGGGCAGGCTGTGGTTGTGGTGGCAAGAGCCAAAGCCGTCTTGGCGTGATGGAGGAGCCAAGGGCTGCCTCTCAGCCATACTAGTGGGTGGTTCTGGAAGAAGCACCCAGGGTTGTGGCAGCATTGTCTGAAGACATGAAGCCAGGCCATCTTTCTTATGGCTTTCCTTGGGAGTTGGTGATGTGTACAGCTCTTGGATTTTTTGCTGTTCTCTCACTTTTCTGGAGAAGTTTTCAGTTGGTCAGTAGCAGGCTTTACGTGGGAAGAGAAAAAAAGCTGGCTCTAAATCTTGCTGGACTTATTGAAAAAAAATGTGGACTTCTTGAGAAAGTTAGCCTTGTTGAAAAAGAACATGAAGGCTTAGATTCATCTTTAAAGGATAGCAGATTTGAGAAGGGTTCAAGGGAAGAACAACATCTGGAGGAAACCTACGAAAAGCTGCATAGGTCTGAATCAGGCCATGGCGTTGAAATGCTCTTTCTGGAAGAAGAGCTCAAATCACAGAAGGCTAAACATGGTCAACAGGATGAAACGATGGCGCATCTATCAAGAAGGATACAGGCCCTCCAAGGTGAAGCTGAATCCCTCAGATCACAAATAGCTGAAGCTAAAACAAACTGGAGACTCTTTCAAGTCAATGAGGAAGAACTGAAGCTGGCCATGAAAGAGGTTTTGAATGAAGGATCCCAACTTCCGCAAACGCAGAGACCAACAATACAAGGAGAAGTGAAGCACAGAGGGAACAAGGAGGTGTCCAATATAAAGCAAAAATCACATTAGAGGACTCTAAAGTCGCTGGAGAACAAGTTCTAAGAGACACAGAAAATCACATGGAGTCTCTGAGTGTATGCTTGCTGAAGATGAAGGATAGGTCTTCTCCAAGCCTGGGAGCCCAAAGGGATGGTGGTCACCTGGAATTGGGAAGGACGAGTGAACCAGAAATTGGTGTTCACTTGGAGGATGAGTCCAAAGGAGCTTTGAGGAACCTGGTTGATGGTGCTAAGCTAAAGGCCTCCTTAGAAATCTTGGCAGGAGGAAGAAATCAAAAATGTACTTTCTCATCTGAAGTGGCGAAAACCACGGAAGACCTTACGGAACACCTTAGAAGTCTGCAGACTGAACAGGCATCCTTGCAGTCAGAAAATGCACAGCTGCAAAGTGAGAATGAGACCCTACAGAAGAACTTTAAAGTCATGGTGGAACGCTATCAAGAAAATATGATGAAACTGCACAGGAAATTAAGAGTGGAGAAAAACTCCCTGGTGGAGCAAGAGGAGAAACTTTCCAAAGTCGAAGAAAAGTTGAGCCATACAATGGAAGAGCTGGAGACCTACAGAAAGAGAGCCCAATATCTTGAAGAAGAATTGCAGAGAACCATTCATTCCTGTCTGGGGAAGATTATTTCCTCTGAGAAAGAAGCACATGCTAGTGAGTTGGCAGCTCGGATTGCTGAAAGAAACCTCAGTTATTTCAGGAAACAAAATGCGCGCAACAGTCAAAAATTAACTGAGAAGGAGCTTAGATTTGAACTTGTACAAAAAGATCCCTATGATGCACTGGATGTTTCCAACTCAGCAATGGGCAGAAAGCCTTCTCCAAATGGGCCCTCACCAATAGGTCAGCCTTCATCTGAAAGGAGACCTCCTCATTTTGAAAAGAGTGGTCCACTCACACTCTCAGCTTTCACTCCAGTGGGAGGAGGAACAGGGTCAAGGGGCCCTGGAGAATCCTCTGGACCATGCGACTAGCAGTAAAGGAAGAGAATCCAGCTGTCATAAGTTCACTGATTTTCAGAGAGTACCTTCTCAGACTGGGCCCCTCTCTCCTCCAGGGGAACAGGCCAGCAGGCTGATGATCCCTCCACCAGGCCAACCATATTCTTCTGATCCACGTCTTCCTCTACAAAGGCAAGATAGGTTTTACTCAAATTGTGGTAGACCATCGGGACCAGCAGAACACAGAACTCCTAATATGCCTCCTTTGGATAAATGGGATGGGCCTATGTCTTTACCAAGGCAATCCAGTAGAAAGGAGACCATAGTCGATCTCAGGGACTCTGACGTGCCTGATTCACCACTCCATGCTGAAAACCAAGCAACTGGCTCTGGCTCTGTGTTGGCACCTTTCCCTCCAGTAAGAGGTGCCTTGTTTCCAGTTGACCCAAGGGGTCAGTTCATGAGAAGAGGACCTTTTTTTTCCTCCACCTCGCCCAGGAATCGTGTATGGGAACCTGGAGATCATTTTCCACCAGGCCTGCCACCCACTCCATTTCCAATGGGAAATGTCTACGCAGGGAGGGGGTTTTCGTCACAATCTTCCCCCAAGAGCTGGAATTCAGCCCTCTACACCCGCATTCTGAAAGTACAAGTGAGTTCCCTGAAGGGTTCCTTCCACCTGCAAATAAGCCTGTTACTCAACATCCAGAACCAAACAAGAAACCTCATGCTGTTGCTCTCTCTTCAAATGTAATTGGACTTCAGTAATTGACTATACTTTGGCTCCAATTGAAGCTCAATGAAACTATTATTCTTAAGATAGTATTTTGTAAATAAATTGGTTTACGTAGGAATCTTATGAGTAAATTATTCCTATTTTATTTTATTCCAGAGTACAGCATTTAATCTGATGAAGCCACTATTATATAAACAAGAATGGGAGTTCTAGGTACTTGTAATCTAGCTGCTGGAAATATGTTTTAAACTCCCAACAAAGAAGTGTATTTAGTATGACTGTAGCAAATGTCAAGTGACTTTAGGCTTAATGAAATTGTCACTGATTTACAGACTGGTTGGGCATATCAGCAAGTTTTTCCATGTCAGAATAACTAGAGCATGGGAGGACCAAAGGATAGAACACAACGAAACATGTCATGGAAACAGGAGGTCTCAACTACAAAGAAAAATGAAGACCTCTTTTTTATATTGGTTGCTTAAAACATTACATAGCTCTTGAGATATCATATTTTCTACATTAGATTCAAGTGAGTTATGAACTCCCATTTTTACCCCATATACACATTGCACAATAACATTGTTTACACATCCACATTTTTACAACATGCCATATTAGTAACTGTTGTATTCTGCTACCTTTTCTATCCTCTACTATCCCCCCTCTTCTGCCCTCCCATCTTCTCTCTCTATCCCATCTGCTGTAATTTAAAGTTTGGGAATTGGAAACCACACTTTAAACTCACTCTGCTCCCCTTTTTCCCTTCTGTCAAATTACTCATCATCTTCTTCTATTTCTCTTCCTCCTCCTCCTCTTCCTCCTCCTCCTTATACCTTTCATTCATTCATCATACACTCATGCATTTGTTCATTCATTCCTTTCACATATGGTGTTGGGGATCCAACTCAGGACCTTTGAAAGTGCGAAGCCAGCACTCTAGTGCTGAGTCACAACCCCAGCAAATATCTTTTTGATTTTATGACTGTTTATATGAAATTCAGAATTGCATTCTGCTAGGGTTCACTGATATGTGGATTGACCTAGTCCTTGATTTCTGAGAGACTTTTGGAAAATACATAGGAATTATTAGGAGGTTGAAATGAAGAAACAAAGAGGAAATTCCCCAATTTCTTATTCTTAAATTCCGCACTCTGACTCTGCCTACCTGCTATAAAAACTTTTAAACGCTTACTCCCCATTTCTATATCATTGCCAACAAGTGAACATTCACTGCCCTACAACAAACCAGAGAACTCACATTGAACAATGTTTCCCCATTAGAGACCAAGAAACAATACTTATTAAGAAAAATACCCTAGCTATGAATTAGTAGTTAAAGCTTTATTTGGGTGCTAAATGTGCTCTAATTATGTGTTTGTGTGTTTGTTGATGTGTGTGTGTGTGTGTGTGTGTGTGTGGGTGTGTGTGCTTGCGTGTCAAACATGCACTGAGGTGTAAAATAAATGCAGGATTGCAACGGCCTTCTTAAAAATAAGAAGCAGCTTTATCACATTTGTAGCCCAGGGAAGAATCTGCCTGATACTTGACCTACAATTAATTGAAATGTGAAAAATTCAGGCCTAGAAAAACAAAGCCAACATACATAATAAATCTAATCAGTCTGTCTCACCTGTTTTCAAATCAGTTCTTTAAATAAACCTAAATTGCCAGCATAAAACATCAGTTGCTCTAAACGAGTGGATGGATGTCCCCTGCCATGGGCTGTGTAAAATACATGGAGGATCCCGCACTGATTGTTATCTAGAATGACTTCCGCCTGAACTACTATTAGTGAATAGTTGCTGTTATAGTGCGGTTCTGATACCAGTAAACTTTAATGAAGGTAATTTCAGGATGCAAAGAAATAAATTGATTTTACTAACTGGTTTTTGGAAAACACTGCCATAAAAAAATTATCAATATGTTCATAAAGGCATCTACATGTCTCTCCACAGGGGTTTTACTTAATGGGGGAGGGGGTGAGGTCTGGATATAACTTAACTGTCCATTAGTAGGTAGAACAATGTAATGGGAATCACAGTGCACATACTGGTTTGAACTCAATCTAGGTAACATGGATTCATCTCTGTGTAAGAGGCCTGCTTCTGAAAAACACAATGTAGAGCTCCAAAAGCAGAACGATACTTTCAGAATACCATGTTATGTTTGTAAATAGACAGACAGATAGATATACAGAAATCAAAAATCTGAAAACGGTCTAGAAGTATACATTTCAATAACTTACAATGTCAGTAGTGGGAGATTAATAGCAGATCAAGAAGACTGTATCTGCATGCGAGATGGTTCAATTTTTAAAGAGTTTTTTAAATGACAATGGACAGAAAATTCAAAGGGTTACAGTAAGTGTTGAGAAGTGACTTGGTAAAAGGAGCACAGAGGTGAGAAAGAATTAAGAAGAGTTCAATAGAACCAGGTATAATATCTGTACACATGACTCCATGAACAGGAGCAAAGGGG
The DNA here is from genome assembly GCF_048772815.1 of Callospermophilus lateralis. Classification (NCBI taxonomy): domain Eukaryota; kingdom Metazoa; phylum Chordata; class Mammalia; order Rodentia; family Sciuridae; genus Callospermophilus; species Callospermophilus lateralis. Next base: position 212,736 of record NW_027512623.1, on the reverse strand, counting down.
ACACTTAAAGAAATCATAAGGACTAAGGAGAGATCAGGATGAGGGGGGCTTGTAGGAAGAGCTGAAAAAAAACAAAAGCATGCAATGGGCAGAAAATGTGGAAGAAAAGGCCTCACAGGTGGTAAACTGATCCATCTGTCCCTGGTAGTTCAACTGTATGAATAACAGAGAGGCCGGCTAAGTGGGAAAGTACTTGGAAACTCTGTTCATGCAGACAACAGAAAGTGCCACCAGAGTGAAAAAAGTAAACCTAGTAAGACAGCTTAGCCCCTTCCCCTTGGAGTTTTATGCAGGCTCTCTTTCTTACTGTGCCTCTGTTCATCTACACTGATACGTGTTAGGTCCAAAGGCAGTGACAAACATTGTTACATGTATTGATGAATCCTGCCAATTCCACAAAGCACAGCCATTTTACTTAGTGTTCTCAATACCTTCTTTTTGACTCTCATCTCGTTTGAAGAAACACTTTCAGAGGAAAGAAGTTCTCCCTAAGCCACATGTGTCCTTAAGTAAACTATGAATTGAGTGCTATTTCAAGGTGTTTGGGCTGATTCCTCCACATGGCCCGTAAAACCTAGAAAAGTGTCATGCACCAACAGGCAGTACATCTTCACTGAGTCCTGTTCTTTGCACTCCAGGGTCATATTATTGTCCATTTAATGGTCAGAAAAACAGTGTTACAGTGAGTATCCTTCTTAGTAGTAGGACTAAAGTGTTTTGGACTCGCATGTTCAGTTACTGAAAAGGCTCAGGGAAGTGCACTTGAGAGCTGGTCATTTGATACAGGTACTGCAGAGGAAAACAAGCTACTCTCATTTGGCAACTTTTAGACAGTGATACAGCTCTGGCCATGTAAGTGTAAATAACAACAGCTCTAATCATGCATGGTGGCCTATGGGCTTGGAACTTGCATGCTTACAAAACCAGTGATTACTTGTGCATCTTCTCCTTCGAACCTCATATGTGAATCATCAACTAGTCAAGTGTTAACTTGGGAGGAAAACAATATGTTGGGATGTCCTTTTTGTACATCAAGCCATGAACTCTTTGTCTTAACATCAACAATATAATTAATGTTCAGATGTTACATCCATTTCAGAGAGTCATATCCATCCTTCTCTTGGCTACATATTTTTAAGGACCAGCCAGCTTCCTTAGATGTTTTCAAGCCCATGAAAAGGCCAAAAAAAAAATCTGAAAGAAGAGTTTGACGAATTTTCAACAAATACTAATCTAGAAATGCTGACATGAAAACCAACTAAAGTTTTCAACTCCTTCTTTTTTGGAACATTAGCTATGCTGGGCTTTTCAAAAATGACTTCTCAGAACTGACTTGTGCCCATGTTAGCAACTCTTCTGAAATTACTTTGAAAGTAGACTAATGTGAGAGTTTCTCTTTAGAGATAATTCAGATTACTTGCATAGGAAGTGGCAGCAGGTCTGGGGATGTCGTAGCTCAGTGGCAGTGACCTTGCCTAGCTTGGGGCTGGCCTGCCATGGACTTTCACCCCAAACACTTGCAAGAAAAGAAAATGGAGGGAAGGGAGAGGGAAAGTTGGAAGGGAGGGAGGCAAAGTTGGAGGGATGGAGGGAGGTAGAAAAGAAGGAAGAAGAAAAGGAGAAAAACCAGGAAGGGAGGAAGGAAGCAAGGAAGGAAGGAAATAGGGAGAGCACAAGGGCAGGGAAAGGACTGAGTCACTAAAACAAAAGGCAAAGGACACAGAGACCAATATAGGCCATAAAAGCTGTTGGAACAGTTTAGACAGCTTTAGAATTTGAGTGACATCAAACTGAATGTTATTATGACTGGATGGAATCTTCCTACTTAGCCCCGCCTTGGCCTGGCCTAAACCAAATCAAGGGGTGGGTGGCATGGAGAGGAATTCTCTCTGGCTGGAGTGGGAGGGACCTAAACCTGTGGAACTTGAGGATGCACTGTGTAGGGAAGGGGACAAGACTCCCCTGATGGGCAGTTGAGCACAACAAGGCTCCTGGGAGCCCTTGATCATGGCTCCTACCGCCATATGCCCACCACCCGCCATACGCTCAGCCCCTGAAGGGGATCACAGTGGTCTGCTCCGTTGCCTGGTGCAGGTTGGAGTTCCTGACCAAACACCTGAGTGTCCACAGCCTGCGTTGGCCTGCCTGGGCAGGCTGTGGTTGTGGTGGCAAGAGCCAAAGCCGTCTTGGCGTGATGGAGGAGCCAAGGGCTGCCTCTCAGCCATACTAGTGGGTGGTTCTGGAAGAAGCACCCAGGGTTGTGGCAGCATTGTCTGAAGACATGAAGCCAGGCCATCTTTCTTATGGCTTTCCTTGGGAGTTGGTGATGTGTACAGCTCTTGGATTTTTTGCTGTTCTCTCACTTTTCTGGAGAAGTTTTCAGTCGGTCAGTAGCAGGCTTTACGTGGGAGGAGAAAAAAAGCTGGCTCTAAATTTTGCTGGACTTATTGAAAAAAAAAATGTGGACTTCTTGAGAAAGTTAGCCTTGTTGAAAAAGAACATGAAGGCTTAGATTCATCTTTAAAGGATAGCAGATTTGAGAAGGGTTCAAGGGAAGCACAACATCTGGAGGAAACCTACGAAAAGCTGCATAAGTCCGAATCCAGCCATGGCGTTGAAATGCTCTTTCTGGAAGAAGAGCTCAAATCACAGAAGGCTAAACATGGTCAACAGGATGAAACGATGGCGCATCTATCAAGAAGGATACAGGCCCTCCAAAGTGAAGCTGAATCCCTCAGATCACAAATAGCTGAAGCTAAAACAAACTGGAGACTCTTTCAAGTCAATGAGGAAGAACTGAAGCTGGCAATGAAAGAGGTTTTGAATGAAGGATCCCAACTTCCGCAAACGTAGAGACCAACAATACAAGGAGAAGTGAAGCACAGAGGGAACAAGGAGGTGTCCAATATAAAGCAAAAATCACATTAGAGGACTCTAAAGTCGCTGGAGAACAAGTTCTAAGAGACACAGAAAATCACATGGAGTCTCTGAGTGTATGCTTGCTGAAGATGAAGGATAGGTCTTCTCCAAGCCTGGGAGCCCAAAGGGATGGTGGTCACCTGGAATTGGGAAGGACGAGTGAACCAGAAATTGGTGCTCACTTGGAGGATGAGTCCAAAGGAGCTTTGAGGAACCTGGTTGATGGTGCTAAGCTAAAGGCCTCCTTAGAAATCTTGGCAGGAGGAAGAAATCAAAAATGTACTTTCTCATCTGAAGTGGCGAAAACCACGGAAGACCTTACGGAACACCTTAGAAGTCTGCAGACTGAACAGGCATCCTTGCAGTCAGAAAATGCACAGCTGCAAAGTGAGAATGAGACCCTACAGAAGAACTTTAAAGTCATGGTGGAACGCTATCAAGAAAATATGATGAAACTGCACAGGAAATTAAGAGTGGAGAAAAACTCCCTGGTGGAGCAAGAGGAGAAACTTTCCAAAGTCGAAGAAAAGTTGAGCCATACAATGGAAGAGCTGGAGACCTACAGAAAGAGAGCCCAATATCTTGAAGAAGAATTGCAGAGAACCATTCATTCCTGTCTGGGGAAGATTATTTCCTCTGAGAAAGAAGCACATGCTAGTGAGTTGGCAGCTCGGATTGCTGAAAGAAACCTCAGTTATTTCAGGAAACAAAATGCGCGCAACAGTCAAAAATTAACTGAGAAGGAGCTTAGATTTGAACTTGTACAAAAAGATCCCTATGATGCACTGGATGTTTCCAACTCAGCAATGGGCAGAAAGCCTTCTCCAAATGGGCCCTCACCAATAGGTCAGCCTTCATCTGAAAGGAGACCTCCTCATTTTGAAAAGAGTGGTCCACTCACACTCTCAGCTTTCACTCCAGTGGGAGGAGGAAGAGGGTCAAGGGGCCCTGGAGAATCCTCTGGACCATGCGACTAGCAGTAAAGGAAGAGAATCCAGCTGTCATAAGTTCACTGATTTTCAGAGAGTACCTTCTCAGACTGGGCCCCTCTCTCCTCCAGGGGAACAGGCCAGCAGGCTGATGATCCCTCCACCAGGCCAACCATATTCTTCTGATCCACGTCTTCCTCTACAAAGGCAAGATAGGTTTTACTCAAATTGTGGTAGACCATCGGGACCAGCAGAACACAGAACTCCTAATATGCCTCCTTTGGATAAATGGGATGGGCCTATGTCTTTACCAAGGCAATCCAGTAGAAAGGAGACCATAGTCGATCTCAGGGACACTGACGTGCCTGATTCACCACTCCATGCTGAAAACCAAGCAACTGGCTCTGGCTCTGTGTTGGCACCTTTCCCTCCAGTAAGAGGTGCCTTGTTTCCAGTTGACCCAAGGGGTCAGTTCATGAGAAGAGGACCTTTTTTTTCCTCCACCTCGCCCAGGAATCGTGAATGGGAACCTGGAGATCATTTTCCACCAGGCCTGCCACCCACTCCATTTCCAATGGGAAATGTCTACGCAGGGAGGGGGTTTTCGTCACAATCTTCCCCCAAGAGCTGGAATTCAGCCCTCTACACCCGCATTCTGAAAGTACAAGTGAGTTCCCTGAAGGGTTCCTTCCACCTGCAAATAAGCCTGTTACTCAACATCCAGAACCAAACAAGAAACCTCATGCTGTTGCTCTCTCTTCAAATGTAATTGGACTTATCTCTCATTTTTAGTTTATAAGTAACTGCTTTTACTTCAGTAATTGACTATACTTTGGCTCCAATTGAAGCTCAATGAAACTATTATTCTTAAGATAGTATTTTGTAAATAAATTGGTTTACGTAGGAATCTTATGAGTAAATTATTCCTATTTTATTTTATTCCAGAGTACAGCATTTAATCTGATGAAGCCACTATTATATAAACAAGAATGGGAGTTCTAGGTACTTGTAATCTAGCTGCTGGAAATATGATTTAAACTCCCAACAAAGAAGTGTATTTAGTATGACTGTAGCAAATGTCAAGTGACTTTAGGCTTAATGAAATTGTCACTGATTTACAGACTGGTTGGGCATATCAGCAAGTTTTTCCATATCAGAATAACTAGAGCATGGGAGGACCAAAAAAGAGAACACAACGAAACATGTCACGGAAACAGGAGGTCTCAACTACAAAGAAAAATGAAGACCTCTTTATTATATTGGTTGCTTAAAACATTACATAGCTCTTGAGATATCATATTTCCTACATTAGATTCTAGTGAGTTATGAACTCCCATTTTTACCCCATATACACATTGCACAATAACATTGTTTACACATCCACATTTTTACAACATGCCATATTAGTAACTGTTGTATTCTGCTACCTTTTCTATCCTCTACTATCCCCCCTCTTCTGCCCTCCCATCTTCTCTCTCTATCCCATCTGCTGTAATTTAAAGTTTGGGAATTGGAAACCACACTTTAAACTCACTCTGCTCCCCTTTTTCCCTTCTGTCAAATTACTCATCATCTTCTTCTATTTCTCTTCCTCCTCCTCCTCTTCCTCCTCCTCCTTATACCTTTCATTCATTCATCATACACTCATGCATTGGTTCATTCATTCCTTTCACATATGGTGTTGGGGATCCAACTCAGGACCTTTGAAAGTGCGAAGCCAGCACTCTAGTGCTGAGTCACAACCCCAGCAAATATCTTTTTGATTTTATGACTGTTTATATGAAATTCAGAATTGCATTCTGCTAGGGTTCACTGATATGTGGATTGACCTAGTCCTTGATTTCTGAGAGACTTTTGGAAAATACATAGGAATTATTAGGAGGTTGAAATGAAGAAACAAAGAGGAAATTCCCCAATTTCTTATTCTTAAATTCCGCACTCTGACTCTGCCTACCTGCTATAAAAACTTTTAAACGCTTACTCCCCATTTCTATATCATTGCCAACAAGTGAACATTCACTGCCCTACAACAAACCAGAGAACTCACATTGAACAATGTTTCCCCATTAGAGACCAAGAAACAATACTTATTAAAAAAAATACCCTAGCTATGAATTAGTAGTTAAAGCTTTATTTGGGTGCTAAATGTGCTCTAATTATGTGTTTGTGTGTTTGTTGATGTGTGTGTGTGTGTGTGTGTGTGTGTGTGTGTGTGGGTGTGTGTGCTTGCGTGTCAAACATGCACTGAGGTGTAAAATAAATGCAGGATTGCAACGGCCTTCTTAAAAATAAGAAGCAGCTTTATCACATTTGTAGCCCAGGGAAGAATCTGCCTGATACTTGACCTACAATTAATTGAAATGTGAAAAATTCAGGCCTAGAAAAACAAAGCCAACATACATAATAAATCTAATCAGTCTGTCTCACCTGTTTTCAAATCAGTTCTTTAAATAAACCTAAATTGCCAGCATAAAACATCAGTTGCTCTAAACGAGTGGATGGATGTCCCCTGCCATGGGCTGTGTAAAATACATGGAGGATCCCGCACTGATTGTTATCTAGAATGACTTCTGCCTGAACTACTATTAGTGAATAGTTGCTGTTATAGTGCGGTTCTGATACTAGTAAACTTTAATGAAGGTAATTTCAGGATGCAAAGAAATAAATTGATTTTACTAAGTGGTTTTTGGAAAACACTGCCATAAAAAAATTATCAATATGTTCATAAAGGCATCTACATGTCTCTCCACAGGGGTTTTACTTAATGGGGGAGGGGGTGAGGTCTGGATATAACTTAACTGTCCATTAGTAGGTAGAACAATGTAATGGGAATCACAGTGCACATACTGGTTTGAACTCAATCTAGGTAACATGGATTCATCTCTGTGTAAGAGGCCTGCTTCTGAAAAACACAATGTAGAGCTCCAAAAGCAGAACGATACTTTCAGAATACCATGTTATGTTTGTAAATAGACAGACAGATAGATATACAGAAATCAAAAATCTGAAAACGGTCTAGAAGTGTACATTTCAATAACTTACAATGTCAGTAGTGGGAGATTAATAGCAGATCAAGAAGACTGTATCTGCATGCGAGATGGTTCAATTTTTAAAGAGTTTTTTAAATGACAATGGACAGAAAATTCAAAGGGTTACAGTAAGTGTTGAGAAGTGACTTGGTAAAAGGAGCACAGAGGTGAGAAAGAATTAAGAAGAGTTCAATAGAACCAGGTATAATATCTGTACACATGACTCCATGAACAGGAGCAAAGGGGACACTTAAAGAAATCATAAGGACTAAGGAGAGATCAGGATGAGGGGGGCTTGTAGGAAGAGCTGAAAAAAAACAAAAGCATGCAATGGGCAGAAAATGTGGAAGAAAAGGCCTCACAGGTGGTAAACTGATCCATCTCTCCCTGGTAGTTCAACTGTATGAATAACAGAGAGGCCGGCTAAGTGGGAAAGTACTTGGAAACTCTGTTCATGCAGACAACAGAAAGTGCCACCAGAGTGAAAAAAGTAAACCTAGTAAGACAGCTTAGCCCCTTCCCCTTGGAGTTTTATGCAGGCTCTCTTTCTTACTGTGCCTCTGTTCATCTACACTGATACGTGTTAGGTCCAAAGGCAGTGACAAACATTGTTACATGTATTGATGAATCCTGCCAATTCCACAAAGCACAGCCATTTTACTTAGTGTTCTCAATACCTTCTTTTTGACTCTCATCTCGTTTGAAGAAACACTTTCAGAGGAAAGAAGTTCTCCCTAAGCCACATGTGTCCTTAAGTAAACTATGAATTGAGTGCTATTTCAAGGTGTTTGGGCTGATTCCTCCACATGGCCCGTAAAACCTAGAAAAGTGTCATGCACCAACAGGCAGTACATCTTCACTGAGTCCTGTTCTTTGCACTCCAGGGTCATATTATTGTCCATTTAATGGTCAGAAAAACAGTGTTACAGTGAGTATCCTTCTTAGTAGTAGGACTAAAGTGTTTTGGACTCGCATGTTCAGTTACTGAAAAGGCTCAGGGAAGTGCACTTGAGAGCTGGTCATTTGATACAGGTACTGCAGAGGAAAACAAGCTACTCTCATTTGGCAACTTTTAGACAGTGATACAGCTCTGGCCATGTAAGTGTAAATAACAACAGCTCTAATCATGCATGGTGGCCTATGGGCTTGGAATTTGCATGCTTACAAAACCAGTGATTACTTGTGCATCTTCTCCTTCGAACCTCATATGTGAATCATCAACTAGTCAAGTGTTAACTTGGGAGGAAAACAATATGTTGGGATGTCCTTTTTGTACATCAAGCCATGAACTCTTTGTCTTAACATCAACAATATAATTAATGTTCAGGAGTTACATCCATTTCAGAGAGTCATATCCATCCTTCTCTTGGCTACATATTTTTAAGGACCAGCCAGCTTCCTTAGATGTTTTCAAGCCCATGAAAAGGCCAAAAAAAAAATCTGAAAGAAGAGTTTGACGAATTTTCAACAAATACTAATCTAGAAATGCTGACATGAAAACCAACTAAAGTTTTCAACTCCTTCTTTTTTGGAACATTAGCTATGCTGGGCTTTTCAAAAATGACTTCTCAGAACTGACTTGTGCCCATGTTAGCAACTCTTCTGAAATTACTTTGAAAGTAGACTAATGTGAGAGTTTCTCTTTAGAGATAATTCAGATTACTTGCATAGGAAGTGGCAGCAGGTCTGGGGATGTCGTAGCTCAGTGGCAGTGACCTTGCCTAGCTTGGGGCTGGCCTGCCATGGACTTTCACCCCAAACACTTGCAAGAAAAGAAAATGGAGGGAAGGGAGAGGGAAAGTTGGAAGGGAGGGAGGCAAAGTTGGAGGGATGGAGGGAGGTAGAAAAGAAGGAAGAAGAAAAGGAGAAAAACCAGGAAGGGAGGAAGGAAGCAAGGAAGGAAGGAAATAGGGAGAGCACAAGGGCAGGGAAAGGACTGAGTCACTAAAACAAAAGGCAAAGGACACAGAGACCAATATAGGCCATAAAAGCTGTTGGAACAGTTTAGACAGCTTTAGAATTTGAGTGACATCAAACTGAATGTTATTATGACTGGATGGAATCTTCCTACTTAGCCCCGCCTTGGCCTGGCCTAAACCAAATCAAGGGGTGGGTGGCATGGAGAGGAATTCTCTCTGGCTGGAGTGGGAGGGACCTAAACCTGTGGAACTTGAGGATGCACTGTGTAGGGAAGGGGACAAGACTCCCCTGATGGGCAGTTGAGCACAACAAGGCTCCTGGGAGCCCTTGATCATGGCTCCTACCGCCATATGCCCACCACCCGCCATACGCTCAGCCCCTGAAGGGGATCACAGTGGTCTGCTCCGTTGCCTGGTGCAGGTTGGAGTTCCTGACCAAACACCTGAGTGTCCACAGCCTGCGTTGGCCTGCCTGGGCAGGCTGTGGTTGTGGTGGCAAGAGCCAAAGCCGTCTTGGCGTGATGGAGGAGCCAAGGGCTGCCTCTCAGCCATACTAGTGGGTGGTTCTGGAAGAAGCACCCAGGGTTGTGGCAGCATTGTCTGAAGACATGAAGCCAGGCCATCTTTCTTATGGCTTTCCTTGGGAGTTGGTGATGTGTACAGCTCTTGGATTTTTTGCTGTTCTCTCACTTTTCTGGAGAAGTTTTCAGTCGGTCAGTAGCAGGCTTTACGTGGGAGGAGAAAAAAAGCTGGCTCTAAATCTTGCTGGACTTATTGAAAAAAAAAATGTGGACTTCTTGAGAAAGTTAGCCTTGTTGAAAAAGAACATGAAGGCTTAGATTCATCTTTAAAGGATAGCAGATTTGAGAAGGGTTCAAGGGAAGCACAACATCTGGAGGAAACCTACGAAAAGCTGCATAAGTCCGAATCCAGCCATGGCGTTGAAATGCTCTTTCTGGAAGAAGAGCTCAAATCACAGAAGGCTAAACATGGTCAACAGGATGAAACGATGGCGCATCTATCAAGAAGGATACAGGCCCTCCAAAGTGAAGCTGAATCCCTCAGATCACAAATAGCTGAAGCTAAAACAAACTGGAGACTCTTTCAAGTCAATGAGGAAGAACTGAAGCTGGCAATGAAAGAGGTTTTGAATGAAGGATCCCAACTTCCGCAAACGTAGAGACCAACAATACAAGGAGAAGTGAAGCACAGAGGGAACAAGGAGGTGTCCAATATAAAGCAAAAATCACATTAGAGGACTCTAAAGTCGCTGGAGAACAAGTTCTAAGAGACACAGAAAATCACATGGAGTCTCTGAGTGTATGCTTGCTGAAGATGAAGGATAGGTCTTCTCCAAGCCTGGGAGCCCAAAGGGATGGTGGTCACCTGGAATTGGGAAGGACGAGTGAACCAGAAATTGGTGCTCACTTGGAGGATGAGTCCAAAGGAGCTTTGAGGAACCTGGTTGATGGTGCTAAGCTAAAGGCCTCCTTAGAAATCTTGGCAGGAGGAAGAAATCAAAAATGTACTTTCTCATCTGAAGTGGCGAAAACCACGGAAGACCTTACGGAACACCTTAGAAGTCTGCAGACTGAACAGGCATCCTTGCAGTCAGAAAATGCACAGCTGCAAAGTGAGAATGAGACCCTACAGAAGAACTTTAAAGTCATGGTGGAACGCTATCAAGAAAATATGATGAAACTGCACAGGAAATTAAGAGTGGAGAAAAACTCCCTGGTGGAGCAAGAGGAGAAACTTTCCAAAGTCGAAGAAAAGTTGAGCCATACAATGGAAGAGCTGGAGACCTACAGAAAGAGAGCCCAATATCTTGAAGAAGAATTGCAGAGAACCATTCATTCCTGTCTGGGGAAGATTATTTCCTCTGAGAAAGAAGCACATGCTAGTGAGTTGGCAGCTCGGATTGCTGAAAGAAACCTCAGTTATTTCAGGAAACAAAATGCGCGCAACAGTCAAAAATTAACTGAGAAGGAGCTTAGATTTGAACTTGTACAAAAAGATCCCTATGATGCACTGGATGTTTCCAACTCAGCAATGGGCAGAAAGCCTTCTCCAAATGGGCCCTCACCAATAGGTCAGCCTTCATCTGAAAGGAGACCTCCTCATTTTGAAAAGAGTGGTCCACTCACACTCTCAGCTTTCACTCCAGTGGGAGGAGGAAGAGGGTCAAGGGGCCCTGGAGAATCCTCTGGACCATGCGACTAGCAGTAAAGGAAGAGAATCCAGCTGTCATAAGTTCATTGATTTTCAGAGAGTACCTTCTCAGACTGGGCCCCTCTCTCCTCCAGGGGAACAGGCCAGCAGGCTGATGATCCCTCCACCAGGCCAACCATATTCTTCTGATCCACGTCTTCCTCTACAAAGGCAAGATAGGTTTTACTCAAATTGTGGTAGACCATCGGGACCAGCAGAACACAGAACTCCTAATATGCCTCCTTTGGATAAATGGGATGGGCCTATGTCTTTACCAAGGCAATCCAGTAGAAAGGAGACCATAGTCGATCTCAGGGACTCTGACGTGCCTGATTCACCACTCCATGCTGAAAACCAAGCAACTGGCTCTGGCTCTGTGTTGGCACCTTTCCCTCCAGTAAGAGGTGCCTTGTTTCCAGTTGACCCAAGGGGTCAGTTCATGAGAAGAGGACCTTTTTTTTCCTCCACCTCGCCCAGGAATCGTGAATGGGAACCTGGAGATCATTTTCCACCAGGCCTGCCACCCACTCCATTTCCAATGGGAAATGTCTACGCAGGGAGGGGGTTTTCGTCACAATCTTCCCCCAAGAGCTGGAATTCAGCCCTCTACACCCGCATTCTGAAAGTACAAGTGAGTTCCCTGAAGGGTTCCTTCCACCTGCAAATAAGCCTGTTACTCAACATCCAGAACCAAACAAGAAACCTCATGCTGTTGCTCTCTCTTCAAATGTAATTGGACTTATCTCTCATTTTTAGTTTATAAGTAACTGCTTTTACTTCAGTAATTGACTATACTTTGGCTCCAATTGAAGCTCAATGAAACTATTATTCTTAAGATAGTATTTTGTAAATAAATTGGTTTACGTAGGAATCTTATGAGTAAATTATTCCTATTTTATTTTATTCCAGAGTACAGCATTTAATCTGATGAAGCCACTATTATATAAACAAGAATGGGAGTTCTAGGTACTTGTAATCTAGCTGCTGGAAATATGTTTTAAACTCCCAACAAAGAAGTGTATTTAGTATGACTGTAGCAAATGTCAAGTGACTTTAGGCTTAATGAAATTGTCACTGATTTACAGACTGGTTGGGCATATCAGCAAGTTTTTCCATATCAGAATAACTAGAGCATGGGAGGACCAAAGGAGAGAACACAACGAAACATGTCACGGAAACAGGAGGTCTCAACTACAAAGAAAAATGAAGACCTCTTTTTTATATTGGTTGCTTAAAACATTACATAGCTCTTGAGATATCATATTTCCTACATTAGATTCAAGTGAGTTATGAACTCCCATTTTTACCCCATATACACATTGCACAATAACATTGTTTACACATCCACATTTTTACAACATGCCATATTAGTAACTGTTGTATTCTGCTACCTTTTCTATCCTCTACTATCCCCCCTCTTCTGCCCTCCCATCTTCTCTCTCTATCCCATCTGCTGTAATTTAAAGTTTGGGAATTGGAAACCACACTTTAAACTCACTCTGCTCCCCTTTTTCCCTTCTGTCAAATTACTCATCATCTTCTTCTATTTCTCTTCCTCCTCCTCCTCTTCCTCCTCCTCCTTATACCTTTCATTCATTCATCATACACTCATGCATTGGTTCATTCATTCCTTTCACATATGGTGTTGGGGATCCAACTCAGGACCTTTGAAAGTGCGAAGCCAGCACTCTAGTGCTGAGTCACAACCCCAGCAAATATCTTTTTGATTTTATGACTGTTTATATGAAATTCAGAATTGCATTCTGCTAGGGTTCACTGATATGTGGATTGACCTAGTCCTTGATTTCTGAGAGACTTTTGGAAAATACATAGGAATTATTAGGAGGTTGAAATGAAGAAACAAAGAGGAAATTCCCCAATTTCTTATTCTTAAATTCCGCACTCTGACTCTGCCTACCTGCTATAAAAACTTTTAAACGCTTACTCCCCATTTCTATATCATTGCCAACAAGTGAACATTCACTGCCCTACAACAAACCAGAGAACTCACATTGAACAATGTTTCCCCATTAGAGACCAAGAAACAATACTTATTAAAAAAAATACCCTAGCTATGAATTAGTAGTAAAGCTTTATTTGGGTGCTAAATGTGCTCTAATTATGTGTTTGTGTGTTTGTTGATGTGTGTGTGTGTGTGTGTGTGTGTGGGTGTGTGTGCTTGCGTGTCAAACATGCACTGAGGTGTAAAATAAATGCAGGATTGCAACGGCCTTCTTAAAAATAAGAAGCAGCTTTATCACATTTGTAGCCCAGGGAAGAATCTGCCTGATACTTGACCTACAATTAATTGAAATGTGAAAAATTCAGGCCTAGAAAAACAAAGCCAACATACATAATAAATCTAATCAGTCTGTCTCACCTGTTTTCAAATCAGTTCTTTAAATAAACCTAAATTGCCAGCATAAAACATCAGTTGCTCTAAACGAGTAGATGGATGTCCCCTGCCATGGGCTGTGTAAAATACATGGAGGATCCCGCACTGATTGTTATCTAGAATGACTTCTGCCTGAACTACTATTAGTGAATAGTTGCTGTTATAGTGCGGTTCTGATACCAGTAAACTTTAATGAAGGTAATTTCAGGATGCAAAGAAATAAATTGATTTTACTAACTGGTTTTTGGAAAACACTGCCATAAAAAAATTATCAATATGTTCATAAAGGCATCTACATGTCTCTCCACAGGGGTTTTACTTAATGGGGGAGGGGGTGAGGTCTGGATATAACTTAACTGTCCATTAGTAGGTAGAACAATGTAATGGGAATCACAGTGCACATACTTGTTTGAACTCAATCTAGGTAACATGGATTCATCTCTGTGTAAGAGGCCTGCTTCTGAAAAACACAATGTAGAGCTCCAAAAGCAGAACGATACTTTCAGAATACCATGTTATGTTTGTAAATAGACAGACAGATAGATATACAGAAATCAAAAATCTGAAAACGGTCTAGAAGTGTACATTTCAATAACTTACAATGTCAGTAGTGGGAGATTAATAGCAGATCAAGAAGACTGTATCTGCATGCGAGATGGTTCAATTTTTAAAGAGTTTTTTAAATGACAATGGACAGAAAATTCAAAGGGTTACAGTAAGTGTTGAGAAGTGACTTGGTAAAAGGAGCACAGAGGTGAGAAAGAATTAAGAAGAGTTCAATAGAACCAGGTATAATATCTGTACACATGACTCCATGAACAGGAGCAAAGGGGACACTTAAAGAAATCATAAGGACTAAGGAGAGATCAGGATGAGGGGGGCTTGTAGGAAGAGCTGAAAAAAAACAAAAGCATGCAATGGGCAGAAAATGTGGAAGAAAAGGCCTCACAGGTGGTAAACTGATCCATCTCTCCCTGGTAGTTCAACTGTATGAATAACAGAGAGGCCGGCTAAGTGGGAAAGTACTTGGAAACTCTGTTCATGCAGACAACAGAAAGTGCCACCAGAGTGAAAAAAGTAAACCTAGTAAGACAGCTTAGCCCCTTCCCCTTGGAGTTTTATGCAGGCTCTCTTTCTTACTGTGCCTCTGTTCATCTACACTGATACGTGTTAGGTCCAAAGGCAGTGACAAACATTGTTACATGTATTGATGAATCCTGCCAATTCCACAAAGCACAGCCATTTTACTTAGTGTTCTCAATACCTTCTTTTTGACTCTCATCTCGTTTGAAGAAACACTTTCAGAGGAAAGAAGTTCTCCCTAAGCCACATGTGTCCTTAAGTAAACTATGAATTGAGTGCTATTTCAAGGTGTTTGGGCTGATTGCTCCACATGGCCCGTAAAACCTAGAAAAGTGTCATGCACCAACAGGCAGTACATCTTCACTGAGTCCTGTTCTTTGCACTCCAGGGTCATATTATTGTCCATTTAATGGTCAGAAAAACAGTGTTACAGTGAGTATCCTTCTTAGTAGTAGGACTAAAGTGTTTTGGACTCGCATGTTCAGTTACTGAAAAGGCTCAGGGAAGTGCACTTGAGAGCTGGTCATTTGATACAGGTACTGCAGAGGAAAACAAGCTACTCTCATTTGGCAACTTTTAGACAGTGATACAGCTCTGGCCATGTAAGTGTAAATAACAACAGCTCTAATCATGCATGGTGGCCTATGGGCTTGGAACTTGCATGCTTACAAAACCAGTGATTACTTGTGCATCTTCTCCTTCGAACCTCATATGTGAATCATCAACTAGTCAAGTGTTAACTTGGGAGGAAAACAATATGTTGGGATGTCCTTTTTGTACATCAAGCCATGAACTCTTTGTCTTAACATCAACAATATAATTAATGTTCAGGAGTTACATCCATTTCAGAGAGTCATATCCATCCTTCTATTGGCTATATATTTTTAAGGACCAGCCAGCTTCCTTAGATGTTTTCAAGCCCATGAAAAGGCCAAAAAAAAAAAAATCTGAAAGAAGAGTTTGACGAATTTTCAACAAATACTAATCTAGAAATGCTGACATGAAAACCAACTAAAGTTTTCAACTCCTTCTTTTTTGGAACATTAGCTATGCCGGGCTTTTCAAAAATGACTTCTCAGAACTGACTTGTGCCCATGTTAGCAACTCTTCTGAAATTACTTTGAAAGTAGACTAATGTGAGAGTTTCTCTTTAGAGATAATTCAGATTACTTGCATAGGAAGTGGCAGCAGGTCTGGGGATGTCGTAGCTCAGTGGCAGTGACCTTGCCTAGCTTGGGGCTGGCCTGCCATGGACTTTCACCCCAAACACTTGCAAGAAAAGAAAATGGAGGGAAGGGAGAGGGAAAGTTGGAAGGGAGGGAGGCAAAGTTGGAGGGATGGAGGGAGGTAGAAAAGAAGGAAGAAGAAAAGGAGAAAAACCAGGAAGGGAGGAAGGAAGCAAGGAAGGAAGGAAATAGGGAGAGCACAAGGGCAGGGAAAGGACTGAGTCACTAAAACAAAAGGCAAAGGACACAGAGACCAATATAGGCCATAAAAGCTGTTGGAACAGTTTAGACAGCTTTAGAATTTGAGTGACATCAAACTGAATGTTATTATGACTGGATGGAATCTTCCTACTTAGCCCCGCCTTGGCCTGGCCTAAACCAAATCAAGGGGTGGGTGGCATGGAGAGGAATTCTCTCTGGCTGGAGTGGGAGGGACCTAAACCTGTGGAACTTGAGGATGCACTGGGTAGGGAAGGGGACAAGACTCCCCTGATGGGCAGTTGAGCACAACAAGGCTCCTGGGAGCCCTTGATCATGGCTCCTACCGCCATATGCCCACCACCCGCCATACGCTCAGCCCCTGAAGGGGATCACAGTGGTCTGCTCCGTTGCCTGGTGCAGGTTGGAGTTCCTGACCAAACACCTGAGTGTCCACAGCCTGCGTTGGCCTGCCTGGGCAGGCTGTGGTTGTGGTGGCAAGAGCCAAAGCCGTCTTGGCGTGATGGAGGAGCCAAGGGCTGCCTCTCAGCCATACTAGTGGGTGGTTCTGGAAGAAGCACCCAGGGTTGTGGCAGCATTGTCTGAAGACATGAAGCCAGGCCATCTTTCTTATGGCTTTCCTTGGGAGTTGGTGATGTGTACAGCTCTTGGATTTTTTGCTGTTCTCTCACTTTTCTGGAGAAGTTTTCAGTCGGTCAGTAGCAGGCTTTACGTGGGAAGAGAAAAAAAGCTGGCTCTAAATCTTGCTGGACTTATTGAAAAAAAATGTGGACTTCTTGAGAAAGTTAGCCTTGTTGAAAAAGAACATGAAGGCTTAGATTCATCTTTAAAGGATAGCAGATTTGAGAAGGGTTCAAGGGAAGCACAACATCTGGAGGAAACCTACGAAAAGCTGCATAGGTCCGAATCCAGCCATGGCGTTGAAATGCTCTTTCTGGAAGAAGAGCTCAAATCACAGAAGGCTAAACATGGTCAACAGGATGAAACGATGGCGCATCTATCAAGAAGGATACAGGCCCTCCAAGGTGAAGCTGAATCCCTCAGATCACAAATAGCTGAAGCTAAAACAAACTGGAGACTCTTTCAAGTCAATGAGGAAGAACTGAAGCTGGCAATGAAAGAGGTTTTGAATGAAGGATCCCAACTTCCGCAAACGCAGAGACCAACAATACAAGGAGAAGTGAAGCACAGAGGGAACAAGGAGGTGTCCAATATAAAGCAAAAATCACATTAGAGGACTCTAAAGTCGCTGGAGAACAAGTTCTAAGAGACACAGAAAATCACATGGAGTCTCTGAGTGTATGCTTGCTGAAGATGAAGGATAGGTCTTCTCCAAGCCTGGGAGCCCAAAGGGATGGTGGTCACCTGGAATTGGGAAGGACGAGTGAACCAGAAATTGGTGTTCACTTGGAGGATGAGTCCAAAGGAGCTTTGAGGAACCTGGTTGATGGTGCTAAGCTAAAGGCCTCCTTAGAAATCTTGGCAGGAGGAAGAAATCAAAAATGTACTTTCTCATCTGAAGTGGCGAAAACCACGGAAGACCTTACGGAACACCTTAGAAGTCTGCAGACTGAACAGGCATCCTTGCAGTCAGAAAATGCACAGCTGCAAAGTGAGAATGAGACCCTACAGAAGAACTTTAAAGTCATGGTGGAACGCTATCAAGAAAATATGATGAAACTGTACAGGAAATTAAGAGTGGAGAAAAACTCCCTGGTGGAGCAAGAGGAGAAACTTTCCAAAGTCGAAGAAAAGTTGAGCCATACAATGGAAGAGCTGGAGACCTACAGAAAGAGAGCCCAATATCTTGAAGAAGAATTGCAGAGAACCATTCATTCCTGTCTGGGGAAGATTATTTCCTCTGAGAAAGAAGCACATGCTAGTGAGTTGGCAGCTCGGATTGCTGAAAGAAACCTCAGTTATTTCAGGAAACAAAATGCGCGCAACAGTCAAAAATTAACTGAGAAGGAGCTTAGATTTGAACTTGTACAAAAAGATCCCTATGATGCACTGGATGTTTCCAACTCAGCAATGGGCAGAAAGCCTTCTCCAAATGGGCCCTCACCAATAGGTCAGCCTTCATCTGAAAGGAGACCTCCTCATTTTGAAAAGAGTGGTCCACTCACACTCTCAGCTTTCACTCCAGTGGGAGGAGGAAGAGGGTCAAGGGGCCCTGGAGAATCCTCTGGACCATGCGACTAGCAGTAAAGGAAGAGAATCCAGCTGTCATAAGTTCACTGATTTTCAGAGAGTACCTTCTCAGACTGGGCCCCTCTCTCCTCCAGGGGAAGAGGCCAGCAGGCTGATGATCCCTCCACCAGGCCAACCATATTCTTCTGATCCACGTCTTCCTCTACAAAGGCAAGATAGGTTTTACTCAAATTGTGGTAGACCATCAGGACCAGCAGAACACAGAACTCCTAATATGCCTCCTTTGGATAAATGGGATGGGCCTATGTCTTTACCAAGGCAATCCAGTAGAAAGGAGACCATAGTCGATCTCAGGGACTCTGACGTGCCTGATTCACCACTCCATGCTGAAAACCAAGCAACTGGCTCTGGCTCTGTGTTGGCACCTTTCCCTCCAGTAAGAGGTGCCTTGTTTCCAGTTGACCCAAGGGGTCAGTTCATGAGAAGAGGACCTTTTTTTTCCTCCACCTCGCCCAGGAATCGTGTATGGGAACCTGGAGATCATTTTCCACCAGGCCTGCCACCCACTCCATTTCCAATGGGAAATGTCTACGCAGGGAGGTGGTTTTCGTCACAATCTTCCCCCAAGAGCTGGAATTCAGCCCTCTACACCCGCATTCTGAAAGTACAAGTGAGTTCCCTGAAGGGTTCCTTCCACCTGCAAATAAGCCTGTTACTCAACATCCAGAACCAAACAAGAAACCTCATGCTGTTGCTCTCTCTTCAAATGTAATTGGACTTATCTCTCATTTTTAGTTTATAAGTAACTGCTTTTACTTCAGTAATTGACTATACTTTGGCTCCAATTGAAGCTCAATGAAACTATTATTCTTAAGATAGTATTTTGTAAATAAATTGGTTTACGTAGGAATCTTATGAGTAAATTATTCCTATTTTATTTTATTCCAGAGTACAGCATTTAATCTGATGAAGCCACTATTATATAAACAAGAATGGGAGTTCTAGGTACTTGTAATCTAGCTGCTGGAAATATGATTTAAACTCCCAACAAAGAAGTGTATTTAGTATGACTGTAGCAAATGTCAAGTGACTTTAGGCTTAATGAAATTGTCACTGATTTACAGACTGGTTGGGCATATCAGCAAGTTTTTCCATATCAGAATAACTAGAGCATGGGAGGACCAAAGGAGAGAACACAACGAAACATGTCACGGAAACAGGAGGTCTCAACTACAAAGAAAAATGAAGACCTCTTTATTATATTGGTTGCTTAAAACATTACATAGCTCTTGAGATATCATATTTCCTACATTAGATTCTAGTGAGTTATGAACTTTCATTTTTACCCCATATACACATTGCACAATAACATTGTTTACACATCCACATTTTTACAACATGCCATATTAGTAACTGTTGTATTCTGCTACCTTTTCTATCCTCTACTATCCCCCCTCTTCTGCCCTCCCATCTTCTCTCTCTATCCCATCTGCTGTAATTTAAAGTTTGGGAATTGGAAACCACACTTTAAACTCACTCTGCTCCCCTTTTTCCCTTCTGTCAAATTACTCATCATCTTCTTCTATTTCTCTTCCTCCTCCTCCTCTTCCTCCTCCTCCTTATACCTTTCATTCATTCATCATACACTCATGCATTGGTTCATTCATTCCTTTCACATATGGTGTTGGGGATCCAACTCAGGACCTTTGAAAGTGCGAAGCCAGCACTCTAGTGCTGAGTCACAACCCCAGCAAATATCTTTTTGATTTTATGACTGTTTATATGAAATTCAGAATTGCATTCTGCTAGGGTTCACTGATATGTGGATTGACCTAGTCCTTGATTTCTGAGAGACTTTTGGAAAATACATAGGAATTATTAGGAGGTTGAAATGAAGAAACAAAGAGGAAATTCCCCAATTTCTTATTCTTAAATTCCACACTCTGACTCTGCCTACCTGCTATAAAAACTTTTAAACGCTTACTCCCCATTTCTATATCATTGCCAACAAGTGAACATTCACTGCCCTACAACAAACCAGAGAACTCACATTGAACAATGTTTCCCCGTTAGAGACCAAGAAACAATACTTATTAAAAAAAATACCCTAGCTATGAATTAGTAGTTAAAGCTTTATTTGGGTGCTAAATGTGCTCTAATTATGTGTTTGTGTGTTTGTTGATGTGTGTGTGTGTGTGTGTGTGTGTGTGTGTGTGTGGGTGTGTGTGCTTGCGTGTCAAACATGCACTGAGGTGTAAAATAAATGCAGGATTGCAACGGCCTTCTTAAAAATAAGAAGCAGCTTTATCACATTTGTAGCCCAGGGAAGAATCTGCCTGATACTTGACCTACAATTAATTGAAATGTGAAAAATTCAGGCCTAGAAAAACAAAGCCAACATACATAATAAATCTAATCAGTCTGTCTCACCTGTTTTCAAATCAGTTCTTTAAATAAACCTAAATTGCCAGCATAAAACATCAGTTGCTCTAAACGAGTGGATGGATGTCCCCTGCCATGGGCTGTGTAAAATACATGGAGGATCCCGCACTGATTGTTATCTAGAATGACTTCTGCCTGAACTACTATTAGTGAATAGTTGCTGTTATAGTGCGGTTCTGATACCAGTAAACTTTAATGAATGTAATTTCAGGATGCAAAGAAATAAATTGATTTTACTAACTGGTTTTTGGAAAACACTGCCATAAAAAAATTATCAATATGTTCATAAAGGCATCTACATGTCTCTCCACAGGGGTTTTACTTAATGGGGGAGGGGGTGAGGTCTGGATATAACTTAACTGTCCATTAGTAGGTAGAACAATGTAATGGGAATCACAGTGCACATACTGGTTTGAACTCAATCTAGGTAACATGGATTCATCTCTGTGTAAGAGGCCTGCTTCTGAAAAACACAATGTAGAGCTCCAAAAGCAGAACGATACTTTCAGAATACCATGTTATGTTTGTAAATAGACAGACAGATAGATATACAGAAATCAAAAATCTGAAAAGGGTCTAGAAGTGTACATTTCAATAACTTACAATGTCAGTAGTGGGAGATTAATAGCAGATCAAGAAGACTGTATCTGCATGCGAGATGGTTCAATTTTTAAAGAGTTTTTTAAATGACAATGGACAGAAAATTCAAAGGGTTACAGTAAGTGTTGAGAAGTGACTTGGTAAAAGGAGCACAGAGGTGAGAAAGAATTAAGAAGAGTTCAATAGAACCAGGTATAATATCTGTACACATGACTCCATGAACAGGAGCAAAGGGGACACTTAAAGAAATCATAAGAACTAAGGAGAGATCAGGATGAGGGGGGCTTGTAGGAAGAGCTGAAAAAAAACAAAAGCATGCAATGGGCAGAAAATGTGGAAGAAAAGGCCTCACAGGTGGTAAACTGATCCATCTCTCCCTGGTAGTTCAACTGTATGAATAACAGAGAGGCCGGCTAAGTGGGAAAGTACTTGGAAACTCTGTTCATGCAGACAACAGAAAGTGCCACCAGAGTGAAAAAAGTAAACCTAGTAAGACAGCTTAGCCCCTTCCCCTTGGAGTTTTATGCAGGCTCTCTTTCTTACTGTGCCTCTGTTCATCTACACTGATACGTGTTAGGTCCAAAGGCAGTGACAAACATTGTTACATGTATTGATGAATCCTGCCAATTCCACAAAGCACAGCCATTTTACTTAGTGTTCTCAATACCTTCTTTTTGACTCTCATCTCGTTTGAAGAAACACTTTCAGAGGAAAGAAGTTCTCCCTAAGCCACATGTGTCCTTAAGTAAACTATGAATTGAGTGCTATTTCAAGGTGTTTGGGCTGATTCCTCCACATGGCCCGTAAAACCTAGAAAAGTGTCATGCACCAACAGGCAGTACATCTTCACTGAGTCCTGTTCTTTGCACTCCAGGGTCATATTATTGTCCATTTAATGGTCAGAAAAACAGTGTTACAGTGAGTATCCTTCTTAGTAGTAGGACTAAAGTGTTTTGGACTCGCATGTTCAGTTACTGAAAAGGCTCAGGGAAGTGCACTTGAGAGCTGGTCATTTGATACAGGTACTGCAGAGGAAAACAAGCTACTCTCATTTGGCAACTTTTAGACAGTGATACAGCTCTGGCCATGTAAGTGTAAATAACAACAGCTCTAATCATGCATGGTGGCCTATGGGCTTGGAACTTGCATGCTTACAAAACCAGTGATTACTTGTGCATCTTCTCCTTCGAACCTCATATGTGAATCATCAACTAGTCAAGTGTTAACTTGGGAGGAAAACAATATGTTGGGATGTCCTTTTTGTACATCAAGCCATGAACTCTTTGTCTTAACATCAACAATATAATTAATGTTCAGGAGTTACATCCATTTCAGAGAGTCATATCCATCCTTCTCTTGGCTATATATTTTTAAGGACCAGCCAGCTTCCTTAGATGTTTTCAAGCCCATGAAAAGGCCAAAAAAAAAAAAATCTGAAAGAAGAGTTTGACGAATTTTCAACAAATACTAATCTAGAAATGCTGACATGAAAACCAACTAAAGTTTTCAACTCCTTCTTTTTTGGAACATTAGCTATGCTGGGCTTTTCAAAAATGACTTCTCAGAACTGACTTGTGCCCATGTTAGCAACTCTTCTGAAATTACTTTGAAAGTAGACTAATGTGAGAGTTTCTCTTTAGAGATAATTCAGATTACTTGCATAGGAAGTGGCAGCAGGTCTGGGGATGTCGTAGCTCAGTGGCAGTGACCTTGCCTAGCTTGGGGCTGGCCTGCCATGGACTTTCACCCCAAACACTTGCAAGAAAAGAAAATGGAGGGAAGGGAGAGGGAAAGTTGGAAGGGAGGGAGGCAAAGTTGGAGGGATGGAGGGAGGTAGAAAAGAAGGAAGAAGAAAAGGAGAAAAACCAGGAAGGGAGGAAGGAAGCAAGGAAGGAAGGAAATAGGGAGAGCACAAGGGCAGGGAAAGGACTGAGTCACTAAAACAAAAGGCAAAGGACACAGAGACCAATATAGGCCATAAAAGCTGTTGGAACAGTTTAGACAGCTTTAGAATTTGAGTGACATCAAACTGAATGTTATTATGACTGGATGGAATCTTCCTACTTAGCCCCGCCTTGGCCTGGCCTAAATCAAATCAAGGGGTGGGTGGCATGGAGAGGAATTCTCTCTGGCTGGAGTGGGAGGGACCTAAACCTGTGGAACTTGAGGATGCACTGGGTAGGGAAGGGGACAAGACTCCCCTGATGGGCAGTTGAGCACAACAAGGCTCCTGGGAGCCATTGATCATGGCTCCTACCGCCATATGCCCACCACCCGCCATACGCTCAGCCCCTGAAGGGGATCACAGTGGTCTGCTCCGTTGCCTGGTGCAGGTTGGAGTTCCTGACCAAACACCTGAGTGTCCACAGCCTGTGTTGGCCTGCCTGGGCAGGCTGTGGTTGTGGTGGCAAGAGCCAAAGCCATCTTGGCGTGATGGAGGAGCCAAGGGCTGCCTCTCAGCCATACTAGTGGGTGGTTCTGGAAGAAGCACCCAGGGTTGTGGCAGCATTGTCCGAAGACATGAAGCCAGGCCATCTTTCTTATGGCTTT
Source organism: Callospermophilus lateralis (assembly GCF_048772815.1). Lineage (NCBI taxonomy): Eukaryota > Metazoa > Chordata > Mammalia > Rodentia > Sciuridae > Callospermophilus > Callospermophilus lateralis. The sequence goes on along the minus strand of NW_027512623.1, from coordinate 189,063 downwards.
CCTTGGGAGTTGGTGATGTGTACAGCTCTTGGATTTTTTGCTGTTCTCTCACTTTTCTGGAGAAGTTTTCAGTCGGTCAGTAGCAGGCTTTACGTGGAAAGAGAAAAAAAGCTGGCTCTAAATCTTGCTGGACTTATTGAAAAAAAATGTGGATTTCTTGAGAATGTTAGGCTTGTTGAAAAAGAACATGAAGGCTTAGATTCATCTTTAAAGGATAGCAGATTTGAGAAGGGTTCAAGGGAAGCACAACATCTGGAGGAAACCTACGAAAAGCTGCATAGGTCCGAATCAGGCCATGGCGTTGAAATGCTCTTTCTGGAAGAAGAGCTCAAATCACAGAAGGCTAAACATGGTCAACAGGATGAAATGATGGCACATCTATCAAGAAGGATACAGTCCCTCCAAGGTGAAGCTGAATCCCTCAGATCACAAATAGCTAAAGCTAAAACAAACTGGAGACTCTCTCAAGTCAATGAGGAAGAACTGAAGATGGCAATGAAAGAGGTTTTGAATGAAGGATCCCAACTTCCGCAAACGCAGAGACCAACAATACAAGGAGAAGTGAAGCACAGAGGGAACAAGGAGGTGTCCAATATAAAGCAAAAATCACATTAGAGGACTCTAAAGTCGCTGGAGAACAAGTTCTAAGAGACACAGAAAATCACATGGAGTCTCTGAGTGTATGCTTGCTGAAGATGAAGGATAGGTCTTCTCCAAGCCTGGGAGCCCAAAGGGATGGTGGTCACCTGGAGTTGGGAAGGACGAGTGAACCAGAAATTGGTGCTCACTTGGAGGATGAGTCCAAAGGAGCTTTGAGGATCCTGGTTGATGGTGCTAAGCTAAAGGCCTCCTTAGAAATCTTGGCAGGAGGAAGAAATCAAAAATGTACTTTCTCATCTGAAGTGGCGAAAACCACGGAAGACCTTACGGAACACCTTAGAAGTCTGCAGACTGAACAGGCATCCTTGCAGTCAGAAAATGCACAGCTGCAAAGTGAGAATGAGACCCTACAGAAGAACTTTAAAGTCATGGTGGAACGCTATCAAGAAAATATGATGAAACTGCACAGGAAATTAAAAGTGGAGAAAAACTCCCTGGTGGAGCAAGAGCAGAAACTTTCCAAAGTCGAAGAAAATTTGAGCCATACAATGGAAGAGCTGGAGACCTACAGAAAGAGAGCCCAATATCTTGAAGAAGAATTGCAGAGAACCCTCATTCCTGTCTGGGGAAGATTATTTCCTCTTAGGAAGAAGCACATGCTAGTGAGTTGGCAGCTCGGATTGCTGAAAAGAAACCTCAGTTATTTCAGGAAACAAAATGCGCACAACAGTCAAAAATTAACTGAGAAGGAGCTTAGATTTGAACTTGTAGAAAAAGATCCCTATGATGCACTGGATGTTTCCAACTCAGCAATGGGCAGAAAGCCTTCTCCAAATGGGCCCTCACCAATAGGTCAGCCTTCATCTGAAAGGAGACCTCCTCATTTTGAAAAGAGTGGTCCACTCACACTCTCAACTTTCACTCCAGTGGGAGGAGGAAGAGGGTCAAGGGGCCCTGGAGAATCCTCTGGACCATGCGACTAGCAGTAAAGGAAGAGAATCCAGCTGTCATAAGTTCACTGATTTTCAGAGAGCACCTTCTCAGACTGGGCCCCTCTCTCCTCCAGGGGAACAGGCCAGCAGGCTGATGATCCCTCCACCAGGCCAACCATATTCTTCTGATCCACGTCTTCCTCTACAAAGGCAAGATAGGTTTTACTCAAATTGTGGTAGACCATCGGGACCAGCAGAACACAGAAGTCCTAATATGCCTCCTTTGGATAAATGGGATGGGCCTATGTCTTTACCAAGGCAATCCAGTAGAAAGGAGACCATAGTCGATCTCAGGGACTCTGACGTGCCTGATTCACCTCTCCATGCTGAAAACCAAGCACCTGGCTCTGGCTCTGTGTTGGCACCTTTCCCTCCAGTCAGAGGTGCCTTGTTTCCACTTGACCCGAGGAGTCAGTTCATGAGAAGAGGACCTTTTTTTTTCCTCCACCTCGCCCAGGAATCGTGTATGGGAACCTGGAGATCATTTTCCACCAGGCCCGCCACCCACTCCATTTCCAATGGGAAATGTCTACGCAGGGAGGGGGTTTTCGTCACAATCTTCCCCCAAGAGCTGGAATTCAGCCCTCTACACCCGCATTCTGAAAGTACAAGTGAGTTCCCTGAAGGGTTCCTTCCACCTGCAAATAAGCCTGTTACTCAACATCCAGAACGAAACAAGAAACCTCATGCTGTTGCTCTCTCTTCAAATGTAATTGGACTTATCTCTCATTTTTAGTTTATAAGTAACTGCTTTTACTTCAGTAATTGACTATACTTTGGCTCCAATTGAAGCTCAATGAAACTATTATTCTTAAGATAGTATTTTGTAAATAAATTGGTTTACGTAGGAATCTTATGAGTAAATTATTCCTATTTTATTTTATTCCAGAGTACAGCATTTAATCTGATGAAGCCACTATTATATAAACAAGAATGGGAGTTCGAGGTACTTGTAATCTAGCTGCTGGAAATATGTTTTAAACTCCCAACAAAGAAGTGTATTTAGTATGACTGTAGCAAATGTCAAGTGACTTTAGGCTTAATGAAATTGTCACTGATTTACAGACTGGTTGGGCATATCAGCAAGTTTTTCCATATCAGAATAACTAGAGCATGGGAGGACCAAAGGAGAGAACACAACGAAACATGTCACGGAAACAGGAGATCTCAACTACAAAGAAAAATGAAGACCTCTTTTTTATATTGGTTGCTTAAAACATTACATAGCTCTTGAGATATCATATTTCCTACATTAGATTCAAGTGAGTTATGAACTCCCATTTTTACCCCATATACACATTGCACAATAACACTGTTTACACATCCACATTTTTACAACATGCCATATTAGTAACTGTTGTATTCTGCTACCTTTTCTATCCTCTACTATCCCCCCTCTTCTGCCCTCCCATCTTCTCTCTCTATCCCATCTGCTGTAATTTAAAGTTTGGGAATTGGAAACCACACTTTAAACTCACTCTGCTCCCCTTTTTCCCTTCTGTCAAATTACTCATCATCTTCTTCTATTTCTCTTCCTCCTCCTCCTCTTCCTCCTCCTCCTTATACCTTTCATTCATTCATCATACACTCATGCATTGGTTCATTCATTCCTTTCACATATGGTGTTGGGGATCCAACTCAGGACCTTTGAAAGTGCGAAGCCAGCACTCTAGTGCTGAGTCACAACCCCAGCAAATATCTTTTTGATTTTATGACTGTTTATATGAAATTCAGAATTGCATTCTGCTAGGGTTCACTGATATGTGGATTGACCTAGTCCTTGATTTCTGAGAGACTTTTGGAAAATACATAGGAATTATTAGGAGGTTGAAATGAAGAAACAAAGAGGAAATTCCCCAATTTCTTATTCTTAAATTCCGCACTCTGACTCTGCCTACCTGCTATAAAAACTTTTAAACGCTTACTCCCCATTTCTATATCATTGCCAACAAGTGAACATTCACTGCCCTACAACAAACCAGAGAACTCACATTGAACAATGTTTCCCCATTAGAGACCAAGAAACAATACTTATTAAAAAAAATACCCTAGCTATGAATTAGTAGTTAAAGCTTTATTTGGGTGCTAAATGTGCTCTAATTATGTGTTTGTGTGTTTGTTGATGTGTGTGTGTGTGTGTGTGTGTGTGGGTGTGTGTGCTTCGTGTCAAACATGCACTGAGGTGTAAAATAAATGCAGGATTGCAACGGCCTTCTTAAAAATAAGAAGCAGCTTTATCACATTTGTAGCCCAGGGAAGAATCTGCCTGATACTTGACCTACAATTAATTGAAATGTGAAAAATTCAGGCCTAGAAAAACAAAGCCAACATACATAATAAATCTAATCAGTCTGTCTCACCTGTTTTCAAATCAGTTCTTTAAATAAACCTAAATTGCCAGCATAAAACATCAGTTGCTCTAAACGAGTGGATGGATGTCCCCTGCCATGGGCTGTGTAAAATACATGGAGGATCCCGCACTGATTGTTATCTAGAATGACTTCTGCCTGAACTACTATTAGTGAATAGTTGCTGTTATAGTGCGGTTCTGATACCAGTAAACTTTAATGAAGGTAATTTCAGGATGCAAAGAAATAAATTGATTTTACTAACTGGTTTTTGGAAAACACTGCCATAAAAAAATTATCAATATGTTCATAAAGGCATCTACATGTCTCTCCACAGGGGTTTTACTTAATGGGGGAGGGGGTGAGGTCTGGATATAACTTAACTGTCCATTAGTAGGTAGAACAATGTAATGGGAATCACAGTGCACATACTGGTTTGAACTCAATCTAGGTAACATGGATTCATCTCTGTGTAAGAGGCCTGCTTCTGAAAAACACAATGTAGAGCTCCAAAAGCAGAACGATACTTTCAGAATACCATGTTATGTTTGTAAATAGACAGACAGATAGATATACAGAAATCAAAAATCTGAAAACGGTCTAGAAGTGTACATTTCAATAACTTACAATGTCAGTAGTGGGAGATTAATAGCAGATCAAGAAGACTGTATCTGCATGCGAGATGGTTCAATTTTTAAAGAGTTTTTTAAATGACAATGGACAGAAAATTCAAAGGGTTACAGTAAGTGTTGAGAAGTGACTTGGTAAAAGGAGCACAGAGGTGAGAAAGAATTAAGAAGAGTTCAATAGAACCAGGTATAATATCTGTACACATGACTCCATGAACAGGAGCAAAGGGGACACTTAAAGAAATCATAAGGACTAAGGAGAGATCAGGATGAGGGGGGCTTGTAGGAAGAGCTGAAAAAAAACAAAAGCATGCAATGGGCAGAAAATGTGGAAGAAAAGGCCTCACAGGTGGTAAACTGATCCATCTGTCCCTGGTAGTTCAACTGTATGAATAACAGAGAGGCCGGCTAAGTGGGAAAGTACTTGGAAACTCTGTTCATGCAGACAACAGAAAGTGCCACCAGAGTGAAAAAAGTAAACCTAGTAAGACAGCTTAGCCCCTTCCCCTTGGAGTTTTATGCAGGCTCTCTTTCTTACTGTGCCTCTGTTCATCTACACTGATACGTGTTAGGTCCAAAGGCAGTGACAAACATTGTTACATGTATTGATGAATCCTGCCAATTCCACAAAGCACAGCCATTTTACTTAGTGTTCTCAATACCTTCTTTTTGACTCTCATCTCGTTTGAAGAAACACTTTCAGAGGAAAGAAGTTCTCCCTAAGCCACATGTGTCCTTAAGTAAACTATGAATTGAGTGCTATTTCAAGGTGTTTGGGCTGATTCCTCCACATGGCCCGTAAAACCTAGAAAAGTGTCATGCACCAACAGGCAGTACATCTTCACTGAGTCCTGTTCTTTGCACGCCAGGGTCATATTATTGTCCATTTAATGGTCAGAAAAACAGTGTTACAGTGAGTATCCTTCTTAGTAGTAGGACTAAAGTGGTTTGGACTCGCATGTTCAGTTACTGAAAAGGCTCAGGGAAGTGCACTTGAGAGCTGGTCATTTGATACAGGTACTGCAGAGGAAAACAAGCTACTCTCATTTGGCAACTTTTAGACAGTGATACAGCTCTGGCCATGTAAGTGTAAATAACAACAGCTCTAATCATGCATGGTGGCCTATGGGCTTGGAACTTGCATGCTTACAAAACCAGTGATTACTTGTGCATCTTCTCCTTCGAACCTCATATGTGAATCATCAACTAGTCAAGTGTTAACTTGGGAGGAAAACAATATGTTGGGATGTCCTTTTTGTACATCAAGCCATGAACTCTTTGTCTTAACATCAACAATATAATTAATGTTCAGGAGTTACATCCATTTCAGAGAGTCATATCCATCCTTCTCTTGGCTATATATTTTTAAGGACCAGCCAGCTTCCTTAGATGTTTTCAAGCCCATGAAAAGGCCAAAAAAAAAAAAAAATCTGAAAGAAGAGTTTGACGAATTTTCAACAAATACTAATCTAGAAATGCTGACATGAAAACCAACTAAAGTTTTCAACTCCTTCTTTTTTGGAACATTAGCTATGCCGGGCTTTTCAAAAATGACTTCTCAGAACTGACTTGTGCCCATGTTAGCAACTCTTCTGAAATTACTTTGAAAGTAGACTAATGTGAGAGTTTCTCTTTAGAGATAATTCAGATTACTTGCATAGGAAGTGGCAGCAGGGCTGGGGATGTCGTAGCTCAGTGGCAGTGACCTTGCCTAGCTTGGGGCTGGCCTGCCATGGACTTTCACCCCAAACACTTGCAAGAAAAGAAAATGGAGGGAAGGGAGAGGGAAAGTTGGAAGGGAGGGAGGCAAAGTTGGAGGGATGGAGGGAGGTAGAAAAGAAGGAAGAAGAAAAGGAGAAAAACCAATAAGGGAGGAAGGAAGCAAGGAAGGAAGGAAATAGGGAGAGCACAAGGGCAGGGAAAGGACTGAGTCACTAAAACAAAAGGCAAAGGACACAGAGACCAATATAGGCCATAAAAGCTGTTGGAACAGTTTAGACAGCTTTAGAATTTGAGTGACATCAAACTGAATGTTATTATGACTGGATGGAATCTTCCTACTTAGCCCCGCCTTGGCCTGGCCTAAACCAAATCAAGGGGTGGGTGGCATGGAGAGGAATTCTCTCTGGCTGGAGTGGGAGGGACCTAAACCTGTGGAACTTGAGGATGCACTGGGTAGGGAAGGGGACAAGACTCCCCTGATGGGCAGTTGAGCACAACAAGGCTCCTGGGAGCCCTTGATCATGGCTCCTACCGCCATATGCCCACCACCCGCCATACGCTCAGCCCCTGAAGGGGATCACAGTGGTCTGCTCCGTTGCCTGGTGCAGGTTGGAGTTCCTGACCAAACACCTGAGTGTCCACAGCCTGCGTTGGCCTGCCTGGGCAGGCTGTGGTTGTGGTGGCAAGAGCCAAAGCCGTCTTGGCGTGATGGAGGAGCCAAGGGCTGCCTCTCAGCCATACTAGTGGGTGGTTCTGGAAGAAGCACCCAGGGTTGTGGCAGCATTGTCTGAAGACATGAAGCCAGGCCATCTTTCTTATGGCTTTCCTTGGGAGTTGGTGATGTGTACAGCTCTTGGATTTTTTGCTGTTCTCTCACTTTTCTGGAGAAGTTTTCAGTCGGTCAGTAGCAGGCTTTACGTGGGAAGAGAAAAAAAGCTGGCTCTAAATCTTGCTGGACTTATTGAAAAAAAATGTGGACTTCTTGAGAAAGTTAGCCTTGTTGAAAAAGAACATGAAGGCTTAGATTCATCTTTAAAGGATAGCAGATTTGAGAAGGGTTCAAGGGAAGCACAACATCTGGAGGAAACCTACGAAAAGCTGCATAGGTCCGAATCCAGCCATGGCGTTGAAATGCTCTTTCTGGAAGAAGAGCTCAAATCACAGAAGGCTAAACATGGTCAACAGGATGAAACGATGGCGCATCTATCAAGAAGGATACAGGCCCTCCAAGGTGAAGCTGAATCCCTCAGATCACAAATAGCTGAAGCTAAAACAAACTGGAGACTCTTTCAAGTCAATGAGGAAGAACTGAAGCTGGCCATGAAAGAGGTTTTGAATGAAGGATCCCAACTTCCGCAAACGCAGAGACCAACAATACAAGGAGAAGTGAAGCACAGAGGGAACAAGGAGGTGTCCAATATAAAGCAAAAATCACATTAGAGGACTCTAAAGTCGCTGGAGAACAAGTTCTAAGAGACACAGAAAATCACATGGAGTCTCTGAGTGTATGCTTGCTGAAGATGAAGGATAGGTCTTCTCCAAGCCTGGGAGCCCAAAGGGATGGTGGTCACCTGGAATTGGGAAGGACGAGTGAACCAGAAATTGGTGTTCACTTGGAGGATGAGTCCAAAGGAGCTTTGAGGAACCTGGTTGATGGTGCTAAGCTAAAGGCCTCCTTAGAAATCTTGGCAGGAGGAAGAAATCAAAAATGTACTTTCTCATCTGAAGTGGCGAAAACCACGGAAGACCTTACGGAACACCTTAGAAGTCTGCAGACTGAACAGGCATCCTTGCAGTCAGAAAATGCACAGCTGCAAAGTGAGAATGAGACCCTACAGAAGAACTTTAAAGTCATGGTGGAACGCTATCAAGAAAATATGATGAAACTGCACAGGAAATTAAGAGTGGAGAAAAACTCCCTGGTGGAGCAAGAGGAGAAACATTCCAAAGTCGAAGAAAAGTTGAGCCATACAATGGAAGAGCTGGAGACCTACAGAAAGAGAGCCCAATATCTTGAAGAAGAATTGCAGAGAACCATTCATTCCTGTCTGGGGAAGATTATTTCCTCTGAGAAAGAAGCACATGCTAGTGAGTTGGCAGCTCGGATTGCTGAAAGAAACCTCAGTTATTTCAGGAAACAAAATGCGCGCAACAGTCAAAAATTAACTGAGAAGGAGCTTAGATTTGAACTTGTACAAAAAGATCCCTATGATGCACTGGATGTTTCCAACTCAGCAATGGGCAGAAAGCCTTCTCCAAATGGGCCCTCACCAATAGGTCAGCCTTCATCTGAAAGGAGACCTCCTCATTTTGAAAAGAGTGGTCCACTCACACTCTCAGCTTTCACTCCAGTGGGAGGAGGAAGAGGGTCAAGGGGCCCTGGAGAATCCTCTGGACCATGCGACTAGCAGTAAAGGAAGAGAATCCAGCTGTCATAAGTTCACTGATTTTCAGAGAGTACCTTCTCAGACTGGGCCCCTCTCTCCTCCAGGGGAACAGGCCAGCAGGCTGATGATCCCTCCACCAGGCCAACCATATTCTTCTGATCCACGTCTTCCTCTACAAAGGCAAGATAGGTTTTACTCAAATTGTGGTAGACCATCGGGACCAGCAGAACACAGAACTCCTAATATGCCTCCTTTGGATAAATGGGATGGGCCTATGTCTTTACCAAGGCAATCCAGTAGAAAGGAGACCATAGTCGATCTCAGGGACTCTGACGTGCCTGATTCACCACTCCATGCTGAAAACCAAGCAACTGGCTCTGGCTCTGTGTTGGCACCTTTCCCTCCAGTAAGAGGTGCCTTGTTTCCAGTTGACCCAAGGGGTCAGTTCATGAGAAGAGGACCTTTTTTTTCCTCCACCTCGCCCAGGAATCGTGTATGGGAACCTGGAGATCATTTTCCACCAGGCCTGCCACCCACTCCATTTCCAATGGGAAATGTCTACGCAGGGAGGGGGTTTTCGTCACAATCTTCCCCCAAGAGCTGGAATTCAGCCCTCTACACCCGCATTCTGAAAGTACAAGTGAGTTCCCTGAAGGGTTCCTTCCACCTGCAAATAAGCCTGTTACTCAACATCCAGAACCAAACAAGAAACCTCATGCTGTTGCTCTCTCTTCAAATGTAATTGGACTTATCTCTCATTTTTAGTTTATAAGTAACTGCTTTTACTTCAGTAATTGACTATACTTTGGCTCCAATTGAAGCTCAATGAAACTATTATTCTTAAGATAGTATTTTGTAAATAAATTGGTTTACGTAGGAATCTTATGAGTAAATTATTCCTATTTTATTTTATTCCAGAGTACAGCATTTAATCTGATGAAGCCACTATTATATAAACAAGAATGGGAGTTCTAGGTACTTGTAATCTAGCTGCTGGAAATATGATTTAAACTCCCAACAAAGAAGTGTATTTAGTATGACTGTAGCAAATGTCAAGTGACTTTAGGCTTAATGAAATTGTCACTGATTTACAGACTGGTTGGGCATATCAGCAAGTTTTTCCATATCAGAATAACTAGAGCATGGGAGGACCAAAAAAGAGAACACAACGAAACATGTCACGGAAACAGGAGGTCTCAACTACAAAGAAAAATGAAGACCTCTTTATTATATTGGTTGCTTAAAACATTACATAGCTCTTGAGATATCATATTTCCTACATTAGATTCTAGTGAGTTATGAACTCCCATTTTTACCCCATATACACATTGCACAATAACATTGTTTACACATCCACATTTTTACAACATGCCATATTAGTAACTGTTGTATTCTGCTACCTTTTCTATCCTCTACTATCCCCCCTCTTCTGCCCTCCCATCTTCTCTCTCTATCCCATCTGCTGTAATTTAAAGTTTGGGAATTGGAAACCACACTTTAAACTCACTCTGCTCCCCTTTTTCCCTTCTGTCAAATTACTCATCATCTTCTTCTATTTCTCTTCCTCCTCCTCCTCTTCCTCCTCCTCCTTATACCTTTCATTCATTCATCATACACTCATGCATTGGTTCATTCATTCCTTTCACATATGGTGTTGGGGATCCAACTCAGGACCTTTGAAAGTGCGAAGCCAGCACTCTAGTGCTGAGTCACAACCCCAGCAAATATCTTTTTGATTTTATGACTGTTTATATGAAATTCAGAATTGCATTCTGCTAGGGTTCACTGATATGTGGATTGACCTAGTCCTTGATTTCTGAGAGACTTTTGGAAAATACATAGGAATTATTAGGAGGTTGAAATGAAGAAACAAAGAGGAAATTCCCCAATTTCTTATTCTTAAATTCCGCACTCTGACTCTGCCTACCTGCTATAAAAACTTTTAAACGCTTACTCCCCATTTCTATATCATTGCCAACAAGTGAACATTCACTGCCCTACAACAAACCAGAGAACTCACATTGAACAATGTTTCCCCATTAGAGACCAAGAAACAATACTTATTAAAAAAAATACCCTAGCTATGAATTAGTAGTTAAAGCTTTATTTGGGTGCTAAATGTGCTCTAATTATGTGTTTGTGTGTTTGTTGATGTGTGTGTGTGTGTGTGTGTGTGTGTGTGTGTGTGGGTGTGTGTGCTTGCGTGTCAAACATGCACTGAGGTGTAAAATAAATGCAGGATTGCAACGGCCTTCTTAAAAATAAGAAGCAGCTTTATCACATTTGTAGCCCAGGGAAGAATCTGCCTGATACTTGACCTACAATTAATTGAAATGTGAAAAATTCAGGCCTAGAAAAACAAAGCCAACATACATAATAAATCTAATCAGTCTGTCTCACCTGTTTTCAAATCAGTTCTTTAAATAAACCTAAATTGCCAGCATAAAACATCAGTTGCTCTAAACGAGTGGATGGATGTCCCCTGCCATGGGCTGTGTAAAATACATGGAGGATCCCGCACTGATTGTTATCTAGAATGACTTCTGCCTGAACTACTATTAGTGAATAGTTGCTGTTATAGTGCGGTTCTGATACTAGTAAACTTTAATGAAGGTAATTTCAGGATGCAAAGAAATAAATTGATTTTACTAAGTGGTTTTTGGAAAACACTGCCATAAAAAAATTATCAATATGTTCATAAAGGCATCTACATGTCTCTCCACAGGGGTTTTACTTAATGGGGGAGGGGGTGAGGTCTGGATATAACTTAACTGTCCATTAGTAGGTAGAACAATGTAATGGGAATCACAGTGCACATACTGGTTTGAACTCAATCTAGGTAACATGGATTCATCTCTGTGTAAGAGGCCTGCTTCTGAAAAACACAATGTAGAGCTCCAAAAGCAGAACGATACTTTCAGAATACCATGTTATGTTTGTAAATAGACAGACAGATAGATATACAGAAATCAAAAATCTGAAAACGGTCTAGAAGTGTACATTTCAATAACTTACAATGTCAGTAGTGGGAGATTAATAGCAGATCAAGAAGACTGTATCTGCATGCGAGATGGTTCAATTTTTAAAGAGTTTTTTAAATGACAATGGACAGAAAATTCAAAGGGTTACAGTAAGTGTTGAGAAGTGACTTGGTAAAAGGAGCACAGAGGTGAGAAAGAATTAAGAAGTGTTCAATAGAACCAGGTATAATATCTGTACACATGACTCCATGAACAGGAGCAAAGGGGACACTTAAAGAAATCATAAGGACTAAGGAGAGATCAGGATGAGGGGGGCTTGTAGGAAGAGCTGAAAAAAAACAAAAGCATGCAATGGGCAGAAAATGTGGAAGAAAAGGCCTCACAGGTGGTAAACTGATCCATCTCTCCCTGGTAGTTCAACTGTATGAATAACAGAGAGGCCGGCTAAGTGGGAAAGTACTTGGAAACTCTGTTCATGCAGACAACAGAAAGTGCCACCAGAGTGAAAAAAGTAAACCTAGTAAGACAGCTTAGCCCCTTCCCCTTGGAGTTTTATGCAGGCTCTCTTTCTTACTGTGCCTCTGTTCATCTACACTGATACGTGTTAGGTCCAAAGGCAGTGACAAACATTGTTACATGTATTGATGAATCCTGCCAATTCCACAAAGCACAGCCATTTTACTTAGTGTTCTCAATACCTTCTTTTTGACTCTCATCTCGTTTGAAGAAACACTTTCAGAGGAAAGAAGTTCTCCCTAAGCCACATGTGTCCTTAAGTAAACTATGAATTGAGTGCTATTTCAAGGTGTTTGGGCTGATTCCTCCACATGGCCCGTAAAACCTAGAAAAGTGTCATGCACCAACAGGCAGTACATCTTCACTGAGTCCTGTTCTTTGCACTCCAGGGTCATATTATTGTCCATTTAATGGTCAGAAAAACAGTGTTACAGTGAGTATCCTTCTTAGTAGTAGGACTAAAGTGTTTTGGACTCGCATGTTCAGTTACTGAAAAGGCTCAGGGAAGTGCACTTGAGAGCTGGTCATTTGATACAGGTACTGCAGAGGAAAACAAGCTACTCTCATTTGGCAACTTTTAGACAGTGATACAGCTCTGGCCATGTAAGTGTAAATAACAACAGCTCTAATCATGCATGGTGGCCTATGGGCTTGGAACTTGCATGCTTACAAAACCAGTGATTACTTGTGCATCTTCTCCTTCGAACCTCATATGTGAATCATCAACTAGTCAAGTGTTAACTTGGGAGGAAAACAATATGTTGGGATGTCCTTTTTGTACATCAAGCCATGAACTCTTTGTCTTAACATCAACAATATAATTAATGTTCAGGAGTTACATCCATTTCAGAGAGTCATATCCATCCTTCTCTTGGCTATATATTTTTAAGGACCAGCCAGCTTCCTTAGATGTTTTCAAGCCCATGAAAAGGCCAAAAAAAAAAAAAATCTGAAAGAAGAGTTTGACGAATTTTCAACACATACTAATCTAGAAATGCTGACATGAAAACCAACTAAAGTTTTCAACTCCTTCTTTTTTGGAACATTAGCTATGCCGGGCTTTTCAAAAATGACTTCTCAGAACTGACTTGTGCCCATGTTAGCAACTCTTCTGAAATTACTTTGAAAGTAGACTAATGTGAGAGTTTCTCTTTAGAGATAATTCAGATTACTTGCATAGGAAGTGGCAGCAGGTCTGGGGATGTCGTAGCTCAGTGGCAGTGACCTTGCCTAGCTTGGGGCTGGCCTGCCATGGACTTTCACCCCAAACACTTGCAAGAAAAGAAAATGGAGGGAAGGGAGAGGGAAAGTTGGAAGGGAGGGAGGCAAAGTTGGAGGGATGGAGGGAGGTAGAAAAGAAGGAAGAAGAAAAGGAGAAAAACCAGGAAGGAAGCAAGGAAGGAAGTAAATAGGGAGAGCACAAGGGCAGGGAAAGGACTGAGTCACTAAAACAAAAGGCAAAGGACACAGAGACCAATATAGGCCATAAAAGCTGTTGGAACAGTTTAGACAGCTTTAGAATTTGAGTGACATCAAACTGAATGTTATTATGACTGGATGGAATCTTCCTACTTAGCCCCGCCTTGGCCTGGCCTAAACCAAATCAAGGGGTGGGTGGCATGGAGAGGAATTCTCTCTGGCTGGAGTGGGAGGGACCTAAACCTGTGGAACTTGAGGATGCACTGGGTAGGGAAGGGGACAAGACTCCCCTGATGGGCAGTTGAGCACAACAAGGCTCCTGGGAGCCCTTGATCATGGCTCCTACCGCCATATGCCCACCACCCGCCATACGCTCAGCCCCTGAAGGGGATCACAGTGGTCTGCTCCGTTGCCTGGTGCAGGTTGGAGTTCCTGACCAAACACCTGAGTGTCCACAGCCTGCGTTGGCCTGCCTGGGCAGGCTGTGGTTGTGGTGGCAAGAGCCAAAGCCGTCTTGGCGTGATGGAGGAGCCAAGGGCTGCCTCTCAGCCATACTAGTGGGTGGTTCTGGAAGAAGCACCCAGGGTTGTGGCAGCATTGTCTGAAGACATGAAGCCAGGCCATCTTTCTTATGGCTTTCCTTGGGAGTTGGTGATGTGTACAGCTCTTGGATTTTTTGCTGTTCTCTCACTTTTCTGGAGAAGTTTTCAGTCGGTCAGTAGCAGGCTTTACGTGGGAAGAGAAAAAAAGCTGGCTCTAAATCTTGCTGGACTTATTGAAAAAAAATGTGGACTTCTTGAGAAAGTTAGCCTTGTTGAAAAAGAACATGAAGGCTTAGATTCATCTTTAAAGGATAGCAGATTTGAGAAGGGTTCAAGGGAAGCACAACATCTGGAGGAAACCTACGAAAAGCTGCATAGGTCCGAATCCAGCCATGGCGTTGAAATGCTCTTTCTGGAAGAAGAGCTCAAATCACAGAAGGCTAAACATGGTCAACAGGATGAAACGATGGCGCATCTATCAAGAAGGATACAGGCCCTCCAAGGTGAAGCTGAATCCCTCAGATCACAAATAGCTGAAGCTAAAACAAACTGGAGACTCTTTCAAATCAATGAGGAAGAACTGAAGCTGGCCATGAAAGAGGTTTTGAATGAAGGATCCCAACTTCCGCAAACGCAGAGACCAACAATACAAGGAGAAGTGAAGCACAGAGGGAACAAGGAGGTGTCCAATATAAAGCAAAAATCACATTAGAGGACTCTAAAGTCGCTGGAGAACAAGTTCTAAGAGACACAGAAAATCACATGGAGTCTCTGAGTGTATGCTTGCTGAAGATGAAGGATAGGTCTTCTCCAAGCCTGGGAGCCCAAAGGGATGGTGGTCACCTGGAATTGGGAAGGACGAGTGAACCAGAAATTGGTGTTCACTTGGAGGATGAGTCCAAAGGAGCTTTGAGGAACCTGGTTGATGGTGCTAAGCTAAAGGCCTCCTTAGAAATCTTGGCAGGAGGAAGAAATCAAAAATGTACTTTCTCATCTGAAGTGGCGAAAACCACGGAAGACCTTACGGAACACCTTAGAAGTCTGCAGACTGAACAGGCATCCTTGCAGTCAGAAAATGCACAGCTGCAAAGTGAGAATGAGACCCTACAGAAGAACTTTAAAGTCATGGTGGAACGCTATCAAGAAAATATGATGAAACTGCACAGGAAATTAAGAGTGGAGAAAAACTCCCTGGTGGAGCAAGAGGAGAAACTTTCCAAAGTCGAAGAAAAGTTGAGCCATACAATGGAAGAGCTGGAGACCTACAGAAAGAGAGCCCAATATCTTGAAGAAGAATTGCAGAGAACCATTCATTCCTGTCTGGGGAAGATTATTTCCTCTGAGAAAGAAGCACATGCTAGTGAGTTGGCAGCTCGGATTGCTGAAAGAAACCTCAGTTATTTCAGGAAACAAAATGCGCGCAACAGTCAAAAATTAACTGAGAAGGAGCTTAGATTTGAACTTGTACAAAAAGATCCCTATGATGCACTGGATGTTTCCAACTCAGCAATGGGCAGAAAGCCTTCTCCAAATGGGCCCTCACCAATAGGTCAGCCTTCATCTGAAAGGAGACCTCCTCATTTTGAAAAGAGTGGTCCACTCACACTCTCAGCTTTCACTCCAGTGGGAGGAGGAAGAGGGTCAAGGGGCCCTGGAGAATCCTCTGGACCATGCGACTAGCAGTAAAGGAAGAGAATCCAGCTGTCATAAGTTCACTGATTTTCAGAGAGTACCTTCTCAGACTGGGCCCCTCTCTCCTCCAGGGGAACAGGCCAGCAGGCTGATGATCCCTCCACCAGGCCAACCATATTCTTCTGATCCACGTCTTCCTCTACAAAGGCAAGATAGGTTTTACTCAAATTGTGGTAGACCATCGGGACCAGCAGAACACAGAACTCCTAATATGCCTCCTTTGGATAAAAGGGATGGGCCTATGTCTTTACCAAGGCAATCCAGTAGAAAGGAGACCATAGTCGATCTCAGGGACTCTGACGTGCCTGATTCACCACTCCATGCTGAAAACCAAGCAACTGGCTCTGGCTCTGTGTTGGCACCTTTCCCTCCAGTAAGAGGTGCCTTGTTTCCAGTTGACCCAAGGGGTCAGTTCATGAGAAGAGGACCTTTTTTTTCCTCCACCTCGCCCAGGAATCGTGTATGGGAACCTGGAGATCATTTTCCACCAGGCCTGCCACCCACTCCATTTCCAATGGGAAATGTCTACGCAGGGAGGGGGTTTTCGTCACAATCTTCCCCCAAGAGCTGGAATTCAGCCCTCTACACCCGCATTCTGAAAGTACAAGTGAGTTCCCTGAAGGGTTCCTTCCACCTGCAAATAAGCCTGTTACTCAACATCCAGAACCAAACAAGAAACCTCATGCTGTTGCTCTCTCTTCAAATGTAATTGGACTTATCTCTCATTTTTAGTTTATAAGTAACTGCTTTTACTTCAGTAATTGACTATACTTTGGCTCCAATTGAAGCTCAATGAAACTATTATTCTTAAGATAGTATTTTGTAAATAAATTGGTTTACGTAGGAATCTTATGAGTAAATTATTCCTATTTTATTTTATTCCAGAGTACAGCATTTAATCTGATGAAGCCACTATTATATAAACAAGAATGGGAGTACTAGGTACTTGTAATCTAGCTGCTGGAAATATGTTTTAAACTCCCAACAAAGAAGTGTATTTAGTATGACTGTAGCAAATGTCAAGTGACTTTAGGCTTAATGAAATTGTCACTGATTTACAGACTGGTTGGGCATATCAGCAAGTTTTTCCATATCAGAATAACTAGAGCATGGGAGGACCAAAGGAGAGAACACAACGAAACATGTCACGGAAACAGGAGGTCTCAACTACAAAGAAAAATGAAGACCTCTTTTTTATATTGGTTGCTTAAAACATTACATAGCTCTTGAGATATCATATTTCCTACATTAGATTCAAGTGAGTTATGAACTCCCATTTTTACCCCATATACACATTGCACAATAACATTGTTTACACATCCACATTTTTACAACATGCCATATTAGTAACTGTTGTATTCTGCTACCTTTTCTATCCTCTACTATCCCCCCTCTTCTGCCCTCCCATCTTCTCTCTCTATCCCATCTGCTGTAATTTAAAGTTTGGGAATTGGAAACCACACTTTAAACTCACTCTGCTCCCCTTTTTCCCTTCTGTCAAATTACTCATCATCTTCTTCTATTTCTCTTCCTCCTCCTCCTCTTCCTCCTCCTCCTTATACCTTTCATTCATTCATCATACACTCATGCATTGGTTCATTCATTCCTTTCACATATGGTGTTGGGGATCCAACTCAGGACCTTTGAAAGTGCGAAGCCAGCACTCTAGTGCTGAGTCACAACCCCAGCAAATATCTTTTTGATTTTATGACTGTTTATATGAAATTCAGAATTGCATTCTGCTAGGGTTCACTGATATGTGGATTGACCTAGTCCTTGATTTCTGAGAGACTTTTGGAAAATACATAGGAATTATTAGGAGGTTGAAATGAAGAAACAAAGAGGAAATTCCCCAATTTCTTATTCTTAAATTCCGCACTCTGACTCTGCCTACCTGCTATAAAAACTTTTAAACGCTTACTCCCCATTTCTATATCATTGCCAACAAGTGAACATTCACTACCCTACAACAAACCAGAGAACTCACATTGAACAATGTTTCCCCATTAGAGACCAAGAAACAATACTTATTAAAAAAAATACCCTAGCTATGAATTAGTAGTTAAAGCTTTATTTGGGTGCTAAATGTGCTCTAATTATGTGTTTGTGTGTTTGTTGATGTGTGTGTGTGTGTGTGTGTGTGTGGGTGTGTGTGCTTGCGTGTCAAACATGCACTGAGGTGTAAAATAAATGCAGGACTGCAACGGCCTTCTTAAAAATAAGAAGCAGCTTTATCACATTTGTAGCCCAGGGAAGAATCTGCCTGATACTTGACCTACAATTAATTGAAATGTGAAAAATTCAGGCCTAGAAAAACAAAGCCAACATACATAATAAATCTAATCAGTCTGTCTCACCTGTTTTCAAATCAGTTCTTTAAATAAACCTAAATTGCCAGCATAAAACATCAGTTGCTCTAAACGAGTGGATGGATGTCCCCTGCCATGGGCTGTGTAAAATACATGGAGGATCCCGCACTGATTGTTATCTAGAATGACTTCTGCCTGAACTACTATTAGTGAATAGTTGCTGTTATAGTGCGGTTCTGATACCAGTAAACTTTAATGAAGGTAATTTCAGGATGCAAAGAAATAAATTGATTTTACTAACTGGTTTTTGGAAAACACTGCCATAAAAAAATTATCAATATGTTCATAAAGGCATCTACATGTCTCTCCACAGGGGTTTTACTTAATGGGGGAGGGGGGGAGGTCTGGATATAACTTAACTGTCCATTAGTAGGTAGAACAATGTAATGGGAATCACAGTGCACATACTGGTTTGAACTCAATCTAGGTAACATGGATTCATCTCTGTGTAAGAGGCCTGCTTCTGAAAAACACAATGTAGAGCTCCAAAAGCAGAACGATACTTTCAGAATACCATGTTATGTTTGTAAATAGACAGACAGATAGATATACAGAAATCAAAAATCTGAAAACGGTCTAGAAGTGTACATTTCAATAACTTACAATGTCAGTAGTGGGAGATTAATAGCAGATCAAGAAGACTGTATCTGCATGCGAGATGGTTCAATTTTTAAAGAGTTTTTTAAATGACAATGGACAGAAAATTCAAAGGGTTACAGTAAGTGTTGAGAAGTGACTTGGTAAAAGGAGCACAGAGGTGAGAAAGAATTAAGAAGAGTTCAATAGAACCAGGTATAATATCTGTACACATGACTCCATGAACAGGAGCAAAGGGGACACTTAAAGAAATCATAAGGACTAAGGAGAGATCAGGATGAGGGGGGCTTGTAGGAAGAGCTGAAAAAAAACAAAAGCATGCAATGGGCAGAAAATGTGGAAGAAAAGGCCTCACAGGTGGTAAACTGATCCATCTCTCCCTGGTAGTTCAACTGTATGAATAACAGAGAGGCCGGCTAAGTGGGAAAGTACTTGGAAACTCTGTTCATGCAGACAACAGAAAGTGCCACCAGAGTGAAAAAAGTAAACCTAGTAAGACAGCTTAGCCCCTTCCCCTTGGAGTTTTATGCAGGCTCTCTTTCTTACTGTGCCTCTGTTCATCTACACTGATACGTGTTAGGTCCAAAGGCAGTGACAAACATTGTTACATGTATTGATGAATCCTGCCAATTCCACAAAGCACAGCCATTTTACTTAGTGTTCTCAATACCTTCTTTTTGACTCTCATCTCGTTTGAAGAAACACTTTCAGAGGAAAGAAGTTCTCCCTAAGCCACATGTGTCCTTAAGTAAACTATGAATTGAGTGCTATTTCAAGGTGTTTGGGCTGATTGCTCCACATGGCCCGTAAAACCTAGAAAAGTGTCATGCACCAACAGGCAGTACATCTTCACTGAGTCCTGTTCTTTGCACTCCAGGGTCATATTATTGTCCATTTAATGGTCAGAAAAACAGTGTTACAGTGAGTATCCTTCTTAGTAGTAGGACTAAAGTGTTTTGGACTCGCATGTTCAGTTACTGAAAAGGCTCAGGGAAGTGCACTTGAGAGCTGGTCATTTGATACAGGTACTGCAGAGGAAAACAAGCTACTCTCATTTGGCAACTTTTAGACAGTGATACAGCTCTGGCCATGTAAGTGTAAATAACAACAGCTCTAATCATGCATGGTGGCCTATGGGCTTGGAACTTGCATGCTTACAAAACCAGTGATTACTTGTGCATCTTCTCCTTCGAACCTCATATGTGAATCATCAACTAGTCAAGTGTTAACTTGGGAGGAAAACAATATGTTGGGATGTCCTTTTTGTACATCAAGCCATGAACTCTTTGTCTTAACATCAACAATATAATTAATGTTCAGGAGTTACATCCATTTTAGAGAGTCATATCCATCCTTCTCTTGGCTATATATTTTTAAGGACCAGCCAGCTTCCTTAGATGTTTTCAAGCCCATGAAAAGGCCAAAAAAAAAAAAAATCTGAAAGAAGAGTTTGACAAATTTTCAACAAATACTAATCTAGAAATGCTGACATGAAAACCAACTAAAGTTTTCAACTCCTTCTTTTTTGGAACATTAGCTATGCCGGGCTTTTCAAAAATGACTTCTCAGAACTGACTTGTGCCCATGTTAGCAACTCTTCTGAAATTACTTTGAAAGTAGACTAATGTGAGAGTTTCTCTTTAGAGATAATTCAGATTACTTGCATAGGAAGTGGCAGCAGGGCTGGGGATGTCGTAGCTCAGTGGCAGTGACCTTGCCTAGCTTGGGGCTGGCCTGCCATGGACTTTCACCCCAAACACTTGCAAGAAAAGAAAATGGAGGGATGGGAGAGGGAAAGTTGGAAGGGAGGGAGGCAAAGTTGGAGGGATGGAGGGAGGTAGAAAAGAAGGAAGAAGAAAAGGAGAAAAACCAGGAAGGGAGGAAGGAAGCAAGGAAGGAAGGAAATAGGGAGAGCACAAGGGCAGGGAAAGGACTGAGTCACTAAAACAAAAGGCAAAGGACACAGAGACCAATATAGGCCATAAAAGCTGTTGGAACAGTTTAGACAGCTTTAGAATTTGAGTGACATCAAACTGAATGTTATTATGACTGGATGGAATCTTCCTACTTAGCCCCGCCTTGGCCTGGCCTAAACCAAATCAAGGGGTGGGTGGCATGGAGAGGAATTCTCTCTGGCTGGAGTGGGAGGGACCTAAACCTGTGGAACTTGAGGATGCACTGGGTAGGGAAGGGGACAAGACTCCCCTGATGGGCAGTTGAGCACAACAAGGCTCCTGGGAGCCCTTGATCATGGCTCCTACCGCCATATGCCCACCACCCGCCATACGCTCAGCCCCTGAAGGGGATCACAGTGGTCTGCTCCGTTGCCTGGTGCAGGTTGGAGTTCCTGACCAAACACCTGAGTGTCCACAGCCTGCGTTGGCCTGCCTGGGCAGGCTGTGGTTGTGGTGGCAAGAGCCAAAGCCGTCTTGGCGTGATGGAGGAGCCAAGGGCTGCCTCTCAGCCATACTAGTGGGTGGTTCTGGAAGAAGCACCCAGGGTTGTGGCAGCATTGTCTGAAGACATGAAGCCAGGCCATCTTTCTTATGGCTTTCCTTGGGAGTTGGTGATGTGTACAGCTCTTGGATTTTTTGCTGTTCTCTCACTTTTCTTGAGAAGTTTTCAGTCGGTCAGTAGCAGGCTTTACGTGGGAAGAGAAAAAAAGCTGGCTCTAAATCTTGCTGGACTTATTGAAAAAAAATGTGGACTTCTTGAGAAAGTTAGCCTTGTTGAAAAAGAACATGAAGGCTTAGATTCATCTTTAAAGGATAGCAGATTTGAGAAGGGTTCAAGGGAAGCACAACATCTGGAGGAAACCTACGAAAAGCTGCATAGGTCCGAATCCAGCCATGGCGTTGAAATGCTCTTTCTGGAAGAAGAGCTCAAATCACAGAAGGCTAAACATGGTCAACAGGATGAAACGATGGCGCATCTATCAAGAAGGATACAGGCCCTCCAAGGTGAAGCTGAATCCCTCAGATCACAAATAGCTGAAGCTAAAACAAACTGGAGACTCTTTCAAGTCAATGAGGAAGAACTGAAGCTGGCCATGAAAGAGGTTTTGAATGAAGGATCCCAACTTCCGCAAACGCAGAGACCAACAATACAAGGAGAAGTGAAGCACAGAGGGAACAAGGAGGTGTCCAATATAAAGCAAAAATCACATTAGAGGACTCTAAAGTCGCTGGAGAACAAGTTCTAAGAGACACAGAAAATCACATGGAGTCTCTGAGTGTATGCTTGCTGAAGATGAAGGATAGGTCTTCTCCAAGCCTGGGAGCCCAAAGGGATGGTGGTCACCTGGAATTGGGAAGGACGAGTGAACCAGAAATTGGTGTTCACTTGGAGGATGAGTCCAAAGGAGCTTTGAGGAACCTGGTTGATGGTGCTAAGCTAAAGGCCTCCTTAGAAATCTTGGCAGGAGGAAGAAATCAAAAATGTACTTTCTCATCTGAAGTGGCGAAAACCACGGAAGACCTTACGGAACACCTTAGAAGTCTGCAGACTGAACAGGCATCCTTGCAGTCAGAAAATGCACAGCTGCAAAGTGAGAATGAGACCCTACAGAAGAACTTTAAAGTCATGGTGGAACGCTATCAAGAAAATATGATGAAACTGCACAGGAAATTAAGAGTGGAGAAAAACTCCCTGGTGGAGCAAGAGGAGAAACTTTCCAAAGTCGAAGAAAAGTTGAGCCATACAATGGAAGAGCTGGAGACCTACAGAAAGAGAGCCCAATATCTTGAAGAAGAATTGCAGAGAACCATTCATTCCTGTCTGGGGAAGATTATTTCCTCTGAGAAAGAAGCACATGCTAGTGAGTTGGCAGCTCGGATTGCTGAAAGAAACCTCAGTTATTTCAGGAAACAAAATGCGCGCAACAGTCAAAAATTAACTGAGAAGGAGCTTAGATTTGAACTTGTACAAAAAGATCCCTATGATGCACTGGATGTTTCCAACTCAGCAATGGGCAGAAAGCCTTCTCCAAATGGGCCCTCACCAATAGGTCAGCCTTCATCTGAAAGGAGACCTCCTCATTTTGAAAAGAGTGGTCCACTCACACTCTCAGCTTTCACTCCAGTGGGAGGAGGAAGAGGGTCAAGGGGCCCTGGAGAATCCTCTGGACCATGCGACTAGCAGTAAAGGAAGAGAATCCAGCTGTCATAAGTTCACTGATTTTCAGAGAGTACCTTCTCAGACTGGGCCCCTCTCTCCTCCAGGGGAACAGGCCAGCAGGCTGATGATCCCTCCACCAGGCCAACCATATTCTTCTGATCCACGTCTTCCTCTACAAAGGCAAGATAGGTTTTACTCAAATTGTGGTAGACCATCGGGACCAGCAGAACACAGAACTCCTAATATGCCTCCTTTGGATAAATGGGATGGGCCTATGTCTTTACCAAGGCAATCCAGTAGAAAGGAGACCATAGTTGATCTCAGGGACTCTGACGTGCCTGATTCACCACTCCATGCTGAAAACCAAGCACCTGGCTCTGGCTCTGTGTTAGCACCTTTCCATCCAGTCAGAGGTGCCTTGTTTCCACTTGACCCGAGGAGTCAGTTCATGAGAAGAGGACCTTTTTTTTCCTCCACCTCGCCCAGGAATCGTGTATGGGAACCTGGAGATCATTTTCCACAAGGCCCGCCACCCACTCCATTTCCAATGGGAAATGTCTACGCAGGGAGGGGGTTTTCGTCACAATCTTCCCCCAAGAGCTGGAATTCAGCCCTCTACACCCGCATTCTGAAAGTACAAGTGAGTTCCCTGAAGGGTTCCTTCCACCTGCAAATAAGCCTGTTACTCAACATCCAGAACCAAACAAGAAACCTCATGCTGTTGCTCTCTCTTCAAATGTAATTGGACTTATCTCTCATTTTTAGTTTATAAGTAACTGCTTTTACTTCAGTAATTGACTATACTTTGGCTCCAATTGAAGCTCAATGAAACTATTATTCTTAAGATAGTATTTTGTAAATAAATTGGTTTACGTAGGAATCTTATGAGTAAATTATTCCTATTTTATTTTATTCCAGAGTACAGCATTTAATCTGATGAAGCCACTATTATATAAACAAGAATGGGAGTTCTAGGTACTTGTAATCTAGCTGCTGGAAATATGTTTTAAACTCCCAACAAAGAAGTGTATTTAGTATGACTCTAGCAAATGTCAAGTGACTTTAGGCTTAATGAAATTGTCACTGATTTACAGACTGGTTGGGCATATCAGCAAGTTTTTCCATATCAGAATAACTAGAGCATGGGAGGACCAAAGGAGAGAACACAACGAAACATGTCACGGAAACAGGAGATCTCAACTACAAAGAAAAATGAAGACCTCTTTTTTATATTGGTTGCTTAAAACATTACATAGCTCTTGAGATATCATATTTCCTACATTAGATTCAAGTGAGTTATGAACTCCCATTTTTACCCCATATACACATTGCACAATAACACTGTTTACACATCCACATTTTTACAACATGCCATATTAGTAACTGTTGTATTCTGCTACCTTTTCTATCCTCTACTATCCCCCCTCTTCTGCCCTCCCATCTTCTCTCTCTATCCCATCTGCTGTAATTTAAAGTTTGGGAATTGGAAACCACACTTTAAACTCACTCTGCTCCCCTTTTTCCCTTCTGTCAAATTACTCATCATCTTCTTCTATTTCTCTTCCTCCTCCTCCTCTTCCTCCTCCTCCTTATACCTTTCATTCATTCATCATACACTCATGCATTGGTTCATTCATTCCTTTCACATATGGTGTTGGGGATCCAACTCAGGACCTTTGAAAGTGCGAAGCCAGCACTCTAGTGCTGAGTCACAACCCCAGCAAATATCTTTTTGATTTTATGACTGTTTATATGAAATTCAGAATTGCATTCTGCTAGGGTTCACTGATATGTGGATTGACCTAGTCCTTGATTTCTGAGAGACTTTTGGAAAATACATAGGAATTATTAGGAGGTTGAAATGAAGAAACAAAGAGGAAATTCCCCAATTTCTTATTCTTAAATTCCGCACTCTGACTCTGCCTACCTGCTATAAAAACTTTTAAACGCTTACTCCCCATTTCTATATCATTGCCAACAAGTGAACATTCACTGCCCTACAACAAACCAGAGAACTCACATTGAACAATGTTTCCCCGTTAGAGACCAAGAAACAATACTTATTAAAAAAAATACCCTAGCTATGAATTAGTAGTTAAAGCTTTATTTGGGTGCTAAATGTGCTCTAATTATGTGTTTGTGTGTTTGTTGATGTGTGTGTGTGTGTGTGTGTGTGTGTGTGTGTGGGTGTGCGTGCTTGCGTGTCAAACATGCACTGAGGTGTAAAATAAATGCAGGATTGCAACGGCCTTCTGAAAAATAAGAAGCAGCTTTATCACATTTGTAGCCCAGGGAAGAATCTGCCTGATACTTGACCTACAATTAATTGAAATGTGAAAAATTCAGGCCTAGAAAAACAAAGCCAACATACATAATAAATCTAATCAGTCTGTCTCACCTGTTTTCAAATCAGTTCTTTAAATAAACCTAAATTGCCAGCATAAAACATCAGTTGCTCTAAACGAGTGGATGGATGTCCCCTGCCATGGGCTGTGTAAAATACATGGAGGATCCCGCACTGATTGTTATCTAGAATGACTTCTGCCTGAACTACTATTAGTGAATAGTTGCTGTTATAGTGCGGTTCTGATACCAGTAAACTTTAATGAAGGTAATTTCAGGATGCAAAGAAATAAATTGATTTTACTAACTGGTTTTTGGAAAACACTGCCATAAAAAAATTATCAATATGTTCATAAAGGCATCTACATGTCTCTCCACAGGGGTTTTACTTAATGGGGGAGGGGGTGAGGTCTGGATATAACTTAACTGTCCATTAGTAGGTAGAACAATGTAATGGGAATCACAGTGCACATACTGGTTTGAACTCAATCTAGGTAACATGGATTCATCTCTGTGTAAGAGGCCTGCTTCTGAAAAACACAATGTAGAGCTCCAAAAGCAGAACGATACTTTCAGAATACCATGTTATGTTTGTAAATAGACAGACAGATAGATATACAGAAATCAAAAATCTGAAAACGGTCTAGAAGTGTACATTTCAATAACTTACAATGTCAGTAGTGGGAGATTAATAGCAGATCAAGAAGACTGTATCTGCATGCGAGATGGTTCAATTTTTAAAGAGTTTTTTAAATGACAATGGACAGAAAATTCAAAGGGTTACAGTAAGTGTTGAGAAGTGACTTGGTAAAAGGAGCACAGAGGTGAGAAAGAATTAAGAAGAGTTCAATAGAACCAGGTATAATATCTGTACACATGACTCCATGAACAGGAGCAAAGGGGACACTTAAAGAAATCATAAGGACTAAGGAGAGATCAGGATGAGGGGGGCTTGTAGGAAGAGCTGAAAAAAAACAAAAGCATGCAATGGGCAGAAAATGTGGAAGAAAAGGCCTCACAGGTGGTAAACTGATCCATCTCTCCCTGGTAGTTCAACTGTATGAATAACAGAGAGGCCGGCTAAGTGGGAAAGTACTTGGAAACTCTGTTCATGCAGACAACAGAAAGTGCCACCAGAGTGAAAAAAGTAAACCTAGTAAGACAGCTTAGCCCCTTCCCCTTGGAGTTTTATGCAGGCTCTCTTTCTTACTGTGCCTCTGTTCATCTACACTGATACGTGTTAGGTCCAAAGGCAGTGACAAACATTGTTACATGTATTGATGAATCCTGCCATTTCCACAAAGCACAGCCATTTTACTTAGTGTTCTCAATACCTTCTTTTTGACTCTCAACTCGTTTGAAGAAACACTTTCAGAGGAAAGAAGTTCTCCCTAAGCCACATGTGTCCTTAAGTAAACTATGAATTGAGTGCTATTTCAAGGTGTTTGGGCTGATTCCTCCACATGGCCCGTAAAACCTAGAAAAGTGTCATGCACCAACAGGCAGTACATCTTCACTGAGTCCTGTTCTTTGCACTCCAGGGTCATATTATTGTCCATTTAATGGTCAGAAAAACAGTGTTACAGTGAGTATCCTTCTTAGTAGTAGGACTAAAGTGTTTTGGACTCGCATGTTCAGTTACTGAAAAGGCTCAGGGAAGTGCACTTGAGAGCTGGTCATTTGATACAGGTACTGCAGAGGAAAACAAGCTACTCTCATTTGGCAACTTTTAGACAGTGATACAGCTCTGGCCATGTAAGTGTAAATAACAACAGCTCTAATCATGCATGGTGGCCTATGGGCTTGGAACTTGCATGCTTACAAAACCAGTGATTACTTGTGCATCTTCTCCTTCGAACCTCATATGTGAATCATCAACTAGTCAAGTGTTAACTTGGGAGGAAAACAATATGTTGGGATGTCCTTTTTGTACATCAAGCCATGAACTCTTTGTCTTAACATCAACAATATAATTAATGTTCAGGAGTTACATCCATTTCAGAGAGTCATATCCATCCTTCTCTTGGCTATATATTTTTAAGGACCAGCCAGCTTCCTTAGATGTTTTCAAGCCCATGAAAAGGCCAAAAAAAAAAAATCTGAAAGAAGAGTTTGACGAATTTTCAACAAATACTAATCTAGAAATGCTGACATGAAAACCAACTAAAGTTTTCAACTCCTTCTTTTTTGGAACATTAGCTATGCCGGGCTTTTCAAAAATGACTTCTCAGAACTGACTTGTGCCCATGTTAGCAACTCTTCTGAAATTACTTTGAAAGTAGACTAATGTGAGAGTTTCTCTTTAGAGATAATTCAGATTACTTGCATAAGAAGTGGCAGCAGGGCTGGGGATGTCGTAGCTCAGTGGCAGTGACCTTGCCTAGCTTGGGGCTGGCCTGCCATGGACTTTCACCCCAAACACTTGCAAGAAAAGAAAATGGAGGGAAGGGAGAGGGAAAGTTGGAAGGGAGGGAGGCAAAGTTGGAGGGATGGAGGGAGGTAGAAAAGAAGGAAGAAGAAAAGGAGAAAAACCAGGAAGGGAGGAAGGAAGCAAGGAAGGAAGGAAATAGGGAGAGCACAAGGGCAGGGAAAGGACTGAGTCACTAAAACAAAAGGCAAAGGACACAGAGACCAATATAGGCCATAAAAGCTGTTGGAACAGTTTAGACAGCTTTAGAATTTGAGTGACATCAAACTGAATGTTATTATGACTGGATGGAATCTTCCTACTTAGCCCCGCCTTGGCCTGGCCTAAACCAAATCAAGGGGTGGGTGGCATGGAGAGGAATTCTCTCTGGCTGGAGTGGGAGGGACCTAAACCTGTGGAACTTGAGGATGCACTGGGTAGGGAAGGGGACAAGACTCCCCTGATGGGCAGTTGAGCACAACAAGGCTCCTGGGAGCCCTTGATCATGGCTCCTACCGCCCTATGCCCACCACCCGCCATACGCTCAGCCCCTGAAGGGGATCACAGTGGTCTGCTCCGTTGCCTGGTGCAGGTTGGAGTTCCTGACCAAACACCTGAGTGTCCACAGCCTGTGTTGGCCTGCCTGGGCAGGCTGTGGTTGTGGTGGCAAGAGCCAAAGCCGTCTTGGCGTGATGGAGGAGCCAAGGGCTGCCTCTCAGCCATACTAGTGGGTGGTTCTGGAAGAAGCACCCAGGGTTGTGGCAGCATTGTCTGAAGACATGAAGCCAGGCCATCTTTCTTATGGCTTTCCTTGGGAGCTGGTGATGTGTACAGCTCTTGGATTTTTTGCTGTTCTCTCACTTTTCTGGAGAAGTTTTCAGTCGGTCAGTAGCAGGCTTTACGTGGGAAGAGAAAAAAAGCTGGCTCTAAATCTGGCTGGACTTATTGAAAAAAAAATGTGGACTTCTTGAGAAAGTTAGCCTTGTTGAAAAAGAACATGAAGGCTTAGATTCATCTTTAAAGGATAGCAGATTTGAGAAGGGTTCAAGGGAAGCACAACATCTGGAGGAAACCTACGAAAAGCTGCATAGGTCCGAATCCAGCCATGGCGTTGAAATGCTCTTTCTGGAAGAAGAGCTCAAATCACAGAAGGCTAAACATGGTCAACAGGATGAAACGATGGCGCATCTATGAAGAAGGATACAGGCCCTCCAAGGTGAAGCTGAATCCCTCAGATCACAAATAGCTGAAGCTAAAACAAACTGGAGACTCTTTCAAGTCAATGAGGAAGAACTGAAGCTGGCCATGAAAGAGGTTTTGAATGAATGATCCCAACTTCCGCAAACGCAGAGACCAACAATACAAGGAGAAGTGAAGCACAGAGGGAACAAGGAGGTGTCCAATATAAAGCAAAAATCACATTAGAGGACTCTAAAGTCGCTGGAGAACAAGTTCTAAGAGACACAGAAAATCACATGGAGTCTCTGAGTGTATGCTTGCTGAAGATGAAGGATAGGTCTTCTCCAAGCCTGGGAGCCCAAAGGGATGGTGGTCACCTGGAATTGGGAAGGACGAGTGAACCAGAAATTGGTGCTCACTTGGAGGATGAGTCCAAAGGAGCTTTGAGGAACCTGGTTGATGGTGCTAAGCTAAAGGCCTCCTTAGAAATCTTGGCAGGAGGAAGAAATCAAAAATGTACTTTCTCATCTGAAGTGGCGAAAACCACGGAAGACCTTACGGAACACCTTAGAAGTCTGCAGACTGAACAGGCATCCTTGCAGTCAGAAAATGCACAGCTGCAAAGTGAGAATGAGACCCTACAGAAGAACTTTAAAGTCATGGTGGAACGCTATCAAGAAAATATGATGAAACTGCACAGGAAATTAAGAGTGGAGAAAAACTCCCTGGTGGAGCAAGAGGAGAAACTTTCCAAAGTCGAAGAAAAGTTGAGCCATACAATGGAAGAGCTGGAGACCTACAGAAAGAGAGCCCAATATCTTGAAGAAGAATTGCAGAGAACCATTCATTCCTGTCTGGGGAAGATTATTCCCTCTGAGAAAGAAGCACATGCTAGTGAGTTGGCAGCTCGGATTACTGAAAGAAACCTCAGTTATTTCAGGAAACAAAATGCGCGCAACAGTCAAAAATTAACTGAGAAGGAGCTTAGATTTGAACTTGTACAAAAAGATCCCTATGATGCACTGGATGTTTCCAACTCAGCAATGGGCAGAAAGCCTTCTCCAAATGGGCCCTCACCAATAGGTCAGCCTTCATCTGAAAGGAGACCTCCTCATTTTGAAAAGAGTGGTCCACTCACACTCTCAGCTTTCACTCCAGTGGGAGGAGGAAGAGGGTCAAGGGGCCCTGGAGAATCCTCTGGACCATGCGACTAGCAGTAAAGGAAGAGAATCCAGCTGTCATAAGTTCACTGATTTTCAGAGAGTACCTTCTCAGACTGGGCCCCTCTCTCCTCCAGGGGAACAGGCCAGCAGGCTGATGATCCCTCCACCAGGCCAACCATATTCTTCTGATCCACGTCTTCCTCTACAAAGGCAAGATAGGTTTTACTCAAATTGTGGTAGACCATCGGGACCAGCAGAACACAGAACTCCTAATATGCCTCCTTTGGATAAATGGGATGGGCCTATGTCTTTACCAAGGCAATCCAGTAGAAAGGAGACCATAGTCGATCTCAGGGACTCTGACGTGCCTGATTCACCACTCCATGCTGAAAACCAAGCAACTGGCTCTGGCTCTGTGTTGGCACCTTTCCCTCCAGTAAGAGGTGCCTTGTTTC
This sequence comes from Callospermophilus lateralis, assembly GCF_048772815.1. NCBI lineage: Eukaryota > Metazoa > Chordata > Mammalia > Rodentia > Sciuridae > Callospermophilus > Callospermophilus lateralis. The sequence continues at coordinate 158,606 of NW_027512623.1, read as the reverse complement.
CAGTTGACCCAAGGGGTCAGTTCATGAGAAGAGGACCTTTTTTTTCCTCCACCTCGCCCAGGAATCGTGTATGGGAACCTGGAGATCATTTTCCACCAGGCCTGCCACCCACTCCATTTCCAATGGGAAATGTCTACGCAGGGAGGGGGTTTTCGTCACAATCTTCCCCCAAGAGCTGGAATTCAGCCCTCTACACCCGCATTCTGAAAGTACAAGTGAGTTCCCTGAAGGGTTCCTTCCACCTGCAAATAAGCCTGTTACTCAACATCCAGAACCAAACAAGAAACCTCATGCTGTTGCTCTCTCTTCAAATGTAATTGGACTTATCTCTCATTTTTAGTTTATAAGTAACTGCTTTTACTTCAGTAATTGACTATGCTTTGGCTCCAATTGAAGCTAAATGAAACTATTATTCTTAAGATAGTATTTTGTAAATAAATTGGTTTACGTAGGAATCTTATGAGTAAATTATTCCTATTTTATTTTATTCCAGAGTACAGCATTTAATCTGATGAATCCACTACTATATAAACAAGAATGGGAGTTCTAGGTACTTGTAATCTAGCTGCTGGAAATATGTTTTAAACTCCCAACAAAGAAGTGTATTTAGTATGACTCTAGCAAATGTCAAGTGACTTTAGGCTTAATGAAATTGTCACTGATTTACAGACTGGTTGGGCATATCAGCAAGTTTTTCCATATCAGAATAACTAGAGCATGGGAGGACCAAAGGAGAGAACACAACGAAACATGTCACGGAAACAGGAGGTCTCAACTACAAAGAAAAATGAAGACCTCTTTTTTATATTGGTTGCTTAAAACATTACATAGCTCTTGAGATATCATATTTCCTACATTAGATTCAAGTGAGTTATGAACTCCCATTTTTACCCCATATACACATTGCACAATAACACTGTTTACACATCCACATTTTTACAACATGCCATATTAGTAACTGTTGTATTCTGCTACCTTTTCTATCCTCTACTATCCCCCCTCTTCTGCCCTCCCATCTTCTCTCTCTATCCCATCTGCTGTAATTTAAAATTTGGGAATTGGAAACCACACTTTAAACTCACTCTGCTCCCCTTTTTCCCTTCTGTCAAATTACTCATCATCTTCTTCTATTTCTCTTCCTCCTCCTCCTCTTCCTCCTCCTCCTTATACCTTTCATTCATTCATCATACACTCATGCATTGGTTCATTCATTCCTTTCACATATGGTGTTGGGGATCCAACTCAGGACCTTTGAAAGTGCGAAGCCAGCACTCTAGTGCTGAGTCACAACCCCAGCAAATATCTTTTTGATTTTATGACTGTTTATATGAAATTCAGAATTGCATTCTGCTAGGGTTCACTGATATGTGGATTGACCTAGTCCTTGATTTCTGAGAGACTTTTGGAAAATACATAGGAATTATTAGGAGGTTGAAATGAAGAAACAAAGAGGAAATTCCCCAATTTCTTATTCTTAAATTCCGCACTCTGACTCTGCCTACCTGCTATAAAAACTTTTAAACGCTTACTCCCCATTTCTATATCATTGCCAACAAGTGAACATTCACTGCCCTACAACAAACCAGAGAACTCACATTGAACAATGTTTCCCCGTTAGAGACCAAGAAACAATACTTATTAAAAAAAATACCCTAGCTATGAATTAGTAGTTAAAGCTTTATTTGGGTGCTAAATGTGCTCTAATTATGTGTTTGTGTGTTTGTTGATGTGTGTGTGTGTGTGTGTGTGTGTGTGTGTGTGGGTGTGTGTGCTTGCGTGTCAAACATGCACTGAGGTGTAAAATAAATGCAGGATTGCAACGGCCTTCTTAAAAATAAGAAGCAGCTTTATCACATTTGTAGCTCAGGGAAGAATCTGCCTGATACTTGACCTACAATTAATTGAAATGTGAAAAATTCAGGCCTAGAAAAACAAAGCCAACATACATAATAAATCTAATCAGTCTGTCTCACCTGTTTTCAAATCAGTTCTTTAAATAAACCTAAATTGCCAGCATAAAACATCAGTTGCTCTAAACGAGTGGATGGATGTCCCCTGCCATGGGCTGTGTAAAATACATGGAGGATCCCGCACTGATTGTTATCTAGAATGACTTCTGCCTGAACTACTATTAGTGAATAGTTGCTGTTATAGTGCGGTTCTGATACCAGTAAACTTTAATGAAGGTAATTTCAGGATGCAAAGAAATAAATTGATTTTACTAACTGGTTTTTGGAAAACACTGCCATAAAAAAATTATCAATATGTTCATAAAGGCATCTACATGTCTCTCCACAGGGGTTTTACTTAATGGGGGAGGGGGTGAGGTCTGGATATAACTTAACTGTCCATTAGTAGGTAGAACAATGTAATGGGAATCACAGTGCACATACTGGTTTGAACTCAATCTAGGTAACATGGATTCATCTCTGTGTAAGAGGCCTGCTTCTGAAAAACACAATGTAGAGCTCCAAAAGCAGAACGATACTTTCAGAATACCATGTTATGTTTGTAAATAGACAGACAGATAGATATACAGAAATCAAATATCTGAAAACGGTCTAGAAGTGTACATTTCAATAACTTACAATGTCAGTAGTGGGAGATTAATACCAGATCAAGAAGACTGTATCTGCATGCGAGATGTTTCAATTTTTAAAGAGTTTTTTAAATGACAATGGACAGAAAATTCAAAGGGTTACAGTAAGTGTTGAGAAGTGACTTGGTAAAAGGAGCACAGAGGTGAGAAAGAATTAAGAAGAGTTCAATAGAACCAGGTATAATATCTGTACACATGACTCCATGAACAGGAGCAAAGGGGACACTTAAAGAAATCATAAGGACTAAGGAGAGATCAGGATGAGGGGGGCTTGTAGGAAGAGCTGAAAAAAAACAAAAGCATGCAATGGGCAGAAAATGTGGAAGAAAAGGCCTCACAGGTGGTAAACTGATCCATCTCTCCCTGGTAGTTCAACTGTATGAATAACAGAGAGGCCGGCTAAGTGGGAAAGTACTTGGAAACTCTGTTCATGCAGACAACAGAAAGTGCCACCAGAGTGAAAAAAGTAAACCTAGTAAGACAGCTTAGCCCCTTCCCCTTGGAGTTTTATGCAGGCTCTCTTTCTTACTGTGCCTCTGTTCATCTACACTGATACGTGTTAGGTCCAAAGGCAGTGACAAACATTGTTACATGTATTGATGAATCCTGCCAATTCCACAAAGCACAGCCATTTTACTTAGTGTTCTCAATACCTTCTTTTTGACTCTCATCTCGTTTGAAGAAACACTTTCAGAGGAAAGAAGTTCTCCCTAAGCCACATGTGTCCTTAAGTAAACTATGAATTGAGTGCTATTTCAAGGTGTTTGGGCTGATTCCTCCACATGGCCCGTAAAACCTAGAAAAGTGTCATGCACCAACAGGCAGTACATCTTCACTGAGTCCTGTTCTTTGCACTCCAGGGTCATATTATTGTCCATTTAATGGTCAGAAAAACAGTGTTACAGTGAGTATCCTTCTTAGTAGTAGGACTAAAGTGTTTTGGACTCGCATGTTCAGTTACTGAAAAGGCTCAGGGAAGTGCACTTGAGAGCTGGTCATTTGATACAGGTACTGCAGAGGAAAACAAGCTACTCTCATTTGGCAACTTTTAGACAGTGATACAGCTCTGGCCATGTAAGTGTAAATAACAACAGCTCTAATCATGCATGGTGGCCTATGGGCTTGGAACTTGCATGCTTACAAAACCAGTGATTACTTGTGCATCTTCTCCTTCGAACCTCATATGTGAATCATCAACTAGTCAAGTGTTAACTTGGGAGGAAAACAAGATGTTGGGATGTCCTTTTTGTACATCAAGCCATGAACTCTTTGTCTTAACATCAACAATATAATTAATGTTCAGGAGTTACATCCATTTCAGAGAGTCATATCCATCCTTCTCTTGGCTATATATTTTTAAGGACCAGCCAGCTTCCTTAGATGTTTTCAAGCCCATGAAAAGGCCAAAAAAAAAAAATCTGAAAGAAGAGTTTGATGAATTTTCAACAAATACTAATCTAGAAATGCTGACATGAAAACCAACTAAAGTTTTCAACTCCTTCTTTTTTGGAACATTAGCTATGCCGGGCTTTTCAAAAATGACTTCTCAGAACTGACTTGTGCCCATGTTAGCAACTCTTCTGAAATTACTTTGAAAGTAGACTAATGTGAGAGTTTCTCTTTAGAGATAATTCAGATTACTTGCATAGGAAGTGGCAGCAGGTCTGGGGATGTCGTAGCTCAGTGGCAGTGACCTTGCCTAGCTTGGGGCTGGCCTGCCATGGACTTTCACCCCAAACACTTGCAAGAAAAGAAAATGGAGGGAAGGGAGAGGGAAAGTTGGAAGGGAGGGAGGCAAAGTTGGAGGGATGGAGGGAGGTAGAAAAGAAGGAAGAAGAAAAGGAGAAAAACCAGGAAGGGAGGAAGGAAGCAAGGAAGGAAGGAAATAGGGAGAGCACAAGGGCAGGGAAAGGACTGAGTCACTAAAACAAAAGGCAAAGGACACAGAGACCAATATAGGCCATAAAAGCTGTTGGAACAGTTTAGACAGCTTTAGAATTTGAGTGACATCAAACTGAATGTTATTATGACTGGATGGAATCTTCCTACTTAGCCCCGCCTTGGCCTGGCCTAAACCAAATCAAGGGGTGGGTGGCATGGAGAGGAATTCTCTCTGGCTGGAGTGGGAGGGACCTAAACCTGTGGAACTTGAGGATGCACTGGGTAGGGAAGGGGACAAGACTCCCCTGATGGGCAGTTGAGCACAACAAGGCTCCTGGGAGCCCTTGATCATGGCTCCTACCGCCATATGCCCACCACCCGCCATACGCTCAGCCCCTGAAGGGGATCACAGTGGTCTGCTCCGTTGCCTGGTGCAGGTTGGAGTTCCTGACCAAACACCTGAGTGTCCACAGCCTGCGTTGGCCTGCCTGGGCAGGCTGTGGTTGTGGTGGCAAGAGCCAAAGCCGTCTTGGCGTGATGGAGGAGCCAAGGGCTGCCTCTCAGCCATACTAGTGGGTGGTTCTGGAAGAAGCACCCAGGGTTGTGGCAGCATTGTCTGAAGACATGAAGCCAGGCCATCTTTCTTATGGCTTTCCTTGGGAGTTGGTGATGTGTACAGCTCTTGGATTTTTTACTGTTCTCTCACTTTTCTGGAGAAGTTTTCAGTCGGTCAGTAGCAGGCTTTACGTGGGAAGAGAAAAAAAGCTGGCTCTAAATCTTGCTGGACTTATTGAAAAAAAATGTGGACTTCTTGAGAAAGTTAGCCTTGTTGAAAAAGAACATGAAGGCTTAGATTCATCTTTAAAGGATAGCAGATTTGAGAAGGGTTCAAGGGAAGCACAACATCTGGAGGAAACCTACGAAAAGCTGCATAGGTCCGAATCCAGCCATGGCGTTGAAATGCTCTTTCTGGAAGAAGAGCTCAAATCACAGAAGGCTAAACATGGTCAACAGGATGAAACGATGGCGCATCTATCAAGAAGGATACAGGCCCTCCAAGGTGAAGCTGAATCCCTCAGATCACAAATAGCTGAAGCTAAAACAAACTGGAGACTCTTTCAAGTCAATGAGGAAGAACTGAAGCTGGCAATGAAAGAGGTTTTGAATGAAGGATCCCAACTTCCGCAAACGCAGAGACCAACAATACAAGGAGAAGTGAAGCACAGAGGGAACAAGGAGGTGTCCAATATAAAGCAAAAATCACATTAGAGGACTCTAAAGTCGCTGGAGAACAAGTTCTAAGAGACACAGAAAATCACATGGAGTCTCTGAGTGTATGCTTGCTGAAGATGAAGGATAGGTCTTCTCCAAGCCTGGGAGCCCAAAGGGATGGTGGTCACCTGGAATTGGGAAGGACGAGTGAACCAGAAATTGGTGTTCACTTGGAGGATGAGTCCAAAGGAGCTTTGAGGAACCTGGTTGATGGTGCTAAGCTAAAGGCCTCCTTAGAAATCTTGGCAGGAGGAAGAAATCAAAAATGTACTTTCTCATCTGAAGTGGCAAAAACCACGGAAGACCTTACGGAACACCTTAGAAGTCTGCAGACTGAACAGGCATCCTTGCAGTCAGAAAATGCACAGCTGCAAAGTGAGAATGAGACCCTACAGAAGAACTTTAAAGTCATGGTGGAACGCTATCAAGAAAATATGATGAAACTGCACAGGAAATTAAGAGTGGAGAAAAACTCCCTGGTGGAGCAAGAGGAGAAACTTTCCAAAGTCGAAGAAAAGTTGAGCCATACAATGGAAGAGCTGGAGACCTACAGAAAGAGAGCCCAATATCTTGAAGAAGAATTGCAGAGAACCATTCATTCCTGTCTGGGGAAGATTATTTCCTCTGAGAAAGAAGCACATGCTAGTGAGTTGGCAGCTCGGATTGCTGAAAGAAACCTCAGTTATTTCAGGAAACAAAATGCGCGCAACAGTCAAAAATTAACTGAGAAGGAGCTTAGATTTGAACTTGTACAAAAAGATCCCTATGATGCACTGGATGTTTCCAACTCAGCAATGGGCAGAAAGCCTTCTCCAAATGGGCCCTCACCAATAGGTCAGCCTTCATCTGAAAGGAGACCTCCTCATTTTGAAAAGAGTGGTCCACTCACACTCTCAGCTTTCACTCCAGTGGGAGGAGGAAGAGGGTCAAGGGGCCCTGGAGAATCCTCTGGACCATGCGACTAGCAGTAAAGGAAGAGAATCCAGCTGTCATAAGTTCACTGATTTTCAGAGAGTACCTTCTCAGACTGGGCCCCTCTCTCCTCCAGGGGAACAGGCCAGCAGGCTGATGATCCCTCCACCAGGCCAACCATATTCTTCTGATCCACGTCTTCCTCTACAAAGGCAAGATAGGTTTTACTCAAATTGTGGTAGACCATCGGGACCAGCAGAACACAGAACTCCTAATATGCCTCCTTTGGATAAATGGGATGGGCCTATGTCTTTACCAAGGCAATCCAGTAGAAAGGAGACCATAGTCGATCTCAGGGACTCTGACGTGCCTGATTCACCACTCCATGCTGAAAACCAAGCAACTGGCTCTGGCTCTGTGTTGGCACCTTTCCCTCCAGTAAGAGGTGCCTTGTTTCCAGTTGACCCAAGGGGTCAGTTCATGAGAAGAGGACCTTTTTTTTCCTCCACCTCGCCCAGGAATCGTGTATGGGAACCTGGAGATCATTTTCCACCAGGCCTGCCACCCACTCCATTTCCAATGGGAAATGTCTACGCAGGGAGGGGGTTTTCGTCACAATCTTCCCCCAAGAGCTGGAATTCAGCCCTCTACACCCGCATTCTGAAAGTACAAGTGAGTTCCCTGAAGGGTTCCTTCCACCTGCAAATAAGCCTGTTACTCAACATCCAGAACCAAACAAGAAACCTCATGCTGTTGCTCTCTCTTCAAATGTAATTGGACTTATCTCTCATTTTTAGTTTATAAGTAACTGCTTTTACTTCAGTAATTGACTATACTTTGGCTCCAATTGAAGCTCAATGAAACTATTATTCTTAAGATAGTATTTTGTAAATAAATTGGTTTACGTAGGAATCTTATGAGTAAATTATTCCTATTTTATTTTATTCCAGAGTACAGCATTTAATCTGATGAAGCCACTATTATATAAACAAGAATGGGAGTACTAGGTACTTGTAATCTAGCTGCTGGAAATATGTTTTAAACTCCCAACAAAGAAGTGTATTTAGTATGACTCTAGCAAATGTCAAGTGACTTTAGGCTTAATGAAATTGTCACTGATTTACAGACTGGTTGGGCATATCAGCAAGTTTTTCCATATCAGAATAACTAGAGCATGGGAGGACCAAAGGAGAGAACACAACGAAACATGTCACGGAAACAGGAGGTCTCAACTACAAAGAAAAATGAAGACCTCTTTTTTATATTGGTTGCTTAAAACATTACATAGCTCTTGAGATATCATATTTCCTACATTAGATTCAAGTGAGTTATGAACTCCCATTTTTACCCCATATACACATTGCACAATAACACTGTTTACACATCCACATTTTTACAACATGCCATATTAGTAACTGTTGTATTCTGCTACCTTTTCTATCCTCTACTATCCCCCCTCTTCTGCCCTCCCATCTTCTCTCTCTATCCCATCTGCTGTAATTTAAAGTTTGGGAATTGGAAACCACACTTTAAACTCACTCTGCTCCCCTTTTTCCCTTCTGTCAAATTACTCATCATCTTCTTCTATTTCTCTTCCTCCTCCTCCTCTTCCTCCTCCTCCTTATACCTTTCATTCATTCATCATACACTCATGCATTGGTTCATTCATTCCTTTCACATATGGTGTTGGGGATCCAACTCAGGACCTTTGAAAGTGCGAAGCCAGCACTCTAGTGCTGAGTCACAACCCCAGCAAATATCTTTTTGATTTTATGACTGTTTATATGAAATTCAGAATTGCATTCTGCTAGGGTTCACTGATATGTGGATTGACCTAGTCCTTGATTTCTGAGAGACTTTTGGAAAATACATAGGAATTATTAGGAGGTTGAAATGAAGAAACAAAGAGGAAATTCCCCAATTTCTTATTCTTAAATTCCGCACTCTGACTCTGCCTACCTGCTATAAAAACTTTTAAACGCTTACTCCCCATTTCTATATCATTGCCAACAAGTGAACATTCACTGCCCTACAACAAACCAGAGAACTCACATTGAACAATGTTTCCCCATTAGAGACCAAGAAACAATACTTATTAAAAAAAATACCCTAGCTATGAATTAGTAGTTAAAGCTTTATTTGGGTGCTAAATGTGCTCTAATTATGTGTTTGTGTGTTTGTTGATGTGTGTGTGTGTGTGTGTGTGTGGGTGTGTGTGCTTGCGTGTCAAACATGCACTGAGGTGTAAAATAAATGCAGGATTGCAACGGCCTTCTTAAAAATAAGAAGCAGCTTTATCACATTTGTAGCCCAGGGAAGAATCTGCCTGATACTTGACCTACAAATAATTGAAATGTGAAAAATTCAGGCCTAGAAAAACAAAGCCAACATACATAATAAATCTAATCAGTCTGTCTCACCTGTTTTCAAATCAGTTCTTTAAATAAACCTAAATTGCCAGCATAAAACATCAGTTGCTCTAAACGAGTGGATGGATGTCCCCTGCCATGGGCTGTGTAAAATACATGGAGGATCCCGCACTGATTGTTATCTAGAATGACTTCTGCCTGAACTACTATTAGTGAATAGTTGCTGTTATAGTGCGGTTCTGATACCAGTAAACTTTAATGAAGGTAATTTCAGGATGCAAAGAAATAAATTGATTTTACTAACTGGTTTTTGGAAAACACTGCCATAAAAAAATTATCAATATGTTCATAAAGGCATCTACATGTCTCTCCACAGGGGTTTTACTTAATGGGGGAGGGGGTGAGGTCTGGATATAACTTAACTGTCCATTAGTAGGTAGAACAATGTAATGGGAATCACAGTGCACATACTGGTTTGAACTCAATCTAGGTAACATGGATTCATCTCTGTGTAAGAGGCCTGCTTCTGAAAAACACAATGTAGAGCTCCAAAAGCAGAACGATACTTTCAGAATACCATGTTATGTTTGTAAATAGACAGACAGATAGATATACAGAAATCAAATATCTGAAAACGGTCTAGAAGTGTACATTTCAATAACTTACAATGTCAGTAGTGGGAGATTAATACCAGATCAAGAAGACTGTATCTGCATGCGAGATGGTTCAATTTTTAAAGAGTTTTTTAAATGACAATGGACAGAAAATTCAAAGGGTTACAGTAAGTGTTGAGAAGTGACTTGGTAAAAGGAGCACAGAGGTGAGAAAGAATTAAGAAGAGTTCAATAGAACCAGGTATAATATCTGTACACATGACTTCATGAACAGGAGCAAAGGGGACACTTAAAGAAATCATAAGGACTAAGGAGAGATCAGGATGAGGGGGGCTTGTAGGAAGAGCTGAAAAAAAACAAAAGCATGCAATGGGCAGAAAATGTGGAAGAAAAGGCCTCACAGGTGGTAAACTGATCCATCTCTCCCTGGTAGTTCAACTGTATGAATAACAGAGAGGCCGGCTAAGTGGGAAAGTACTTGGAAACTCTGTTCATGCAGACAACAGAAAGTGCCACCAGAGTGAAAAAAGTAAACCTAGTAAGACAGCTTAGCCCTTTCCCCTTGGAGTTTTATGCAGGCTCTCTTTCTTACTGTGCCTCTGTTCATCTACACTGATACGTGTTAGGTCCAAAGGCAGTGACAAACATTGTTACATGTATTGATGAATCCTGCCAATTCCACAAAGCACAGCCATTTTACTTAGTGTTCTCAATACCTTCTTTTTGACTCTCATCTCGTTTGAAGAAACACTTTCAGAGGAAAGAAGTTCTCCCTAAGCCACATGTGTCCTTAAGTAAACTATGAATTGAGTGCTATTTCAAGGTGTTTGGGCTGATTCCTCCACATGGCCCGTAAAACCTAGAAAAGTGTCATGCACCAACAGGCAGTACATCTTCACTGAGTCCTGTTCTTTGCACTCCAGGGTCATATTATTGTCCATTTAATGGTCAGAAAAACAGTGTTACAGTGAGTATCCTTCTTAGTAGTAGGACTAAAGTGTTTTGGACTCGCATGTTCAGTTACTGAAAAGGCTCAGGGAAGTGCACTTGAGAGCTGGTCATTTGATACAGGTACTGCAGAGGAAAACAAGCTACTCTCATTTGGCAACTTTTAGACAGTGATACAGCTCTGGCCATGTAAGTGTAAATAACAACAGCTCTAATCATGCATGGTGGCCTATGGGCTTGGAACTTGCATGCTTACAAAACCAGTGATTACTTGTGCATCTTCTCCTTCGAACCTCATATGTGAATCATCAACTAGTCAAGTGTTAACTTGGGAGGAAAACAAGATGTTGGGATGTCCTTTTTGTACATCAAGCCATGAACTCTTTGTCTTAACATCAACAATATAATTAATGTTCAGGAGTTACATCCATTTCAGAGAGTCATATCCATCCTTCTCTTGGCTATATATTTTTAAGGACCAGCCAGCTTCCTTAGATGTTTTCAAGCCCATGAAAAGGCCAAAAAAAAAAAAAATCTGAAAGAAGAGTTTGATGAATTTTCAACAAATACTAATCTAGAAATGCTGACATGAAAACCAACTAAAGTTTTCAACTCCTTCTTTTTTGGAACATTAGCTATGCCGGGCTTTTCAAAAATGACTTCTCAGAACTGACTTGTGCCCATGTTAGCAACTCTTCTGAAATTACTTTGAAAGTAGACTAATGTGAGAGTTTCTCTTTAGAGATAATTCAGATTACTTGCATAGGAAGTGGCAGCAGGTCTGGGGGTGTCGTAGCTCAGTGGCAGTGACCTTGCCTAGCTTGGGGCTGGCCTGCCATGGACTTTCACCCCAAACACTTGCAAGAAAAGAAAATGGAGGGAAGGGAGAGGGAAAGTTGGAAGGGAGGGAGGCAAAGTTGGAGGGATGGAGGGAGGTAGAAAAGAAGGAAGAAGAAAAGGAGAAAAACCAGGAAGGGAGGAAGGAAGCAAGGAAGGAAGGAAATAGGGAGAGCACAAGGGCAGGGAAAGGACTGAGTCACTAAAACAAAAGGCAAAGGACACAGAGACCAATATAGGCCATAAAAGCTGTTGGAACAGTTTAGACAGCTTTAGAATTTGAGTGACATCAAACTGAATGTTATTATGACTGGATGGAATCTTCCTACTTAGCCCCGCCTTGGCCTGGCCTAAACCAAATCAAGGGGTGGGTGGCATGGAGAGGAATTCTCTCTGGCTGGAGTGGGAGGGACCTAAACCTGTGGAACTTGAGGATGCACTGGGTAGGGAAGGGGACAAGACTCCCCTGATGGGCAGTTGAGCACAACAAGGCTCCTGGGAGCCCTTGATCATGGCTCCTACCGCCATATGCCCACCACCCGCCATACGCTCAGCCCCTGAAGGGGATCACAGTGGTCTGCTCCGTTGCCTGGTGCAGGTTGGAGTTCCTGACCAAACACCTGAGTGTCCACAGCCTGCGTTGGCCTGCCTGGGCAGGCTGTGGTTGTGGTGGCAAGAGCCAAAGCCGTCTTGGCGTGATGGAGGAGCCAAGGGCTGCCTCTCAGCCATACTAGTGGGTGGTTCTGGAAGAAGCACCCAGGGTTGTGGCAGCATTGTCTGAAGACATGAAGCCAGGCCATCTTTCTTATGGCTTTCCTTGGGAGTTGGTGATGTGTACAGCTCTTGGATTTTTTGCTGTTCTCTCACTTTTCTGGAGAAGTTTTCAGTCGGTCAGTAGCAGGCTTTACGTGGGAAGAGAAAAAAAGCTGGCTCTAAATCTTGCTGGACTTATTGAAAAAAAATGTGGACTTCTTGAGAAAGTTAGCCTTGTTGAAAAAGAACATGAAGGCTTAGATTCATCTTTAAAGGATAGCAGATTTGAGAAGGGTTCAAGGGAAGCACAACATCTGGAGGAAACCTACGAAAAGCTGCATAGGTCCGAATCCAGCCATGGCGTTGAAATGCTCTTTCTGGAAGAAGAGCTCAAATCACAGAAGGCTAAACATGGTCAACAGGATGAAACGATGGCGCATCTATCAAGAAGGATACAGGCCCTCCAAGGTGAAGCTGAATCCCTCAGATCACAAATAGCTGAAGCTAAAACAAACTGGAGACTCTTTCAAGTCAATGAGGAAGAACTGAAGCTGGCAATGAAAGAGGTTTTGAATGAAGGATCCCAACTTCCGCAAACGCAGAGACCAACAATACAAGGAGAAGTGAAGCACAGAGGGAACAAGGAGGTGTCCAATATAAAGCAAAAATCACATTAGAGGACTCTAAAGTCGCTGGAGAACAAGTTCTAAGAGACACAGAAAATCACATGGAGTCTCTGAGTGTATGCTTGCTGAAGATGAAGGATAGGTCTTCTCCAAGCCTGGGAGCCCAAAGGGATGGTGGTCACCTGGAATTGGGAAGGACGAGTGAACCAGAAATTGGTGTTCACTTGGAGGATGAGTCCAAAGGAGCTTTGAGGAACCTGGTTGATGGTGCTAAGCTAAAGGCCTCCTTAGAAATCTTGGCAGGAGGAAGAAATCAAAAATGTACTTTCTCATCTGAAGTGGCAAAAACCACGGAAGACCTTACGGAACACCTTAGAAGTCTGCAGACTGAACAGGCATCCTTGCAGTCAGAAAATGCACAGCTGCAAAGTGAGAATGAGACCCTACAGAAGAACTTTAAAGTCATGGTGGAACGCTATCAAGAAAATATGATGAAACTGCACAGGAAATTAAGAGTGGAGAAAAACTCCCTGGTGGAGCAAGAGGAGAAACTTTCCAAAGTCGAAGAAAAGTTGAGCCATACAATGGAAGAGCTGGAGACCTACAGAAAGAGAGCCCAATATCTTGAAGAAGAATTGCAGAGAACCATTCATTCCTGTCTGGGGAAGATTATTCCCTCTGAGAAAGAAGCACATGCTAGTGAGTTGGCAGCTCGGATTGCTGAAAGAAACCTCAGTTATTTCAGGAAACAAAATGCGCGCAACAGTCAAAAATTAACTGAGAAGGAGCTTAGATTTGAACTTGTACAAAAAGATCCCTATGATGCACTGGATGTTTCCAACTCAGCAATGGGCAGAAAGCCTTCTCCAAATGGGCCCTCACCAATAGGTCAGCCTTCATCTGAAAGGAGACCTCCTCATTTTGAAAAGAGTGGTCCACTCACACTCTCAGCTTTCACTCCAGTGGGAGGAGGAAGAGGGTCAAGGGGCCCTGGAGAATCCTCTGGACCATGCGACTAGCAGTAAAGGAAGAGAATCCAGCTGTCATAAGTTCACTGATTTTCAGAGAGTACCTTCTCAGACTGGGCCCCTCTCTCCTCCAGGGGAACAGGCCAGCAGGCTGATGATCCCTCCACCAGGCCAACCATATTCTTCTGATCCACGTCTTCCTCTACAAAGGCAAGATAGGTTTTACTCAAATTGTGGTAGACCATCGGGACCAGCAGAACACAGAACTCCTAATATGCCTCCTTTGGATAAATGGGATGGGCCTATGTCTTTACCAAGGCAATCCAGTAGAAAGGAGACCATAGTCGATCTCAGGGACTCTGACGTGCCTGATTCACCACTCCATGCTGAAAACCAAGCAACTGGCTCTGGCTCTGTGTTGGCACCTTTCCCTCCAGTAAGAGGTGCCTTGTTTCCAGTTGACCCAAGGGGTCAGTTCATGAGAAGAGGACCTTTTTTTTCCTCCACCTCGCCCAGGAATCGTGTATGGGAACCTGGAGATCATTTTCCACCAGGCCTGCCACCCACTCCATTTCCAATGGGAAATGTCTACGCAGGGAGGGGGTTTTCGTCACAATCTTCCCCCAAGAGCTGGAATTCAGCCCTCTACACCCGCATTCTGAAAGTACAAGTGAGTTCCCTGAAGGGTTCCTTCCACCTGCAAATAAGCCTGTTACTCAACATCCAGAACCAAACAAGAAACCTCATGCTGTTGCTCTCTCTTCAAATGTAATTGGACTTATCTCTCATTTTTAGTTTATAAGTAACTGCTTTTACTTCAGTAATTGACTATACTTTGGCTCCAATTGAAGCTCAATGAAACTATTATTCTTAAGATAGTATTTTGTAAATAAATTGGTTTACGTAGGAATCTTATGAGTAAATTATTCCTATTTTATTTTATTCCAGAGTACAGCATTTAATCTGATGAAGCCACTATTATATAAACAAGAATGGGAGTACTAGGTACTTGTAATCTAGCTGCTGGAAATATGTTTTAAACTCCCAACAAAGAAGTGTATTTAGTATGACTCTAGCAAATGTCAAGTGACTTTAGGCTTAATGAAATTGTCACTGATTTACAGACTGGTTGGGCATATCAGCAAGTTTTTCCATATCAGAATAACTAGAGCATGGGAGGACCAAAGGAGAGAACACAACGAAACATGTCACGGAAACAGGAGGTCTCAACTACAAAGAAAAATGAAGACCTCTTTTTTATATTGGTTGCTTAAAACATTACATAGCTCTTGAGATATCATATTTCCTACATTAGATTCAAGTGAGTTATGAACTCCCATTTTTACCCCATATACACATTGCACAATAACACTGTTTACACATCCACATTTTTACAACATGCCATATTAGTAACTGTTGTATTCTGCTACCTTTTCTATCCTCTACTATCCCCCCTCTTCTGCCCTCCCATCTTCTCTCTCTATCCCATCTGCTGTAATTTAAAGTTTGGGAATTGGAAACCACACTTTAAACTCACTCTGCTCCCCTTTTTCCCTTCTGTCAAATTACTCATCATCTTCTTCTATTTCTCTTCCTCCTCCTCCTCTTCCTCCTCCTCCTTATACCTTTCATTCATTCATCATACACTCATGCATTGGTTCATTCATTCCTTTCACATATGGTGTTGGGGATCCAACTCAGGACCTTTGAAAGTGCGAAGCCAGCACTCTAGTGCTGAGTCACAACCCCAGCAAATATCTTTTTGATTTTATGACTGTTTATATGAAATTCAGAATTGCATTCTGCTAGGGTTCACTGATATGTGGATTGACCTAGTCCTTGATTTCTGAGAGACTTTTGGAAAATACATAGGAATTATTAGGAGGTTGAAATGAAGAAACAAAGAGGAAATTCCCCAATTTCTTATTCTTAAATTCCGCACTCTGACTCTGCCTACCTGCTATAAAAACTTTTAAACGCTTACTCCCCATTTCTATATCATTGCCAACAAGTGAACATTCACTGCCCTACAACAAACCAGAGAACTCACATTGAACAATGTTTCCCCATTAGAGACCAAGAAACAATACTTATTAAAAAAAATACCCTAGCTATGAATTAGTAGTTAAAGCTTTATTTGGGTGCTAAATGTGCTCTAATTATGTGTTTGTGTGTTTGTTGATGTGTGTGTGTGTGTGTGTGTGTGGGTGTGTGTGCTTGCGTGTCAAACATGCACTGAGGTGTAAAATAAATGCAGGATTGCAACGGCCTTCTTAAAAATAAGAAGCAGCTTTATCACATTTGTAGCCCAGGGAAGAATCTGCCTGATACTTGACCTACAAATAATTGAAATGTGAAAAATTCAGGCCTAGAAAAACAAAGCCAACATACATAATAAATCTAATCAGTCTGTCTCACCTGTTTTCAAATCAGTTCTTTAAATAAACCTAAATTGCCAGCATAAAACATCAGTTGCTCTAAACGAGTGGATGGATGTCCCCTGCCATGGGCTGTGTAAAATACATGGAGGATCCCGCACTGATTGTTATCTAGAATGACTTCTGCCTGAACTACTATTAGTGAATAGTTGCTGTTATAGTGCGGTTCTGATACCAGTAAACTTTAATGAAGGTAATTTCAGGATGCAAAGAAATAAATTGATTTTACTAACTGGTTTTTGGAAAACACTGCCATAAAAAAATTATCAATATGTTCATAAAGGCATCTACATGTCTCTCCACAGGGGTTTTACTTAATGGGGGAGGGGGTGAGGTCTGGATATAACTTAACTGTCCATTAGTAGGTAGAACAATGTAATGGGAATCACAGTGCACATACTGGTTTGAACTCAATCTAGGTAACATGGATTCATCTCTGTGTAAGAGGCCTGCTTCTGAAAAACACAATGTAGAGCTCCAAAAGCAGAACGATACTTTCAGAATACCATGTTATGTTTGTAAATAGACAGACAGATAGATATACAGAAATCAAATATCTGAAAACGGTCTAGAAGTGTACATTTCAATAACTTACAATGTCAGTAGTGGGAGATTAATACCAGATCAAGAAGACTGTATCTGCATGCGAGATGGTTCAATTTTTAAAGAGTTTTTTAAATGACAATGGACAGAAAATTCAAAGGGTTACAGTAAGTGTTGAGAAGTGACTTGGTAAAAGGAGCACAGAGGTGAGAAAGAATTAAGAAGAGTTCAATAGAACCAGGTATAATATCTGTACACATGACTTCATGAACAGGAGCAAAGGGGACACTTAAAGAAATCATAAGGACTAAGGAGAGATCAGGATGAGGGGGGCTTGTAGGAAGAGCTGAAAAACAACAAAAGCATGCAATGGGCAGAAAATGTGGAAGAAAAGGCCTCACAGGTGGTAAACTGATCCATCTCTCCCTGGTAGTTCAACTGTATGAATAACAGAGAGGCCGGCTAAGTGGGAAAGTACTTGGAAACTCTGTTCATGCAGACAACAGAAAGTGCCACCAGAGTGAAAAAAGTAAACCTAGTAAGACAGCTTAGCCCCTTCCCCTTGGAGTTTTATGCAGGCTCTCTTTCTTACTGTGCCTCTGTTCATCTACACTGATACGTGTTAGGTCCAAAGGCAGTGACAAACATTGTTACATGTATTGATGAATCCTGCCAATTCCACAAAGCACAGCCATTTTACTTAGTGTTCTCAATACCTTCTTTTTGACTCTCATCTCGTTTGAAGAAACACTTTCAGAGGAAAGAAGTTCTCCCTAAGCCACATGTGTCCTTAAGTAAACTATGAATTGAGTGCTATTTCAAGGTGTTTGGGCTGATTCCTCCACATGGCCCGTAAAACCTAGAAAAGTGTCATGCACCAACAGGCAGTACATCTTCACTGAGTCCTGTTCTTTGCACTCCAGGGTCATATTATTGTCCATTTAATGGTCAGAAAAACAGTGTTACAGTGAGTATCCTTCTTAGTAGTAGGACTAAAGTGTTTTGGACTCGCATGTTCAGTTACTGAAAAGGCTCAGGGAAGTGCACTTGAGAGCTGGTCATTTGATACAGGTACTGCAGAGGAAAACAAGCTACTCTCATTTGGCAACTTTTAGACAGTGATACAGCTCTGGCCATGTAAGTGTAAATAACAACAGCTCTAATCATGCATGGTGGCCTATGGGCTTGGAACTTGCATGCTTACAAAACCAGTGATTACTTGTGCATCTTCTCCTTCGAACCTCATATGTGAATCATCAACTAGTCAAGTGTTAACTTTGGAGGAAAACAAGATGTTGGGATGTCCTTTTTGTACATCAAGCCATGAACTCTTTGTCTTAACATCAACAATATAATTAATGTTCAGGAGTTACATCCATTTCAGAGAGTCATATCCATCCTTCTCTTGGCTATATATTTTTAAGGACCAGCCAGCTTCCTTAGATGTTTTCAAGCCCATGAAAAGGCCAAAAAAAAAAAAAATCTGAAAGAAGAGTTTGATGAATTTTCAACAAATACTAATCTAGAAATGCTGACATGAAAACCAACTAAAGTTTTCAACTCCTTCTTTTTTGGAACATTAGCTATGCCGGGCTTTTCAAAAATGACTTCTCAGAACTGACTTGTGCCCATGTTAGCAACTCTTCTGAAATTACTTTGAAAGTAGACTAATGTGAGAGTTTCTCTTTAGAGATAATTCAGATTACTTGCATAGGAAGTGGCAGCAGGTCTGGGGATGTCGTAGCTCAGTGGCAGTGACCTTGCCTAGCTTGGGGCTGGCCTGCCATGGACTTTCACCCCAAACACTTGCAAGAAAAGAAAATGGAGGGAAGGGAGAGGGAAAGTTGGAAGGGAGGGAGGCAAAGTTGGAGGGATGGAGGGAGGTAGAAAAGAAGGAAGAAGAAAAGGAGAAAAACCAGGAAGGGAGGAAGGAAGCAAGGAAGGAAGGAAATAGGGAGAGCACAAGGGCAGGGAAAGGACTGAGTCACTAAAACAAAAGGCAAAGGACACAGAGACCAATATAGGCCATAAAAGCTGTTGGAACAGTTTAGACAGCTTTAGAATTTGAGTGACATCAAACTGAATGTTATTATGCCTGGATGGAATCTTCCTACTTAGCCCCGCCTTGGCCTGGCCTAAACCAAATCAAGGGGTGGGTGGCATGGAGAGGAATTCTCTCTGGCTGGAGTGGGAGGGACCTAAACCTGTGGAACTTGAGGATGCACTGGGTAGGGAAGGGGACAAGACTCCCCTGATGGGCAGTTGAGCACAACAAGGCTCCTGGGAGCCCTTGATCATGGCTCCTACCGCCATATGCCCACCACCCGCCATACGCTCAGCCCCTGAAGGGGATCACAGTGGTCTGCTCCGTTGCCTGGTGCAGGTTGGAGTTCCTGACCAAACACCTGAGTGTCCACAGCCTGCGTTGGCCTGCCTGGGCAGGCTGTGGTTGTGGTGGCAAGAGCCAAAGCCGTCTTGGCGTGATGGAGGAGCCAAGGGCTGCCTCTCAGCCATACTAGTGGGTGGTTCTGGAAGAAGCACCCAGGGTTGTGGCAGCATTGTCTGAAGACATGAAGCCAGGCCATCTTTCTTATGGCTTTCCTTGGGAGTTGGTGATGTGTACAGCTCTTGGATTTTTTGCTGTTCTCTCACTTTTCTGGAGAAGTTTTCAGTCGGTCAGTAGCAGGCTTTACGTGGGAAGAGAAAAAAAGCTGGCTCTAAATCTTGCTGGACTTATTGAAAAAAAATGTGGACTTCTTGAGAAAGTTAGCCTTGTTGAAAAAGAACATGAAGGCTTAGATTCATCTTTAAAGGATAGCAGATTTGAGAAGGGTTCAAGGGAAGCACAACATCTGGAGGAAACCTACGAAAAGCTGCATAGGTCCGAATCCAGCCATGGCGTTGAAATGCTCTTTCTGGAAGAAGAGCTCAAATCACAGAAGGCTAAACATGGTCAACAGGATGAAACGATGGCGCATCTATCAAGAAGGATACAGGCCCTCCAAGGTGAAGCTGAATCCCTCAGATCACAAATAGCTGAAGCTAAAACAAACTGGAGACTCTTTCAAGTCAATGAGGAAGAACTGAAGCTGGCAATGAAAGAGGTTTTGAATGAAGGATCCCAACTTCCGCAAACGCAGAGACCAACAATACAAGGAGAAGTGAAGCACAGAGGGAACAAGGAGGTGTCCAATATAAAGCAAAAATCACATTAGAGGACTCTAAAGTCGCTGGAGAACAAGTTCTAAGAGACACAGAAAATCACATGGAGTCTCTGAGTGTATGCTTGCTGAAGATGAAGGATAGGTCTTCTCCAAGCCTGGGAGCCCAAAGGGATGGTGGTCACCTGGAATTGGGAAGGACGAGTGAACCAGAAATTGGTGTTCACTTGGAGGATGAGTCCAAAGGAGCTTTGAGGAACCTGGTTGATGGTGCTAAGCTAAAGGCCTCCTTAGAAATCTTGGCAGGAGGAAGAAATCAAAAATGTACTTTCTCATCTGAAGTGGCGAAAACCACGGAAGACCTTACGGAACACCTTAGAAGTCTGCAGACTGAACAGGCATCCTTGCAGTCAGAAAATGCACAGCTGCAAAGTGAGAATGAGACCCTACAGAAGAACTTTAAAGTCATGGTGGAACGCTATCAAGAAAATATGATGAAACTGCACAGGAAATTAAGAGTGGAGAAAAACTCCCTGGTGGAGCAAGAGGAGAAACTTTCCAAAGTCGAAGAAAAGTTGAGCCATACAATGGAAGAGCTGGAGACCTACAGAAAGAGAGCCCAATATCTTGAAGAAGAATTGCAGAGAACCATTCATTCCTGTCTGGGGAAGATTATTTCCTCTGAGAAAGAAGCACATGCTAGTGAGTTGGCAGCTCGGATTGCTGAAAGAAACCTCAGTTATTTCAGGAAACAAAATGCGCGCAACAGTCAAAAATTAACTGAGAAGGAGCTTAGATTTGAACTTGTACAAAAAGATCCCTATGATGCACTGGATGTTTCCAACTCAGCAATGGGCAGAAAGCCTTCTCCAAATGGGCCCTCACCAATAGGTCAGCCTTCATCTGAAAGGAGACCTCCTCATTTTGAAAAGAGTGGTCCACTCACACTCTCAGCTTTCACTCCAGTGGGAGGAGGAAGAGGGTCAAGGGGCCCTGGAGAATCCTCTGGACCATGCGACTAGCAGTAAAGGAAGAGAATCCAGCTGTCATAAGTTCACTGATTTTCAGAGAGTACCTTCTCAGACTGGGCCCCTCTCTCCTCCAGGGGAACAGGCCAGCAGGCTGATGATCCCTCCACCAGGCCAACCATATTCTTCTGATCCACGTCTTCCTCTACAAAGGCAAGATAGGTTTTACTCAAATTGTGGTAGACCATCGGGACCAGCAGAACACAGAACTCCTAATATGCCTCCTTTGGATAAATGGGATGGGCCTATGTCTTTACCAAGGCAATCCAGTAGAAAGGAGACCATAGTCGATCTCAGGGACTCTGACGTGCCTGATTCACCACTCCATGCTGAAAACCAAGCAACTGGCTCTGGCTCTGTGTTGGCACCTTTCCCTCCAGTAAGAGGTGCCTTGTTTCCAGTTGACCCAAGGGGTCAGTTCATGAGAAGAGGACCTTTTTTTTCCTCCACCTCGCCCAGGAATCGTGTATGGGAACCTGGAGATCATTTTCCACCAGGCCTGCCACCCACTCCATTTCCAATGGGAAATGTCTACGCAGGGAGGGGGTTTTCGTCACAATCTTCCCCCAAGAGCTGGAATTCAGCCCTCTACACCCGCATTCTGAAAGTACAAGTGAGTTCCCTGAAGGGTTCCTTCCACCTGCAAATAAGCCTGTTACTCAACATCCAGAACCAAACAAGAAACCTCATGCTGTTGCTCTCTCTTCAAATGTAATTGGACTTATCTCTCATTTTTAGTTTATAAGTAACTGCTTTTACTTCAGTAATTGACTATACTTTGGCTCCAATTGAAGCTCAATGAAACTATTATTCTTAAGATAGTATTTTGTAAATAAATTGGTTTACGTAGGAATCTTATGAGTAAATTATTCCTATTTTATTTTATTCCAGAGTACAGCATTTAATCTGATGAAGCCACTATTATATAAACAAGAATGGGAGTACTAGGTACTTGTAATCTAGCTGCTGGAAATATGTTTTAAACTCCCAACAAAGAAGTGTATTTAGTATGACTGTAGCAAATGTCAAGTGACTTTAGGCTTAATGAAATTGTCACTGATTTACAGACTGGTTGGGCATATCAGCAAGTTTTTCCATATCAGAATAACTAGAGCATGGGAGGACCAAAGGAGAGAACACAACGAAACATGTCACGGAAACAGGAGGTCTCAACTACAAAGAAAAATGAAGACCTCTTTTTTATATTGGTTGCTTAAAACATTACATAGCTCTTGAGATATCATATTTCCTACATTAGATTCAAGTGAGTTATGAACTCCCATTTTTACCCCATATACACATTGCACAATAACATTGTTTACACATCCACATTTTTACAACATGCCATATTAGTAACTGTTGTATTCTGCTACCTTTTCTATCCTCTACTATCCCCCCTCTTCTGCCCTCCCATCTTCTCTCTCTATCCCATCTGCTGTAATTTAAAGTTTGGGAATTGGAAACCACACTTTAAACTCACTCTGCTCCCCTTTTTCCCTTCTGTCAAATTACTCATCATCTTCTTCTATTTCTCTTCCTCCTCCTCCTCTTCCTCCTCCTCCTTATACCTTTCATTCATTCATCATACACTCATGCATTGGTTCATTCATTCCTTTCACATATGGTGTTGGGGATCCAACTCAGGACCTTTGAAAGTGCGAAGCCAGCACTCTAGTGCTGAGTCACAACCCCAGCAAATATCTTTTTGATTTTATGACTGTTTATATGAAATTCAGAATTGCATTCTGCTAGGGTTCACTGATATGTGGATTGACCTAGTCCTTGATTTCTGAGAGACTTTTGGAAAATACATAGGAATTATTAGGAGGTTGAAATGAAGAAACAAAGAGGAAATTCCCCAATTTCTTATTCTTAAATTCCGCACTCTGACTCTGCCTACCTGCTATAAAAACTTTTAAACGCTTACTCCCCATTTCTATATCATTGCCAACAAGTGAACATTCACTGCCCTACAACAAACCAGAGAACTCACATTGAACAATGTTTCCCCATTAGAGACCAAGAAACAATACTTATTAAAAAAAATACCCTAGCTATGAATTAGTAGTTAAAGCTTTATTTGGGTGCTAAATGTGCTCTAATTATGTGTTTGTGTGTTTGTTGATGTGTGTGTGTGTGTGTGTGTGTGTGTGGGTGTGTGTGCTTGCGTGTCAAACAAGCACTGAGGTGTAAAATACATGCAGGATTGCAACGGCCTTCTTAAAAATAAGAAGCAGCTTTATCACATTTGTAGCCCAGGGAAGAATCTGCCTGATACTTGACCTACAATTAATTGAAATGTGAAAAATTCAGGCCTAGAAAAACAAAGCCAACATACATAATAAATCTAATCAGTCTGTCTCACCTGTTTTCAAATCAGTTCTTTAAATAAACCTAAATTGCCAGCATAAAACATCAGTTGCTCTAAACGAGTGGATGGATGTCCCCTGCCATGGGCTGTGTAAAATACATGGAGGATCCCGCACTGATTGTTATCTAGAATGACTTCTGCCTGAACTACTATTAGTGAATAGTTGCTGTTATAGTGCGGTTCTGATACCAGTAAACTTTAATGAAGGTAATTTCAGGATGCAAAGAAATAAATTGATTTTACTAACTGGTTTTTGGAAAACACTGCCATAAAAAAATTATCAATATGTTCATAAAGGCATCTACATGTCTCTCCACAGGGGTTTTACTTAATGGGGGAGGGGGGGAGGTCTGGATATAACTTAACTGTCCATTAGTAGGTAGAACAATGTAATGGGAATCACAGTGCACATACTGGTTTGAACTCAATCTAGGTAACATGGATTCATCTCTGTGTAAGAGGCCTGCTTCTGAAAAACACAATGTAGAGCTCCAAAAGCAGAACGATACTTTCAGAATACCATGTTATGTTTGTAAATAGACAGACAGATAGATATACAGAAATCAAAAATCTGAAAACGGTCTAGAAGTGTACATTTCAATAACTTACAATGTCAGTAGTGGGAGATTAATAGCAGATCAAGAAGACTGTATCTGCATGCGAGATGGTTCAATTTTTAAAGAGTTTTTTAAATGACAATGGACAGAAAATTCAAAGGGTTACAGTAAGTGTTGAGAAGTGACTTGGTAAAAGGAGCACAGAGGTGAGAAAGAATTAAGAAGAGTTCAATAGAACCAGGTATAATATCTGTACACATGACTCCATGAACAGGAGCAAAGGGGACACTTAAAGAAATCATAAGGACTAAGGAGAGATCAGGATGAGGGGGGCTTGTAGGAAGAGCTGAAAAACAACAAAAGCATGCAATGGGCAGAAAATGTGGAAGAAAAGGCCTCACAGGTGGTAAACTGATCCATCTCTCCCTGGTAGTTCAACTGTATGAATAACAGAGAGGCCGGCTAAGTGGGAAAGTACTTGGAAACTCTGTTCATACAGACAACAGAAAGTGCCACCAGAGTGAAAAAAGTAAACCTAGTAAGACAGCTTAGCCCCTTCCCCTTGGAGTTTTATGCAGGCTCTCTTTCTTACTGTGCCTCTGTTCATCTACACTGATACGTGTTAGGTCCAAAGGCAGTGACAAACATTGTTACATGTATTGATGAATCCTGCCAATTCCACAAAGCACAGCCATTTTACTTAGTGTTCTCAATACCTTCTTTTTGACTCTCATCTCGTTTGAAGAAACACTTTCAGAGGAAAGAAGTTCTCCCTAAGCCACATGTGTCCTTAAGTAAACTATGAATTGAGTGCTATTTCAAGGTGTTTGGGCTGATTCCTCCACATGGCCCGTAAAACCTAGACAAGTGTCATGCACCAACAGGCAGTACATCTTCACTGAGTCCTGTTCTTTGCACTCCAGGGTCATATTATTGTCCATTTAATGGTCAGAAAAACAGTGTTACAGTGAGTATCCTTCTTAGTAGTAGGACTAAAGTGTTTTGGACTCGCATGTTCAGTTACTGAAAAGGCTCAGGGAAGTGCACTTGAGAGCTGGTCATTTGATACAGGTACTGCAGAGGAAAACAAGCTACTCTCATTTGGCAACTTTTAGACAGTGATACAGCTCTGGCCATGTAAGTGTAAATAACAACAGCTCTAATCATGCATGGTGGCCTATGGGCTTGGAACTTGCATGCTTACAAAACCAGTGATTACTTGTGCATCTTCTCCTTCGAACCTCATATGTGAATCATCAACTAGTCAAGTGTTAACTTGGGAGGAAAACAATATGTTGGGATGTCCTTTTTGTACATCAAGCCATGAACTCTTTGTCTTAACATCAACAATATAATTAATGTTCAGGAGTTACATCCATTTCAGAGAGTCATATCCATCCTTCTCTTGGCTATATATTTTTAAGGACCAGCCAGCTTCCTTAGATGTTTTCAAGCCCATGAAAAGGCCAAAAAAAAAAAATCTGAAAGAAGAGTTTGACGAATTTTCAACAAATACTAATCTAGAAATGCTGACATGAAAACCAACTAAAGTTTTCAACTCCTTCTTTTTTGGAACATTAGCTATGCCGGGCTTTTCAAAAATGACTTCTCAGAACTGACTTGTGCCCATGTTAGCAACTCTTCTGAAATTACTTTGAAAGTAGACTAATGTGAGAGTTTCTCTTTAGAGATAATTCAGATTACTTGCATAGGAAGTGGCAGCAGGTCTGGGGATGTCGTAGCTCAGTGGCAGTGACCTTGCCTAGCTTGGGGCTGGCCTGCCATGGACTTTCACCCCAAACACTTGCAAGAAAAGAAAATGGAGGGAAGGGAGAGGGAAAGTTGGAAGGGAGGGAGGCAAAGTTGGAGGGATGGAGGGAGGTAGAAAAGAAGGAAGAAGAAAAGGAGAAAAACCAGGAAGGGAGGAAGGAAGCAAGGAAGGAAGGAAATAGGGAGAGCACAAGCGCAGGGAAAGGACTGAGTCACTAAAACAAAAGGCAAAGGACACAGAGACCAATATAGGCCATAAAAGCTGTTGGAACAGTTTAGACAGCTTTAGAATTTGAGTGACATCAAACTGAATGTTATTATGACTGGATGGAATCTTCCTACTTAGCCCCGCCTTGGCCTGGCCTAAACCAAATCAAGGGGTGGGTGGCATGGAGAGGAATTCTCTCTGGCTGGAGTGGGAGGGACCTAAACCTGTGGAACTTGAGGATGCACTGGGTAGGGAAGGGGACAAGACTCCCGTGATGGGCAGTTGAGCACAACAAGGCTCCTGGGAGCCCTTGATCATGGCTCCTACCGCCATATGCCCACCACCCGCCATACGCTCAGCCCCTGAAGGGGATCACAGTGGTCTGCTCCGTTGCCTGGTGCAGGTTGGAGTTCCTGACCAAACACCTGAGTGTCCACAGCCTGCGTTGGCCTGCCTGGGCAGGCTGTGGTTGTGGTGGCAAGAGCCAAAGCCGTCTTGGCGTGATGGAGGAGCCAAGGGCTGCCTCTCAGCCATACTAGTGGGTGGTTCTGGAAGAAGCACCCAGGGTTGTGGCAGCATTGTCTGAAGACATGAAGCCAGGCCATCTTTCTTATGGCTTTCCTTGGGAGTTGGTGATGTGTACAGCTCTTGGATTTTTTACTGTTCTCTCACTTTTCTGGAGAAGTTTTCAGTCGGTCAGTAGCAGGCTTTACGTGGGAAGAGAAAAAAAGCTGGCTCTAAATCTTGCTGGACTTATTGAAAAAAAATGTGGACTTCTTGAGAAAGTTAGCCTTGTTGAAAAAGAACATGAAGGCTTAGATTCATCTTTAAAGGATAGCAGATTTGAGAAGGGTTCAAGGGAAGCACAACATCTGGAGGAAACCTACGAAAAGCTGCATAGGTCCGAATCCAGCCATGGCGTTGAAATGCTCTTTCTGGAAGAAGAGCTCAAATCACAGAAGGCTAAACATGGTCAACAGGATGAAACGATGGCGCATCTATCAAGAAGGATACAGGCCCTCCAAGGTGAAGCTGAATCCCTCAGATCACAAATAGCTGAAGCTAAAACAAACTGGAGACTCTTTCAAGTCAATGAGGAAGAACTGAAGCTGGCAATGAAAGAGGTTTTGAATGAAGGATCCCAACTTCCGCAAACGCAGAGACCAACAATACAAGGAGAAGTGAAGCACAGAGGGAACAAGGAGGTGTCCAATATAAAGCAAAAATCACATTAGAGGACTCTAAAGTCGCTGGAGAACAAGTTCTAAGAGACACAGAAAATCACATGGAGTCTCTGAGTGTATGCTTGCTGAAGATGAAGGATAGGTCTTCTCCAAGCCTGGGAGCCCAAAGGGATGGTGGTCACCTGGAATTGGGAAGGACGAGTGAACCAGAAATTGGTGTTCACTTGGAGGATGAGTCCAAAGGAGCTTTGAGGAACCTGGTTGATGGTGCTAAGCTAAAGGCCTCCTTAGAAATCTTGGCAGGAGGAAGAAATCAAAAATGTACTTTCTCATCTGAAGTGGCGAAAACCACGGAAGACCTTACGGAACACCTTAGAAGTCTGCAGACTGAACAGGCATCCTTGCAGTCAGAAAATGCACAGCTGCAAAGTGAGAATGAGACCCTACAGAAGAACTTTAAAGTCATGGTGGAACGCTATCAAGAAAATATGATGAAACTGCACAGGAAATTAAGAGTGGAGAAAAACTCCCTGGTGGAGCAAGAGGAGAAACTTTCCAAAGTCGAAGAAAAGTTGAGCCATACAATGGAAGAGCTGGAGACCTACAGAAAGAGAGCCCAATATCTTGAAGAAGAATTGCAGAGAACCATTCATTCCTGTCTGGGGAAGATTATTTCCTCTGAGAAAGAAGCACATGCTAGTGAGTTGGCAGCTCGGATTGCTGAAAGAAACCTCAGTTATTTCAGGAAACAAAATGCGCGCAACAGTCAAAAATTAACTGAGAAGGAGCTTAGATTTGAACTTGTACAAAAAGATCCCTATGATGCACTGGATGTTTCCAACTCAGCAATGGGCAGAAAGCCTTCTCCAAATGGGCCCTCACCAATAGGTCAGCCTTCATCTGAAAGGAGACCTCCTCATTTTGAAAAGAGTGGTCCACTCACACTCTCAGCTTTCACTCCAGTGGGAGGAGGAAGAGGGTCAAGGGGCCCTGGAGAATCCTCTGGACCATGCGACTAGCAGTAAAGGAAGAGAATCCAGCTGTCATAAGTTCACTGATTTTCAGAGAGTACCTTCTCAGACTGGGCCCCTCTCTCCTCCAGGGGAACAGGCCAGCAGGCTGATGATCCCTCCACCAGGCCAACCATATTCTTCTGATCCACGTCTTCCTC
Organism: Callospermophilus lateralis; assembly: GCF_048772815.1. Lineage (NCBI taxonomy): Eukaryota > Metazoa > Chordata > Mammalia > Rodentia > Sciuridae > Callospermophilus > Callospermophilus lateralis. The sequence continues at coordinate 130,396 of NW_027512623.1, read as the reverse complement.
TACAAAGGCAAGATAGGTTTTACTCAAATTGTGGTAGACCATCGGGACCAGCAGAACACAGAACTCCTAATATGCCTCCTTTGGATAAATGGGATGGGCCTATGTCTTTACCAAGGCAATCCAGTAGAAAGGAGACCATAGTCGATCTCAGGGACTCTGACGTGCCTGATTCACCACTCCATGCTGAAAACCAAGCAACTGGCTCTGGCTCTGTGTTGGCACCTTTCCCTCCAGTAAGAGGTGCCTTGTTTCCAGTTGACCCAAGGGGTCAGTTCATGAGAAGAGGACCTTTTTTTTCCTCCACCTCGCCCAGGAATCGTGTATGGGAACCTGGAGATCATTTTCCACCAGGCCTGCCACCCACTCCATTTCCAATGGGAAATGTCTACGCAGGGAGGGGGTTTTCGTCACAATCTTCCCCCAAGAGCTGGAATTCAGCCCTCTACACCCGCATTCTGAAAGTACAAGTGAGTTCCCTGAAGGGTTCCTTCCACCTGCAAATAAGCCTGTTACTCAACATCCAGAACCAAACAAGAAACCTCATGCTGTTGCTCTCTCTTCAAATGTAATTGGACTTCAGTAATTGACTATACTTTGGCTCCAATTGAAGCTCAATGAAACTATTATTCTTAAGATAGTATTTTGTAAATAAATTGGTTTACGTAGGAATCTTATGAGTAAATTATTCCTATTTTATTTTATTCCAGAGTACAGCATTTAATCTGATGAAGCCACTATTATATAAACAAGAATGGGAGTTCTAGGTACTTGTAATCTAGCTGCTGGAAATATGTTTTAAACTCCCAACAAAGAAGTGTATTTAGTATGACTGTAGCAAATGTCAAGTGACTTTAGGCTTAATGAAATTGTCACTGATTTACAGACTGGTTGGGCATATCAGCAAGTTTTTCCATATCAGAATAACTAGAGCATGGGAGGACCAAAGGATAGAACACAACGAAACATGTCATGGAAACAGGAGGTCTCAACTACAAAGAAAAATGAAGACCTCTTTTTTATATTGGTTGCTTAAAACATTACATAGCTCTTGAGATATCATATTTTCTACATTAGATTCAAGTGAGTTATGAACTCCCATTTTTACCCCATATACACATTGCACAATAACATTGTTTACACATCCACATTTTTACAACATGCCATATTAGTAACTGTTGTATTCTGCTACCTTTTCTATCCTCTACTATCCCCCCTCTTCTGCCCTCCCATCTTCTCTCTCTATCCCATCTGCTGTAATTTAAAGTTTGGGAATTGGAAACCACACTTTAAACTCACTCTGCTCCCCTTTTTCCCTTCTGTCAAATTACTCATCATCTTCTTCTATTTCTCTTCCTCCTCCTCCTCTTCCTCCTCCTCCTTATACCTTTCATTCATTCATCATACACTCATGCATTTGTTCATTCATTCCTTTCACATATGGTGTTGGGTATCCAACTCAGGACCTTTGAAAGTGCGAAGCCAGCACTCTAGTGCTGAGTCACAACCCCAGCAAATATCTTTTTGATTTTATGACTGTTTATATGAAATTCAGAATTGCATTCTGCTAGGGTTCACTGATATGTGGATTGACCTAGTCCTTGATTTCTGAGAGACTTTTGGAAAATACATAGGAATTATTAGGAGGTTGAAATGAAGAAACAAAGAGGAAATTCCCCAATTTCTTATTCTTAAATTCCGCACTCTGACTCTGCCTACCTGCTATAAAAACTTTTAAACGCTTACTCCCCATTTCTATATCATTGCCAACAAGTGAACATTCACTGCCCTACAACAAACCAGAGAACTCACATTGAACAATGTTTCCCCATTAGAGACCAAGAAACAATACTTATTAAAAAAAATACCCTAGCTATGAATTAGTAGTTAAAGCTTTATTTGGGTGCTAAATGTGCTCTAATTATGTGTTTGTGTGTTTGTTGATGTGTGTGTGTGTGTGTGTGTGTGTGTGGGTGTGTGTGCTTGCGTGTCAAACAAGCACTGAGGTGTAAAATAAATGCAGGACTGCAACGGCCTTCTTAAAAATAAGAAGCAGCTTTATCACATTTGTAGCCCAGGGAAGAATCTGCCTGATACTTGACCTACAATTAATTGAAATGTGAAAAATTCAGGCCTAGAAAAACAAAGCCAACATACATAATAAATCTAATCAGTCTGTCTCACCTGTTTTCAAATCAGTTCTTTAAATAAACCTAAATTGCCAGCATAAAACATCAGTTGCTCTAAACGAGTGGATGGATGTCCCCTGCCATGGGCTGTGTAAAATACATGGAGGATCCCGCACTGATTGTTATCTAGAATGACTTCTGCCTGAACTACTATTAGTGAATAGTTGCTGTTATAGTGCGGTTCTGATACCAGTAAACTTTAATGAAGGTAATTTCAGGATGCAAAGAAATAAATTGATTTTACTAACTGGTTTTTGGAAAACACTGCCATAAAAAAATTATCAATATGTTCATAAAGGCATCTACATGTCTCTCCACAGGGGTTTTACTTAATGGGGGAGGGGGTGAGGTCTGGATATAACTTAACTTTCCATTAGTAGGTAGAACAATGTAATGGGAATCACAGTGCACATACTGGTTTGAACTCAATCTAGGTAACATGGATTCATCTCTGTGTAAGAGGCCTGCTTCTGAAAAACACAATGTAGAGCTCCAAAAGCAGAACGATACTTTCAGAATACCATGTTATGTTTGTAAATAGACAGACAGATAGATATACAGAAATCAAAAATCTGAAAACGGTCTAGAAGTGTACATTTCAATAACTTACAATGTCAGTAGTGGGAGATTAATAGCAGATCAAGAAGACTGTATCTGCATGCGAGATGGTTCAATTTTTAAAGAGTTTTTTAAATGACAATGGACAGAAAATTCAAAGGGTTACAGTAAGTGTTGAGAAGTGACTTGGTAAAAGGAGCACAGAGGTGAGAAAGAATTAAGAAGAGTTCAATAGAACCAGGTATAATATCTGTACACATGACTCCATGAACAGGAGCAAAGGGGACACTTAAAGAAATCATAAGGACTAAGGAGAGATCAGGATGAGGGGGGCTTGTAGGAAGAGCTGAAAAAAAACAAAAGCATGCAATGGGCAGAAAATGTGGAATAAAAGGCCTCACAGGTGGTAAACTGATCCATCTCTCCCTGGTAGTTCAACTGTATGAATAACAGAGAGGCCGGCTAAGTGGGAAAGTACTTGGAAACTCTGTTCATGCAGACAACAGAAAGTGCCACCAGAGTGAAAAAAGTAAACCTAGTAAGACAGCTTAGCCCCTTCCCCTTGGAGTTTTATGCAGGCTCTCTTTCTTACTGTGCCTCTGTTCATCTACACTGATACGTGTTAGGTCCAAAGGCAGTGACAAACATTGTTACATGTATTGATGAATCCTGCCAATTCCACAAAGCACAGCCATTTTACTTAGTGTTCTCAATACCTTCTTTTTGACTCTCATCTCGTTTGAAGAAACACTTTCAGAGGAAAGAAGTTCTCCCTAAGCCACATGTGTCCTTAAGTAAACTATGAATTGAGTGCTATTTCAAGGTGTTTGGGCTGATTCCTCCACATGGCCCGTAAAACCTAGAAAAGTGTCATGCACCAACAGGCAGTACATCTTCACTGAGTCCTGTTCTTTGCACTCCAGGGTCATATTATTGTCCATTTAATGGTCAGAAAAACAGTGTTACAGTGAGTATCCTTCTTAGTAGTAGGACTAAAGTGGTTTGGACTCGCATGTTCAGTTACTGAAAAGGCTCAGGGAAGTGCACTTGAGAGCTGGTCATTTGATACAGGTACTGCAGAGGAAAACAAGCTACTCTCATTTGGCAACTTTTAGACAGTGATACAGCTCTGGCCATGTAAGTGTAAATAACAACAGCTCTAATCATGCATGGTGGCCTATGGGCTTGGAACTTGCATGCTTACAAAACCAGTGATTACTTGTGCATCTTCTCCTTCGAACCTCATATGTGAATCATCAACTAGTCAAGTGTTAACTTGGGAGGAAAACAATATGTTGGGATGTCCTTTTTGTACATCAAGCCATGAACTCTTTGTCTTAACATCAACAATATAATTAATGTTCAGGAGTTACATCCATTTCAGAGAGTCATATCCATCCTTCTCTTGGCTATATATTTTTAAGGACCAGCCAGCTTCCTTAGATGTTTTCAAGCCCATGAAAAGGCCAAAAAAAAAAAAAAATCTGAAAGAAGAGTTTGACGAATTTTCAACAAATACTAATCTAGAAATGCTGACATGAAAACCAACTAAAGTTTTCAACTCCTTCTTTTTTGGAACATTAGCTATGCCGGGCTTTTCAAAAATGACTTCTCAGAACTGACTTGTGCCCATGTTAGCAACTCTTCTGAAATTACTTTGAAAGTAGACTAATGTGAGAGTTTCTCTTTAGAGATAATTCAGATTACTTGCATAGGAAGTGGGGGCAGGTCTGGGGATGTCGTAGCTCAGTGGCAGTGACCTTGCCTAGCTTGGGGCTGGCCTGCCATGGACTTTCACCCCAAACACTTGCAAGAAAAGAAAATGGAGGGAAGGGAGAGGGAAAGTTGGAAGGGAGGGAGGCAAAGTTGGAGGGATGGAGGGAGGTAGAAAAGAAGGAAGAAGAAAAGGAGAAAAACCAGGAAGGGAGGAAGGAAGCAAGGAAGGAAGGAAATAGGGAGAGCACAAGGGCAGGGAAAGGACTGAGTCACTAAAACAAAAGGCAAAGGACACAGAGACCAATATAGGCCATAAAAGCTGTTGGAACAGTTTAGACAGCTTTAGAATTTGAGTGACATCAAACTGAATGTTATTATGACTGGATGGAATCTTCCTACTTAGCCCCGCCTTGGCCTGGCCTAAACCAAATCAAGGGGTGGGTGGCATGGAGAGGAATTCTCTCTGGCTGGAGTGGGAGGGACCTAAACCTGTGGAACTTGAGGATGCACTGGGTAGGGTAGGGGACAAGACTCCCCTGATGGGCAGTTGAGCACAACAAGGCTCCTGGGAGCCCTTGATCATGGCTCCTACCGCCATATGCCCACCACCCGCCATACGCTCAGCCCCTGAAGGGGATCACAGTGGTCTGCTCCGTTGCCTGGTGCAGGTTGGAGTTCCTGACCAAACACCAGAGTGTCCACAGCCTGCGTTGGCCTGCCTGGGCAGGCTGTGGTTGTGGTGGCAAGAGCCAAAGCCGTCTTGGCGTGATGGAGGAGCCAAGGGCTGCCTCTCAGCCATACTAGTGGGTGGTTCTGGAAGAAGCACCCAGGGTTGTGGCAGCATTGTCTGAAGACATGAAGCCAGGCCATCTTTCTTATGGCTTTCCTTGGGAGTTGGTGATGTGTACAGCTCTTGGATTTTTTGCTGTTCTCTCACTTTTCTGGAGAAGTTTTCAGTCGGTCAGTAGCAGGCTTTACGTGGGAAGAGAAAAAAAGCTGGCTCTAAATCTTGCTGGACTTATTGAAAAAAAATGTGGACTTCTTGAGAAAGTTAGCCTTGTTGAAAAAGAACATGAAGGCTTAGATTCATCTTTAAAGGATAGCAGATTTGAGAAGGGTTCAAGGGAAGCACAACATCTGGAGGAAACCTACGAAAAGCTGCATAGGTCCGAATCCAGCCATGGCGTTGAAATGCTCTTTCTGGAAGAAGAGCTCAAATCACAGAAGGCTAAACATGGTCAACAGGATGAAACGATGGCGCATCTATCAAGAAGGATACAGGCCCTCCAAGGTGAAGCTGAATCCCTCAGATCACAAATAGCTGAAGCTAAAACAAACTGGAGACTCTTTCAAGTCAATGAGGAAGAACTGAAGCTGGCAATGAAAGAGGTTTTGAATGAAGGATCCCAACTTCCACAAACGCAGAGACCAACAATACAAGGAGAAGTGAAGCACAGAGGGAACAAGGAGGTGTCCAATATAAAGCAAAAATCACATTAGAGGACTCTAAAGTCGCTGGAGAACAAGTTCTAAAAGACACAGAAAATCACATGGAGTCTCTGAGTGTATGCTTGCTGAAGATGAAGGATAGGTCTTCTCCAAGCCTGGGAGCCCAAAGGGATGGTGGTCACCTGGAATTGGGAAGGACGAGTGAACCAGAAATTGGTGCTCACTTGGAGGATGAGTCCAAAGGAGCTTTGAGGAACCTGGTTGATGGTGCTAAGCTAAAGGCCTCCTTAGAAATCTTGGCAGGAGGAAGAAATCAAAAATGTACTTTCTCATCTGAAGTGGCGAAAACCACGGAAGACCTTACGGAACACCTTAGAAGTCTGCAGACTGAACAGGCATCCTTGCAGTCAGAAAATGCACAGCTGCAAAGTGAGAATGAGACCCTACAGAAGAACTTTAAAGTCATGGTGGAACGCTATCAAGAAAATATGATGAAACTGCACAGGAAATTAAGAGTGGAGAAAAACTCCCTGGTGGAGCAAGAGGAGAAACTTTCCAAAGTCGAAGAAAAGTTGAGCCATACAATGGAAGAGCTGGAGACCTACAGAAAGAGAGCCCAATATCTTGAAGAAGAATTGCAGAGAACCATTCATTCCTGTCTGGGGAAGATTATTTCCTCTGAGAAAGAAGCACATGCTAGTGAGTTGGCAGCTCGGATTGCTGAAAGAAACCTCAGTTATTTCAGGAAACAAAATGCGCGCAACAGTCAAAAATTAACTGAGAAGGAGCTTAGATTTGAACTTGTACAAAAAGATCCCTATGATGCACTGGATGTTTCCAACTCAGCAATGGGCAGAAAGCCTTCTCCAAATGGGCCCTCACCAATAGGTCAGCCTTCATCTGAAAGGAGACCTCCTCATTTTGAAAAGAGTGGTCCACTCACACTCTCAGCTTTCACTCCAGTGGGAGGAGGAAGAGGGTCAAGGGGCCCTGGAGAATCCTCTGGACCATGCGACTAGCAGTAAAGGAAGAGAATCCAGCTGTCATAAGTTCACTGATTTTCAGAGAGTACCTTCTCAGACTGGGCCCCTCTCTCCTCCAGGGGAACAGGCCAGCAGGCTGATGATCCCTCCACCAGGCCAACCATATTCTTCTGATCCACGTCTTCCTCTACAAAGGCAAGATAGGTTTTACTCAAATTGTGGTAGACCATCGGGACCAGCAGAACACAGAACTCCTAATATGCCTCCTTTGGATAAATGGGATGGGCCTATGTCTTTACCAAGGCAATCCAGTAGAAAGGAGACCATAGTCGATCTCAGGGACTCTGACGTGCCTGATTCACCACTCCATGCTGAAAACCAAGCAACTGGCTCTGGCTCTGTGTTGGCACCTTTCCCTCCAGTAAGAGGTGCCTTGTTTCCAGTTGACCCAAGGGGTCAGTTCATGAGAAGAGGACCTTTTTTTTCCTCCACCTCGCCCAGGAATCGTGTATGGGAACCTGGAGATCATTTTCCACCAGGCCTGCCACCCACTCCATTTCCAATGGGAAATGTCTACGCAGGGAGGGGGTTTTCGTCACAATCTTCCCCCAAGAGCTGGAATTCAGCCCTCTACACCCGCATTCTGAAAGTACAAGTGAGTTCCCTGAAGGGTTCCTTCCACCTGCAAATAAGCCTGTTACTCAACATCCAGAACCAAACAAGAAACCTCATGCTGTTGCTCTCTCTTCAAATGTAATTGGACTTCAGTAATTGACTATACTTTGGCTCCAATTGAAGCTCAATGAAACTATTATTCTTAAGATAGTATTTTGTAAATAAATTGGTTTACGTAGGAATCTTATGAGTAAATTATTCCTATTTTATTTTATTCCAGAGTACAGCATTTAATCTGATGAAGCCACTATTATATAAACAAGAATGGGAGTTCTAGGTACTTGTAATCTAGCTGCTGGAAATATGTTTTAAACTCCCAACAAAGAAGTGTATTTAGTATGACTGTAGCAAATGTCAAGTGACTTTAGGCTTAATGAAATTGTCACTGATTTACAGACTGGTTGGGCATATCAGCAAGTTTTTCCATATCAGAATAACTAGAGCATGGGAGGACCAAAGGATAGAACACAACGAAACATGTCATGGAAACAGGAGGTCTCAACTACAAAGAAAAATGAAGACCTCTTTTTTATATTGGTTGCTTAAAACATTACATAGCTCTTGAGATATCATATTTTCTACATTAGATTCAAGTGAGTTATGAACTCCCATTTTTACCCCATATACACATTGCACAATAACATTGTTTACACATCCACATTTTTACAACATGCCATATTAGTAACTGTTGTATTCTGCTACCTTTTCTATCCTCTACTATCCCCCCTCTTCTGCCCTCCCATCTTCTCTCTCTATCCCATCTGCTGTAATTTAAAGTTTGGGAATTGGAAACCACACTTTAAACTCACTCTGCTCCCCTTTTTCCCTTCTGTCAAATTACTCATCATCTTCTTCTATTTCTCTTCCTCCTCCTCCTCTTCCTCCTCCTCCTTATACCTTTCATTCATTCATCATACACTCATGCATTTGTTCATTCATTCCTTTCACATATGGTGTTGGGGATCCAACTCAGGACCTTTGAAAGTGCGAAGCCAGCACTCTAGTGCTGAGTCACAACCCCAGCAAATATCTTTTTGATTTTATGACTGTTTATATGAAATTCAGAATTGCATTCTGCTAGGGTTCACTGATATGTGGATTGACCTAGTCCTTGATTTCTGAGAGACTTTTGGAAAATACATAGGAATTATTAGGAGGTTGAAATGAAGAAACAAAGAGGAAATTCCCCAATTTCTTATTCTTAAATTCCGCACTCTGACTCTGCCTACCTGCTATAAAAACTTTTAAACGCTTACTCCCCATTTCTATATCATTGCCAACAAGTGAACATTCACTGCCCTACAACAAACCAGAGAACTCACATTGAACAATGTTTCCCCATTAGAGACCAAGAAACAATACTTATTAAAAAAAATACCCTAGCTATGAATTAGTAGTTAAAGCTTTATTTGGGTGCTAAATGTGCTCTAATTATGTGTTTGTGTGTTTGTTGATGTGTGTGTGTGTGTGTGTGTGTGTGTGGGTGTGTGTGCTTGCGTGTCAAACATGCACTGAGGTGTAAAATAAATGCAGGATTGCAACGGCCTTCTTAAAAATAAGAAGCAGCTTTATCACATTTGTAGCCCAGGGAAGAATCTGCCTGATACTTGACCTACAATTAATTGAAATGTGAAAAATTCAGGCCTAGAAAAACAAAGCCAACATACATAATAAATCTAATCAGTCTGTCTCACCTGTTTTCAAATCAGTTCTTTAAATAAACCTAAATTGCCAGCATAAAACATCAGTTGCTCTAAACGAGTGGATGGATGTCCCCTGCCATGGGCTGTGTAAAATACATGGAGGATCCCGCACTGATTGTTATCTAGAATGACTTCCGCCTGAACTACTATTAGTGAATAGTTGCTGTTATAGTGCGGTTCTGATACCAGTAAACTTTAATGAAGGTAATTTCAGGATGCAAAGAAATAAATTGATTTTACTAACTGGTTTTTGGAAAACACTGCCATAAAAAAATTATCAATATGTTCATAAAGGCATCTACATGTCTCTCCACAGGGGTTTTACTTAATGGGGGAGGGGGTGAGGTCTGGATATAACTTAACTGTCCATTAGTAGGTAGAACAATGTAATGGGAATCACAGTGCACATACTGGTTTGAACTCAATCTAGGTAACATGGATTCATCTCTGTGTAAGAGGCCTGCTTCTGAAAAACACAATGTAGAGCTCCAAAAGCAGAACGATACTTTCAGAATACCATGTTATGTTTGTAAATAGACAGACAGATAGATATACAGAAATCAAAAATCTGAAAACGGTCTAGAAGTGTACATTTCAATAACTTACAATGTCAGTAGTGGGAGATTAATAGCAGATCAAGAAGACTGTATCTGCATGCGAGATGGTTCAATTTTTAAAGAGTTTTTTAAATGACAATGGACAGAAAATTCAAAGGGTTACAGTAAGTGTTGAGAAGTGACTTGGTAAAAGGAGCACAGAGGTGAGAAAGAATTAAGAAGAGTTCAATAGAACCAGGTATAATATCTGTACACATGACTCCATGAACAGGAGCAAAGGGGACACTTAAAGAAATCATAAGGACTAAGGAGAGATCAGGATGAGGGGGGCTTGTAGGAAGAGCTGAAAAAAAACAAAAGCATGCAATGGGCAGAAAATGTGGAATAAAAGGCCTCACAGGTGGTAAACTGATCCATCTCTCCCTGGTAGTTCAACTGTATGAATAACAGAGAGGCCGGCTAAGTGGGAAAGTACTTGGAAACTCTGTTCATGCAGACAACAGAAAGTGCCACCAGAGTGAAAAAAGTAAACCTAGTAAGACAGCTTAGCCCCTTCCCCTTGGAGTTTTATGCAGGCTCTCTTTCTTACTGTGCCTCTGTTCATCTACACTGATACGTGTTAGGTCCAAAGGCAGTGACAAACATTGTTACATGTATTGATGAATCCTGCCAATTCCACAAAGCACAGCCATTTTACTTAGTGTTCTCAATACCTTCTTTTTGACTCTCATCTCGTTTGAAGAAACACTTTCAGAGGAAAGAAGTTCTCCCTAAGCCACATGTGTCCTTAAGTAAACTATGAATTGAGTGCTATTTCAAGGTGTTTGGGCTGATTCCTCCACATGGCCCGTAAAACCTAGAAAAGTGTCATGCACCAACAGGCAGTACATCTTCACTGAGTCCTGTTCTTTGCACTCCAGGGTCATATTATTGTCCATTTAATGGTCAGAAAAACAGTGTTACAGTGAGTATCCTTCTTAGTAGTAGGACTAAAGTGGTTTGGACTCGCATGTTCAGTTACTGAAAAGGCTCAGGGAAGTGCACTTGAGAGCTGGTCATTTGATACAGGTACTGCAGAGGAAAACAAGCTACTCTCATTTGGCAACTTTTAGACAGTGATACAGCTCTGGCCATGTAAGTGTAAATAACAACAGCTCTAATCATGCATGGTGGCCTATGGGCTTGGAACTTGCATGCTTACAAAACCAGTGATTACTTGTGCATCTTCTCCTTCGAACCTCATATGTGAATCATCAACTAGTCAAGTGTTAACTTGGGAGGAAAACAATATGTTGGGATGTCCTTTTTGTACATCAAGCCATGAACTCTTTGTCTTAACATCAACAATATAATTAATGTTCAGGAGTTACATCCATTTCAGAGAGTCATATCCATCCTTCTCTTGGCTATATATTTTTAAGGACCAGCCAGCTTCCTTAGATGTTTTCAAGCCCATGAAAAGGCCAAAAAAAAAAAAAAATCTGAAAGAAGAGTTTGACGAATTTTCAACAAATACTAATCTAGAAATGCTGACATGAAAACCAACTAAAGTTTTCAACTCCTTCTTTTTTGGAACATTAGCTATGCCGGGCTTTTCAAAAATGACTTCTCAGAACTGACTTGTGCCCATGTTAGCAACTCTTCTGAAATTACTTTGAAAGTAGACTAATGTGAGAGTTTCTCTTTAGAGATAATTCAGATTACTTGCATAGGAAGTGGGGGCAGGTCTGGGGATGTCGTAGCTCAGTGGCAGTGACCTTGCCTAGCTTGGGGCTGGCCTGCCATGGACTTTCACCCCAAACACTTGCAAGAAAAGAAAATGGAGGGAAGGGAGAGGGAAAGTTGGAAGGGAGGGAGGCAAAGTTGGAGGGATGGAGGGAGGTAGAAAAGAAGGAAGAAGAAAAGGAGAAAAACCAGGAAGGGAGGAAGGAAGCAAGGAAGGAAGGAAATAGGGAGAGCACAAGGGCAGGGAAAGGACTGAGTCACTAAAACAAAAGGCAAAGGACACAGAGACCAATATAGGCCATAAAAGCTGTTGGAACAGTTTAGACAGCTTTAGAATTTGAGTGACATCAAACTGAATGTTATTATGACTGGATGGAATCTTCCTACTTAGCCCCGCCTTGGCCTGGCCTAAACCAAATCAAGGGGTGGGTGGCATGGAGAGGAATTCTCTCTGGCTGGAGTGGGAGGGACCTAAACCTGTGGAACTTGAGGATGCACTGGGTAGGGTAGGGGACAAGACTCCCCTGATGGGCAGTTGAGCACAACAAGGCTCCTGGGAGCCCTTGATCATGGCTCCTACCGCCATATGCCCACCACCCGCCATACGCTCAGCCCCTGAAGGGGATCACAGTGGTCTGCTCCGTTGCCTGGTGCAGGTTGGAGTTCCTGACCAAACACCAGAGTGTCCACAGCCTGCGTTGGCCTGCCTGGGCAGGCTGTGGTTGTGGTGGCAAGAGCCAAAGCCGTCTTGGCGTGATGGAGGAGCCAAGGGCTGCCTCTCAGCCATACTAGTGGGTGGTTCTGGAAGAAGCACCCAGGGTTGTGGCAGCATTGTCTGAAGACATGAAGCCAGGCCATCTTTCTTATGGCTTTCCTTGGGAGTTGGTGATGTGTACAGCTCTTGGATTTTTTGCTGTTCTCTCACTTTTCTGGAGAAGTTTTCAGTCGGTCAGTAGCAGGCTTTACGTGGGAAGAGAAAAAAAGCTGGCTCTAAATCTTGCTGGACTTATTGAAAAAAAATGTGGACTTCTTGAGAAAGTTAGCCTTGTTGAAAAAGAACATGAAGGCTTAGATTCATCTTTAAAGGATAGCAGATTTGAGAAGGGTTCAAGGGAAGCACAACATCTGGAGGAAACCTACGAAAAGCTGCATAGGTCCGAATCCAGCCATGGCGTTGAAATGCTCTTTCTGGAAGAAGAGCTCAAATCACAGAAGGCTAAACATGGTCAACAGGATGAAACGATGGCGCATCTATCAAGAAGGATACAGGCCCTCCAAGGTGAAGCTGAATCCCTCAGATCACAAATAGCTGAAGCTAAAACAAACTGGAGACTCTTTCAAGTCAATGAGGAAGAACTGAAGCTGGCAATGAAAGAGGTTTTGAATGAAGGATCCCAACTTCCGCAAACGCAGAGACCAACAATACAAGGAGAAGTGAAGCACAGAGGGAACAAGGAGGTGTCCAATATAAAGCAAAAATCACATTAGAGGACTCTAAAGTCGCTGGAGAACAAGTTCTAAAAGACACAGAAAATCACATGGAGTCTCTGAGTGTATGCTTGCTGAAGATGAAGGATAGGTCTTCTCCAAGCCTGGGAGCCCAAAGGGATGGTGGTCACCTGGAATTGGGAAGGACGAGTGAACCAGAAATTGGTGCTCACTTGGAGGATGAGTCCAAAGGAGCTTTGAGGAACCTGGTTGATGGTGCTAAGCTAAAGGCCTCCTTAGAAATCTTGGCAGGAGGAAGAAATCAAAAATGTACTTTCTCATCTGAAGTGGCGAAAACCACGGAAGACCTTACGGAACACCTTAGAAGTCTGCAGACTGAACAGGCATCCTTGCAGTCAGAAAATGCACAGCTGCAAAGTGAAAATGAGACCCTACAGAAGAACTTTAAAGTCATGGTGGAACGCTATCAAGAAAATATGATGAAACTGCACAGGAAATTAAGAGTGGAGAAAAACTCCCTGGTGGAGCAAGAGGAGAAACTTTCCAAACTCGAAGAAACGTTGAGCCATACAATGGAAGAGCTGGAGACCTACAGAAAGAGAGCCCAATATCTTGAAGAAGAATTGCAGAGAACCATTCATTCCTGTCTGGGGAAGATTATTTCCTCTGAGAAAGAAGCACATGCTAGTGAGTTGGCAGCTCGGATTGCTGAAAGAAACCTCAGTTATTTCAGGAAACAAAATGCGCGCAACAGTCAAAAATTAACTGAGAAGGAGCTTAGATTTGAACTTGTACAAAAAGATCCCTATGATGCACTGGATGTTTCCAACTCAGCAATGGGCAGAAAGCCTTCTCCAAATGGGCCCTCACCAATAGGTCAGCCTTCATCTGAAAGGAGACCTCCTCATTTTGAAAAGAGTGGTCCACTCACACTCTCAGCTTTCACTCCAGTGGGAGGAGGAAGAGGGTCAAGGGGCCCTGGAGAATCCTCTGGACCATGCGACTAGCAGTAAAGGAAGAGAATCCAGCTGTCATAAGTTCACTGATTTTCAGAGAGTACCTTCTCAGACTGGGCCCCTCTCTCCTCCAGGGGAACAGGCCAGCAGGCTGATGATCCCTCCACCAGGCCAACCATATTCTTCTGATCCACGTCTTCCTCTACAAAGGCAAGATAGGTTTTACTCAAATTGTGGTAGACCATCGGGACCAGCAGAACACAGAACTCCTAATATGCCTCCTTTGGATAAATGGGATGGGCCTATGTCTTTACCAAGGCAATCCAGTAGAAAGGAGACCATAGTCGATCTCAGGGACTCTGACGTGCCTGATTCACCACTCCATGCTGAAAACCAAGCAACTGGCTCTGGCTCTGTGTTGGCACCTTTCCCTCCAGTAAGAGGTGCCTTGTTTCCAGTTGACCCAAGGGGTCAGTTCATGAGAAGAGGACCTTTTTTTTCCTCCACCTCGCCCAGGAATCGTGTATGGGAACCTGGAGATCATTTTCCACCAGGCCTGCCACCCACTCCATTTCCAATGGGAAATGTCTACGCAGGGAGGGGGTTTTCGTCACAATCTTCCCCCAAGAGCTGGAATTCAGCCCTCTACACCCGCATTCTGAAAGTACAAGTGAGTTCCCTGAAGGGTTCCTTCCACCTGCAAATAAGCCTGTTACTCAACATCCAGAACCAAACAAGAAACCTCATGCTGTTGCTCTCTCTTCAAATGTAATTGGACTTATCTCTCATTTTTAGTTTATAAGTAACTGCTTTTACTTCAGTAATTGACTATACTTTGGCTCCAATTGAAGCTCAATGAAACTATTATTCTTAAGATAGTATTTTGTAAATAAATTGGTTTACGTAGGAATCTTATGAGTAAATTATTCCTATTTTATTTTATTCCAGAGTACAGCATTTAATCTGATGAAGCCACTATTATATAAACAAGAATGGGAGTACTAGGTACTTGTAATCTAGCTGCTGGAAATATGTTTTAAACTCCCAACAAAGAAGTGTATTTAGTATGACTGTAGCAAATGTCAAGTGACTTTAGGCTTAATGAAATTGTCACTGATTTACAGACTGGTTGGGCATATCAGCAAGTTTTTCCATATCAGAATAACTAGAGCATGGGAGGACCAAAGGAGAGAACACAACGAAACATGTCACGGAAACAGGAGGTCTCAACTACAAAGAAAAATGAAGACCTCTTTTTTATATTGGTTGTTTAAAACATTACATAGCTCTTGAGATATCATATTTCCTACATTAGATTCAAGTGAGTTATGAACTCCCATTTTTACCCCATATACACATTGCACAATAACATTGTTTACACATCCACATTTTTACAACATGCCATATTAGTAACTGTTGTATTCTGCTACCTTTTCTATCCTCTACTATCCCCCCTCTTCTGCCCTCCCATCTTCTCTCTCTATCCCATCTGCTGTAATTTAAAGTTTGGGAATTGGAAACCACACTTTAAACTCACTCTGCTCCCCTTTTTCCCTTCTGTCAAATTACTCATCATCTTCTTCTATTTCTCTTCCTCCTCCTCCTCTTCCTCCTCCTCCTTATACCTTTCATTCATTCATCATACACTCATGCATTGGTTCATTCATTCCTTTCACATATGGTGTTGGGGATCCAACTCAGGACCTTTGAAAGTGCGAAGCCAGCACTCTAGTGCTGAGTCACAACCCCAGCAAATATCTTTTTGATTTTATGACTGTTTATATGAAATTCAGAATTGCATTCTGCTAGGGTTCACTGATATGTGGATTGACCTAGTCCTTGATTTCTGAGAGACTTTTGGAAAATACATAGGAATTATTAGGAGGTTGAAATGAAGAAACAAAGAGGAAATTCCCCAATTTCTTATTCTTAAATTCCGCACTCTGACTCTGCCTACCTGCTATAAAAACTTTTAAACGCTTACTCCCCATTTCTATATCATTGCCAACAAGTGAACATTCACTGCCCTACAACAAACCAGAGAACTCACATTGAACAATGTTTCCCCATTAGAGACCAAGAAACAATACTTATTAAAAAAAATACCCTAGCTATGAATTAGTAGTTAAAGCTTTATTTGGGTGCTAAATGTGCTCTAATTATGTGTTTGTGTGTTTGTTGATGTGTGTGTGTGTGTGTGTGTGTGTGTGGGTGTGTGTGCTTGCGTGTCAAACATGCACTGAGGTGTAAAATAAATGCAGGATTGCAACGGCCTTCTTAAAAATAAGAAGCAGCTTTATCACATTTGTAGCCCAGGGAAGAATCTGCCTGATACTTGACCTACAATTAATTGAAATGTGAAAAATTCAGGCCTAGAAAAACAAAGCCAACATACATAATAAATCTAATCAGTCTGTCTCACCTGTTTTCAAATCAGTTCTTTAAATAAACCTAAATTGCCAGCATAAAACATCAGTTGCTCTAAACGAGTGGATGGATGTCCCCTGCCATGGGCTGTGTAAAATACATGGAGGATCCCGCACTGATTGTTATCTAGAATGACTTCCGCCTGAACTACTATTAGTGAATAGTTGCTGTTATAGTGCGGTTCTGATACCAGTAAACTTTAATGAAGGTAATTTCAGGATGCAAAGAAATAAATTGATTTTACTAACTGGTTTTTGGAAAACACTGCCATAAAAAAATTATCAATATGTTCATAAAGGCATCTACATGTCTCTCCACAGGGGTTTTACTTAATGGGGGAGGGGGTGAGGTCTGGATATAACTTAACTGTCCATTAGTAGGTAGAACAATGTAATGGGAATCACAGTGCACATACTGGTTTGAACTCAATCTAGGTAACATGGATTCATCTCTGTGTAAGAGGCCTGCTTCTGAAAAACACAATGTAGAGCTCCAAAAGCAGAACGATACTTTCAGAATACCATGTTATGTTTGTAAATAGACAGACAGATAGATATACAGAAATCAAAAATCTGAAAACGGTCTAGAAGTGTACATTTCAATAACTTACAATGTCAGTAGTGGGAGATTAATAGCAGATCAAGAAGACTGTATCTGCATGCGAGATGGTTCAATTTTTAAAGAGTTTTTTAAATGACAATGGACAGAAAATTCAAAGGGTTACAGTAAGTGTTGAGAAGTGACTTGGTAAAAGGAGCACAGAGGTGAGAAAGAATTAAGAAGAGTTCAATAGAACCAGGTATAATATCTGTACACATGACTCCATGAACAGGAGCAAAGGGGACACTTAAAGAAATCATAAGGACTAAGGAGAGATCAGGATGAGGGGGGCTTGTAGGAAGAGCTGAAAAAAAACAAAAGCATGCAATGGGCAGAAAATGTGGAATAAAAGGCCTCACAGGTGGTAAACTGATCCATCTCTCCCTGGTAGTTCAACTGTATGAATAACAGAGAGGCCGGCTAAGTGGGAAAGTACTTGGAAACTCTGTTCATGCAGACAACAGAAAGTGCCACCAGAGTGAAAAAAGTAAACCTAGTAAGACAGCTTAGCCCCTTCCCCTTGGAGTTTTATGCAGGCTCTCTTTCTTACTGTGCCTCTGTTCATCTACACTGATACGTGTTAGGTCCAAAGGCAGTGACAAACATTGTTACATGTATTGATGAATCCTGCCAATTCCACAAAGCACAGCCATTTTACTTAGTGTTCTCAATACCTTCTTTTTGACTCTCATCTCGTTTGAAGAAACACTTTCAGAGGAAAGAAGTTCTCCCTAAGCCACATGTGTCCTTAAGTAAACTATGAATTGAGTGCTATTTCAAGGTGTTTGGGCTGATTCCTCCACATGGCCCGTAAAACCTAGAAAAGTGTCATGCACCAACAGGCAGTACATCTTCACTGAGTCCTGTTCTTTGCACTCCAGGGTCATATTATTGTCCATTTAATGGTCAGAAAAACAGTGTTACAGTGAGTATCCTTCTTAGTAGTAGGACTAAAGTGGTTTGGACTCGCATGTTCAGTTACTGAAAAGGCTCAGGGAAGTGCACTTGAGAGCTGGTCATTTGATACAGGTACTGCAGAGGAAAACAAGCTACTCTCATTTGGCAACTTTTAGACAGTGATACAGCTCTGGCCATGTAAGTGTAAATAACAACAGCTCTAATCATGCATGGTGGCCTATGGGCTTGGAACTTGCATGCTTACAAAACCAGTGATTACTTGTGCATCTTCTCCTTCGAACCTCATATGTGAATCATCAACTAGTCAAGTGTTAACTTGGGAGGAAAACAATATGTTGGGATGTCCTTTTTGTACATCAAGCCATGAACTCTTTGTCTTAACATCAACAATATAATTAATGTTCAGGAGTTACATCCATTTCAGAGAGTCATATCCATCCTTCTCTTGGCTATATATTTTTAAGGACCAGCCAGCTTCCTTAGATGTTTTCAAGCCCATGAAAAGGCCAAAAAAAAAAAAAAATCTGAAAGAAGAGTTTGACGAATTTTCAACAAATACTAATCTAGAAATGCTGACATGAAAACCAACTAAAGTTTTCAACTCCTTCTTTTTTGGAACATTAGCTATGCCGGGCTTTTCAAAAATGACTTCTCAGAACTGACTTGTGCCCATGTTAGCAACTCTTCTGAAATTACTTTGAAAGTAGACTAATGTGAGAGTTTCTCTTTAGAGATAATTCAGATTACTTGCATAGGAAGTGGGGGCAGGTCTGGGGATGTCGTAGCTCAGTGGCAGTGACCTTGCCTAGCTTGGGGCTGGCCTGCCATGGACTTTCACCCCAAACACTTGCAAGAAAAGAAAATGGAGGGAAGGGAGAGGGAAAGTTGGAAGGGAGGGAGGCAAAGTTGGAGGGATGGAGGGAGGTAGAAAAGAAGGAAGAAGAAAAGGAGAAAAACCAGGAAGGGAGGAAGGAAGCAAGGAAGGAAGGAAATAGGGAGAGCACAAGGGCAGGGAAAGGACTGAGTCACTAAAACAAAAGGCAAAGGACACAGAGACCAATATAGGCCATAAAAGCTGTTGGAACAGTTTAGACAGCTTTAGAATTTGAGTGACATCAAACTGAATGTTATTATGACTGGATGGAATCTTCCTACTTAGCCCCGCCTTGGCCTGGCCTAAACCAAATCAAGGGGTGGGTGGCATGGAGAGGAATTCTCTCTGGCTGGAGTGGGAGGGACCTAAACCTGTGGAACTTGAGGATGCACTGGGTAGGGTAGGGGACAAGACTCCCCTGATGGGCAGTTGAGCACAACAAGGCTCCTGGGAGCCCTTGATCATGGCTCCTACCGCCATATGCCCACCACCCGCCATACGCTCAGCCCCTGAAGGGGATCACAGTGGTCTGCTCCGTTGCCTGGTGCAGGTTGGAGTTCCTGACCAAACACCAGAGTGTCCACAGCCTGCGTTGGCCTGCCTGGGCAGGCTGTGGTTGTGGTGGCAAGAGCCAAAGCCGTCTTGGCGTGATGGAGGAGCCAAGGGCTGCCTCTCAGCCATACTAGTGGGTGGTTCTGGAAGAAGCACCCAGGGTTGTGGCAGCATTGTCTGAAGACATGAAGCCAGGCCATCTTTCTTATGGCTTTCCTTGGGAGTTGGTGATGTGTACAGCTCTTGGATTTTTTGCTGTTCTCTCACTTTTCTGGAGAAGTTTTCAGTCGGTCAGTAGCAGGCTTTACGTGGGAAGAGAAAAAAAGCTGGCTCTAAATCTTGCTGGACTTATTGAAAAAAAATGTGGACTTCTTGAGAAAGTTAGCCTTGTTGAAAAAGAACATGAAGGCTTAGATTCATCTTTAAAGGATAGCAGATTTGAGAAGGGTTCAAGGGAAGCACAACATCTGGAGGAAACCTACGAAAAGCTGCATAGGTCCGAATCCAGCCATGGCGTTGAAATGCTCTTTCTGGAAGAAGAGCTCAAATCACAGAAGGCTAAACATGGTCAACAGGATGAAACGATGGCGCATCTATCAAGAAGGATACAGGCCCTCCAAGGTGAAGCTGAATCCCTCAGATCACAAATAGCTGAAGCTAAAACAAACTGGAGACTCTTTCAAGTCAATGAGGAAGAAC
The DNA here is from genome assembly GCF_048772815.1 of Callospermophilus lateralis. Classification (NCBI taxonomy): domain Eukaryota; kingdom Metazoa; phylum Chordata; class Mammalia; order Rodentia; family Sciuridae; genus Callospermophilus; species Callospermophilus lateralis. The sequence continues at coordinate 110,369 of NW_027512623.1, read as the reverse complement.
TGAAGCTGGCAATGAAAGAGGTTTTGAATGAAGGATCCCAACTTCCGCAAACGCAGAGACCAACAATACAAGGAGAAGTGAAGCACAGAGGGAACAAGGAGGTGTCCAATATAAAGCAAAAATCACATTAGAGGACTCTAAAGTCGCTGGAGAACAAGTTCTAAAAGACACAGAAAATCACATGGAGTCTCTGAGTGTATGCTTGCTGAAGATGAAGGATAGGTCTTCTCCAAGCCTGGGAGCCCAAAGGGATGGTGGTCACCTGGAATTGGGAAGGACGAGTGAACCAGAAATTGGTGTTCACTTGGAGGATGAGTCCAAAGGAGCTTTGAGGAACCTGGTTGATGGTGCTAAGCTAAAGGCCTCCTTAGAAATCTTGGCAGGAGGAAGAAATCAAAAATGTACTTTCTCATCTGAAGTGGCGAAAACCACGGAAGAACTTACGGAACACCTTAGAAGTCTGCAGACTGAACAGGCATCCTTGCAGTCAGAAAATGCACAGCTGCAAAGTGAAAATGAGACCCTACAGAAGAACTTTAAAGTCATGGTGGAACGCTATCAAGAAAATATGATGAAACTGCACAGGAAATTAAGAGTGGAGAAAAACTCCCTGGTGGAGCAAGAGGAGAAACTTTCCAAACTCGAAGAAACGTTGAGCCATACAATGGAAGAGCTGGAGACCTACAGAAAGAGAGCCCAATATCTTGAAGAAGAATTGCAGAGAACCATTCATTCCTGTCTGGGGAAGATTATTTCCTCTGAGAAAGAAGCACATGCTAGTGAGTTGGCAGCTCGGATTGCTGAAAGAAACCTCAGTTATTTCAGGAAACAAAATGCGCGCAACAGTCAAAAATTAACTGAGAAGGAGCTTAGATTTGAACTTGTACAAAAAGATCCCTATGATGCACTGGATGTTTCCAACTCAGCAATGGGCAGAAAGCCTTCTCCAAATGGGCCCTCACCAATAGGTCAGCCTTCATCTGAAAGGAGACCTCCTCATTTTGAAAAGAGTGGTCCACTCACACTCTCAGCTTTCACTCCAGTGGGAGGAGGAAGAGGGTCAAGGGGCCCTGGAGAATCCTCTGGACCATGCGACTAGCAGTAAAGGAAGAGAATCCAGCTGTCATAAGTTCACTGATTTTCAGAGAGTACCTTCTCAGACTGGGCCCCTCTCTCCTCCAGGGGAACAGGCCAGCAGGCTGATGATCCCTCCACCAGGCCAACCATATTCTTCTGATCCACGTCTTCCTCTACAAAGGCAAGATAGGTTTTACTCAAATTGTGGTAGACCATCGGGACCAGCAGAACACAGAACTCCTAATATGCCTCCTTTGGATAAATGGGATGGGCCTATGTCTTTACCAAGGCAATCCAGTAGAAAGGAGACCATAGTCGATCTCAGGGACTCTGACGTGCCTGATTCACCACTCCATGCTGAAAACCAAGCAACTGGCTCTGGCTCTGTGTTGGCACCTTTCCCTCCAGTAAGAGGTGCCTTGTTTCCAGTTGACCCAAGGGGTCAGTTCATGAGAAGAGGACCTTTTTTTTCCTCCACCTCGCCCAGGAATCGTGTATGGGAACCTGGAGATCATTTTCCACCAGGCCTGCCACCCACTCCATTTCCAATGGGAAATGTCTACGCAGGGAGGGGGTTTTCGTCACAATCTTCCCCCAAGAGCTGGAATTCAGCCCTCTACACCCGCATTCTGAAAGTACAAGTGAGTTCCCTGAAGGGTTCCTTCCACCTGCAAATAAGCCTGTTACTCAACATCCAGAACCAAACAAGAAACCTCATGCTGTTGCTCTCTCTTCAAATGTAATTGGACTTATCTCTCATTTTTAGTTTATAAGTAACTGCTTTTACTTCAGTAATTGACTATACTTTGGCTCCAATTGAAGCTCAATGAAACTATTATTCTTAAGATAGTATTTTGTAAATAAATTGGTTTACGTAGGAATCTTATGAGTAAATTATTCCTATTTTATTTTATTCCAGAGTACAGCATTTAATCTGATGAAGCCACTATTATATAAACAAGAATGGGAGTACTAGGTACTTGTAATCTAGCTGCTGGAAATATGTTTTAAACTCCCAACAAAGAAGTGTATTTAGTATGACTGTAGCAAATGTCAAGTGACTTTAGGCTTAATGAAATTGTCACTGATTTACAGACTGGTTGGGCATATCAGCAAGTTTTTCCATATCAGAATAACTAGAGCATGGGAGGACCAAAGGAGAGAACACAACGAAACATGTCACGGAAACAGGAGGTCTCAACTACAAAGAAAAATGAAGACCTCTTTTTTATATTGGTTGCTTAAAACATTACATAGCTCTTGAGATATCATATTTCCTACATTAGATTCAAGTGAGTTATGAACTCCCATTTTTACCCCATATACACATTGCACAATAACATTGTTTACACATCCACATTTTTACAACATGCCATATTAGTAACTGTTGTATTCTGCTACCTTTTCTATCCTCTACTATCCCCCCTCTTCTGCCCTCCCATCTTCTCTCTCTATCCCATCTGCTGTAATTTAAAGTTTGGGAATTGGAAACCACACTTTAAACTCACTCTGCTCCCCTTTTTCCCTTCTGTCAAATTACTCATCATCTTCTTCTATTTCTCTTCCTCCTCCTCCTCTTCCTCCTCCTCCTTATACCTTTCATTCATTCATCATACACTCATGCATTGGTTCATTCATTCCTTTCACATATGGTGTTGGGGATCCAACTCAGGACCTTTGAAAGTGCGAAGCCAGCACTCTAGTGCTGAGTCACAACCCCAGCAAATATCTTTTTGATTTTATGACTGTTTATATGAAATTCAGAATTGCATTCTGCTAGGGTTCACTGATATGTGGATTGACCTAGTCCTTGATTTCTGAGAGACTTTTGGAAAATACATAGGAATTATTAGGAGGTTGAAATGAAGAAACAAAGAGGAAATTCCCCAATTTCTTATTCTTAAATTCCGCACTCTGACTCTGCCTACCTGCTATAAAAACTTTTAAACGCTTACTCCCCATTTCTATATCATTGCCAACAAGTGAACATTCACTGCCCTACAACAAACCAGAGAACTCACATTGAACAATGTTTCCCCATTAGAGACCAAGAAACAATACTTATTAAAAAAAATACCCTAGCTATGAATTAGTAGTTAAAGCTTTATTTGGGTGCTAAATGTGCTCTAATTATGTGTTTGTGTGTTTGTTGATGTGTGTGTGTGTGTGTGTGTGTGTGGGTGTGTGTGCTTGCGTGTCAAACAAGCACTGAGGTGTAAAATAAATGCAGGACTGCAACGGCCTTCTTAAAAATAAGAAGCAGCTTTATCACATTTGTAGCCCAGGGAAGAATCTGCCTGATACTTGACCTACAATTAATTGAAATGTGAAAAATTCAGGCCTAGAAAAACAAAGCCAACATACATAATAAATCTAATCAGTCTGTCTCACCTGTTTTCAAATCAGTTCTTTAAATAAACCTAAATTGCCAGCATAAAACATCAGTTGCTCTAAACGAGTGGATGGATGTCCCCTGCCATGGGCTGTGTAAAATACATGGAGGATCCCGCACTGATTGTTATCTAGAATGACTTCTGCCTGAACTACTATTAGTGAATAGTTGCTGTTATAGTGCGGTTCTGATACCAGTAAACTTTAATGAAGGTAATTTCAGGATGCAAAGAAATAAATTGATTTTACTAACTGGTTTTTGGAAAACACTGCCATAAAAAAATTATCAATATGTTCATAAAGGCATCTACATGTCTCTCCACAGGGGTTTTACTTAATGGGGGAGGGGGTGAGGTCTGGATATAACTTAACTGTCCATTAGTAGGTAGAACAATGTAATGGGAATCACAGTGCACATACTGGTTTGAACTCAATCTAGGTAACATGGATTCATCTCTGTGTAAGAGGCCTGCTTCTGAAAAACACAATGTAGAGCTCCAAAAGCAGAACGATACTTTCAGAATACCATGTTATGTTTGTAAATAGACAGACAGATAGATATACAGAAATCAAAAATCTGAAAACGGTCTAGAAGTGTACATTTCAATAACTTACAATGTCAGTAGTGGGAGATTAATAGCAGATCAAGAAGACTGTATCTGCATGCGAGATGGTTCAATTTTTAAAGAGTTTTTTAAATGACAATGGACAGAAAATTCAAAGGGTTACAGTAAGTGTTGAGAAGTGACTTGGTAAAAGGAGCACAGAGGTGAGAAAGAATTAAGAAGAGTTCAATAGAACCAGGTATAATATCTGTACACATGACTCCATGAACAGGAGCAAAGGGGACACTTAAAGAAATCATAAGGACTAAGGAGAGATCAGGATGAGGGGGGCTTGTAGGAAGAGCTGAAAAAAAACAAAAGCATGCAATGGGCAGAAAATGTGGAAGAAAAGGCCTCACCGGTGGTAAACTGATCCATCTCTCCCTGGTAGTTCAACTGTATGAATAACAGAGAGGCCGGCTAAGTGGGAAAGTACTTGGAAACTCTGTTCATGCAGACAACAGAAAGTGCCACCAGAGTGAAAAAAGTAAACCTAGTAAGACAGCTTAGCCCCTTCCCCTTGGAGTTTTATGCAGGCTCTCTTTCTTACTGTGCCTCTGTTCATCTACACTGATACGTGTTAGGTCCAAAGGCAGTGACAAACATTGTTACATGTATTGATGAATCCTGCCAATTCCACAAAGCACAGCCATTTTACTTAGTGTTCTCAATACCTTCTTTTTGACTCTCATCTCGTTTGAAGAAACACTTTCAGAGGAAAGAAGTTCTCCCTAAGCCACATGTGTCCTTAAGTAAACTATGAATTGAGTGCTATTTCAAGGTGTTTGGGCTGATTCCTCCACATGGCCCGTAAAACCTAGAAAAGTGTCATGCACCAACAGGCAGTACATCTTCACTGAGTCCTGTTCTTTGCACTCCAGGGTCATATTATTGTCCATTTAATGGTCAGAAAAACAGTGTTACAGTGAGTATCCTTCTTAGTAGTAGGACTAAAGTGTTTTGGACTCGCATGTTCAGTTACTGAAAAGGCTCAGGGAAGTGCACTTGAGAGCTGGTCATTTGATACAGGTACTGCAGAGGAAAACAAGCTACTCTCATTTGGCAACTTTTAGACAGTGATACAGCTCTGGCCATGTAAGTGTAAATAACAACAGCTCTAATCATGCATGGTGGCCTATGGGCTTGGAACTTGCATGCTTACAAAACCAGTGATTACTTGTGCATCTTCTCCTTCGAACCTCATATGTGAATCATCAACTAGTCAAGTGTTAACTTGGGAGGAAAACAATATGTTGGGATGTCCTTTTTGTACATCAAGCCATGAACTCTTTGTCTTAACATCAACAATATAATTAATGTTCAGGAGTTACATCCATTTCAGAGAGTCATATCCATCCTTCTCTTGGCTATATATTTTTAAGGACCAGCCAGCTTCCTTAGATGTTTTCAAGCCCATGAAAAGGCCAAAAAAAAAAAAAAATCTGAAAGAAGAGTTTGACGAATTTTCAACAAATACTAATCTAGAAATGCTGACATGAAAACCAACTAAAGTTTTCAACTCCTTCTTTTTTGGAACATTAGCTATGCCGGGCTTTTCAAAAATGACTTCTCAGAACTGACTTGTGCCCATGTTAGCAACTCTTCTGAAATTACTTTGAAAGTAGACTAATGTGAGAGTTTCTCTTTAGAGATAATTCAGATTACTTGCATAGGAAGTGGGGGCAGGTCTGGGGATGTCGTAGCTCAGTGGCAGTGACCTTGCCTAGCTTGGGGCTGGCCTGCCATGGACTTTCACCCCAAACACTTGCAAGAAAAGAAAATGGAGGGAAGGGAGAGGGAAAGTTGGAAGGGAGGGAGGCAAAGTTGGAGGGATGGAGGGAGGTAGAAAAGAAGGAAGAAGAAAAGGAGAAAAACCAGGAAGGGAGGAAGGAAGCAAGGAAGGAAGGAAATAGGGAGAGCACAAGGGCAGGGAAAGGACTGAGTCACTAAAACAAAAGGCAAAGGACACAGAGACCAATATAGGCCATAAAAGCTGTTGGAACAGTTTAGACAGCTTTAGAATTTGAGTGACATCAAACTGAATGTTATTATGACTGGATGGAATCTTCCTACTTAACCCCGCCTTGGCCTGGCCTAAACCAAATCAAGGGGTGGGTGGCATGGAGAGGAATTCTCTCTGGCTGGAGTGGGAGGGACCTAAACCTGTGGAACTTGAGGATGCACTGGGTAGGGAAGGGGACAAGACTCCCCTGATGGGCAGTTGAGCACAACAAGGCTCCTGGGAGCCCTTGATCATGGCTCCTACCGCCATATGCCCACCACCCGCCATACGCTCAGCCCCTGAAGGGGATCACAGTGGTCTGCTCCGTTGCCTGGTGCAGGTTGGAGTTCCTGACCAAACACCAGAGTGTCCACAGCCTGCGTTGGCCTGCCTGGGCAGGCTGTGGTTGTGGTGGCAAGAGCCAAAGCCGTCTTGGCGTGATGGAGGAGCCAAGGGCTGCCTCTCAGCCATACTAGTGGGTGGTTCTGGAAGAAGCACCCAGGGTTGTGGCAGCATTGTCTGAAGACATGAAGCCAGGCCATCTTTCTTATGGCTTTCCTTGGGAGTTGGTGATGTGTACAGCTCTTGGATTTTTTGCTGTTCTCTCACTTTTCTGGAGAAGTTTTCAGTCGGTCAGTAGCAGGCTTTACGTGGGAAGAGAAAAAAAGCTGGCTCTAAATCTTGCTGGACTTATTGAAAAAAAATGTGGACTTCTTGAGAAAGTTAGCCTTGTTGAAAAAGAACATGAAGGCTTAGATTCATCTTTAAAGGATAGCAGATTTGAGAAGGGTTCAAGGGAAGCACAACATCTGGAGGAAACCTACGAAAAGCTGCATAGGTCCGAATCCAGCCATGGCGTTGAAATGCTCTTTCTGGAAGAAGAACTCAAATCACAGAAGGCTAAACATGGTCAACAGGATGAAACGATGGCGCATCTATCAAGAAGGATACAGGCCCTCCAAGGTGAAGCTGAATCCCTCAGATCACAAATAGCTGAAGCTAAAACAAACTGGAGACTCTTTCAAGTCAATGAGGAAGAACTGAAGCTGGCAATGAAAGAGGTTTTGAATGAAGGATCCCAACTTCCGCAAACGCAGAGACCAACAATACAAGGAGAAGTGAAGCACAGAGGGAACAAGGAGGTGTCCAATATAAAGCAAAAATCACATTAGAGGACTCTAAAGTCGCTGGAGAACAAGTTCTAAAAGACACAGAAAATCACATGGAGTCTCTGAGTGTATGCTTGCTGAAGATGAAGGATAGGTCTTCTCCAAGCTTGGGAGCCCAAAGGGATGGTGGTCACCTGGAATTGGGAAGGACGAGTGAACCAGAAATTGGTGTTCACTTGGAGGATGAGTCCAAAGGAGCTTTGAGGAACCTGGTTGATGGTGCTAAGCTAAAGGCCTCCTTAGAAATCTTGGCAGGAGGAAGAAATCAAAAATGTACTTTCTCATCTGAAGTGGCGAAAACCACGGAAGAACTTACGGAACACCTTAGAAGTCTGCAGACTGAACAGGCATCCTTGCAGTCAGAAAATGCACAGCTGCAAAGTGAAAATGAGACCCTACAGAAGAACTTTAAAGTCATGGTGGAACGCTATCAAGAAAATATGATGAAACTGCACAGGAAATTAAGAGTGGAGAAAAACTCCCTGGTGGAGCAAGAGGAGAAACTTTCCAAACTCGAAGAAACGTTGAGCCATACAATGGAAGAGCTGGAGACCTACAGAAAGAGAGCCCAATATCTTGAAGAAGAATTGCAGAGAACCATTCATTCCTGTCTGGGGAAGATTATTTCCTCTGAGAAAGAAGCACATGCTAGTGAGTTGGCAGCTCGGATTGCTGAAAGAAACCTCAGTTATTTCAGGAAACAAAATGCGCGCAACAGTCAAAAATTAACTGAGAAGGAGCTTAGATTTGAACTTGTACAAAAAGATCCCTATGATGCACTGGATGTTTCCAACTCAGCAATGGGCAGAAAGCCTTCTCCAAATGGGCCCTCACCAATAGGTCAGCCTTCATCTGAAAGGAGACCTCCTCATTTTGAAAAGAGTGGTCCACTCACACTCTCAGCTTTCACTCCAGTGGGAGGAGGAAGAGGGTCAAGGGGCCCTGGAGAATCCTCTGGACCATGCGACTAGCAGTAAAGGAAGAGAATCCAGCTGTCATAAGTTCACTGATTTTCAGAGAGTACCTTCTCAGACTGGGCCCCTCTCTCCTCCAGGGGAACAGGCCAGCAGGCTGATGATCCCTCCACCAGGCCAACCATATTCTTCTGATCCACGTCTTCCTCTACAAAGGCAAGATAGGTTTTACTCAAATTGTGGTAGACCATCGGGACCAGCAGAACACAGAACTCCTAATATGCCTCCTTTGGATAAATGGGATGGGCCTATGTCTTTACCAAGGCAATCCAGTAGAAAGGAGACCATAGTCGATCTCAGGGACTCTGACGTGCCTGATTCACCACTCCATGCTGAAAACCAAGCAACTGGCTCTGGCTCTGTGTTGGCACCTTTCCCTCCAGTAAGAGGTGCCTTGTTTCCAGTTGACCCAAGGGGTCAGTTCATGAGAAGAGGACCTTTTTTTTCCTCCACCTCGCCCAGGAATCGTGTATGGGAACCTGGAGATCATTTTCCACCAGGCCTGCCACCCACTCCATTTCCAATGGGAAATGTCTACGCAGGGAGGGGGTTTTCGTCACAATCTTCCCCCAAGAGCTGGAATTCAGCCCTCTACACCCGCATTCTGAAAGTACAAGTGAGTTCCCTGAAGGGTTCCTTCCACCTGCAAATAAGCCTGTTACTCAACATCCAGAACCAAACAAGAAACCTCATGCTGTTGCTCTCTCTTCAAATGTAATTGGACTTATCTCTCATTTTTAGTTTATAAGTAACTGCTTTTACTTCAGTAATTGACTATACTTTGGCTCCAATTGAAGCTCAATGAAACTATTATTCTTAAGATAGTATTTTGTAAATAAATTGGTTTACGTAGGAATCTTATGAGTAAATTATTCCTATTTTATTTTATTCCAGAGTACAGCATTTAATCTGATGAAGCCACTATTATATAAACAAGAATGGGAGTACTAGGTACTTGTAATCTAGCTGCTGGAAATATGTTTTAAACTCCCAACAAAGAAGTGTATTTAGTATGACTGTAGCAAATGTCAAGTGACTTTAGGCTTAATGAAATTGTCACTGATTTACAGACTGGTTGGGCATATCAGCAAGTTTTTCCATATCAGAATAACTAGAGCATGGGAGGACCAAAGGAGAGAACACAACGAAACATGTCACGGAAACAGGAGGTCTCAACTACAAAGAAAAATGAAGACCTCTTTTTTATATTGGTTGCTTAAAACATTACATAGCTCTTGAGATATCATATTTCCTACATTAGATTCAAGTGAGTTATGAACTCCCATTTTTACCCCATATACACATTGCACAATAACATTGTTTACACATCCACATTTTTACAACATGCCATATTAGTAACTGTTGTATTCTGCTACCTTTTCTATCCTCTACTATCCCCCCTCTTCTGCCCTCCCATCTTCTCTCTCTATCCCATCTGCTGTAATTTAAAGTTTGGGAATTGGAAACCACACTTTAAACTCACTCTGCTCCCCTTTTTCCCTTCTGTCAAATTACTCATCATCTTCTTCTATTTCTCTTCCTCCTCCTCCTCTTCCTCCTCCTCCTTATACCTTTCATTCATTCATCATACACTCATGCATTGGTTCATTCATTCCTTTCACATATGGTGTTGGGGATCCAACTCAGGACCTTTGAAAGTGCGAAGCCAGCACTCTAGTGCTGAGTCACAACCCCAGCAAATATCTTTTTGATTTTATGACTGTTTATATGAAATTCAGAATTGCATTCTGCTAGGGTTCACTGATATGTGGATTGACCTAGTCCTTGATTTCTGAGAGACTTTTGGAAAATACATAGGAATTATTAGGAGGTTGAAATGAAGAAACAAAGAGGAAATTCCCCAATTTCTTATTCTTAAATTCCGCACTCTGACTCTGCCTACCTGCTATAAAAACTTTTAAACGCTTACTCCCCATTTCTATATCATTGCCAACAAGTGAACATTCACTGCCCTACAACAAACCAGAGAACTCACATTGAACAATGTTTCCCCATTAGAGACCAAGAAACAATACTTATTAAAAAAAATACCCTAGCTATGAATTAGTAGTTAAAGCTTTATTTGGGTGCTAAATGTGCTCTAATTATGTGTTTGTGTGTTTGTTGATGTGTGTGTGTGTGTGTGTGTGTGTGTGTGTGTGGGTGTGTGTGCTTGCGTGTCAAACATGCACTGAGGTGTAAAATAAATGCAGGATTGCAACGGCCTTCTTAAAAATAAGAAGCAGCTTTATCACATTTGTAGCCCAGGGAAGAATCTGCCTGATACTTGACCTACAAATAATTGAAATGTGAAAAATTCAGGCCTAGAAAAACAAAGCCAACATACATAATAAATCTAATCAGTCTGTCTCACCTGTTTTCAAATCAGTTCTTTAAATAAACCTAAATTGCCAGCATAAAACATCAGTTGCTCTAAACGAGTGGATGGATGTCCCCTGCCATGGGCTGTGTAAAATACATGGAGGATCCCGCACTGATTGTTATCTAGAATGACTTCTGCCTGAACTACTATTAGTGAATAGTTGCTGTTATAGTGCGGTTCTGATACCAGTAAACTTTAATGAAGGTAATTTCAGGATGCAAAGAAATAAATTGATTTTACTAACTGGTTTTTGGAAAACACTGCCATAAAAAAATTATCAATATGTTCATAAAGGCATCTACATGTCTCTCCACAGGGGTTTTACTTAATGGGGGAGGGGGTGAGGTCTGGATATAACTTAACTGTCCATTAGTAGGTAGAACAATGTAATGGGAATCACAGTGCACATACTGGTTTGAACTCAATCTAGGTAACATGGATTCATCTCTGTGTAAGAGGCCTGCTTCTGAAAAACACAATGTAGAGCTCCAAAAGCAGAACGATACTTTCAGAATACCATGTTATGTTTGTAAATAGACAGACAGATAGATATACAGAAATCAAAAATCTGAAAACGGTCTAGAAGTGTACATTTCAATAACTTACAATGTCAGTAGTGGGAGATTAATAGCAGATCAAGAAGACTGTATCTGCATGCGAGATGGTTCAATTTTTAAAGAGTTTTTTAAATGACAATGGACAGAAAATTCAAAGGGTTACAGTAGTGTTGAGAAGTGACTTGGTAAAAGGAGCACAGAGGTGAGAAAGAATTAAGAAGAGTTCAATAGAACCAGGTATAATATCTGTACACATGACTCCATGAACAGGAGCAAAGGGGACACTTAAAGAAATCATAAGGACTAAGGAGAGATCAGGATGAGGGGGGCTTGTAGGAAGAGCTGAAAAAAAACAAAAGCATGCAATGGGCAGAAAATGTGGAAGAAAAGGCCTCACAGGTGGTAAACTGATCCATCTCTCCCTGGTAGTTCAACTGTATGAATAACAGAGAGGCCGGCTAAGTGGGAAAGTACTTGGAAACTCTGTTCATGCAGACAACAGAAAGTGCCACCAGAGTGAAAAAAGTAAACCTAGTAAGACAGCTTAGCCCCTTCCCCTTGGAGTTTTATGCAGGCTCTCTTTCTTACTGTGCCTCTGTTCATCTACACTGATACGTGTTAGGTCCAAAGGCAGTGACAAACATTGTTACATGTATTGATGAATCCTGCCAATTCCACAAAGCACAGCCATTTTACTTAGTGTTCTCAATACCTTCTTTTTGACTCTCATCTCGTTTGAAGAAACACTTTCAGAGGAAAGAACTTCTCCCTAAGCCACATGTGTCCTTAAGTAAACTATGAATTGAGTGCTATTTCAAGGTGTTTGGGCTGATTCCTCCACATGGCCCGTAAAACCTAGAAAAGTGTCATGCACTAACAGGCAGTACATCTTCACTGAGTCCTGTTCTTTGCACTCCAGGGTCATATTATTGTCCATTTAATGGTCAGAAAAACAGTGTTACAGTGAGTATCCTTCTTAGTAGTAGGACTAAAGTGTTTTGGACTCGCATGTTCAGTTACTGAAAAGGCTCAGGGAAGTGCACTTGAGAGCTGGTCATTTGATACAGGTACTGCAGAGGAAAACAAGCTACTCTCATTTGGCAACTTTTAGACAGTGATACAGCTCTGGCCATGTAAGTGTAAATAACAACAGCTCTAATCATGCATGGTGGCCTATGGGCTTGGAACTTGCATGCTTACAAAACCAGTGATTACTTGTGCATCTTCTCCTTCGAACCTCATATGTGAATCATCAACTAGTCAAGTGTTAACTTGGGAGGAAAACAATATGTTGGGATGTCCTTTTTGTACATCAAGCCATGAACTCTTTGTCTTAACATCAACAATATAATTAATGTTCAGGAGTTACATCCATTTCAGAGAGTCATATCCATCCTTCTCTTGGCTATATATTTTTAAGGACCAGCCAGCTTCCTTAGATGTTTTCAAGCCCATGAAAAGGCCAAAAAAAAAAAAAAATCTGAAAGAAGAGTTTGACGAATTTTCAACAAATACTAATCTAGAAATGCTGACATGAAAACCAACTAAAGTTTTCAACTCCTTCTTTTTTGGAACATTAGCTATGCTGGGCTTTTCAAAAATGACTTCTCAGAACTGACTTGTGCCCATGTTAGCAACTCTTCTGAAATTACTTTGAAAGTAGACTAATGTGAGAGTTTCTCTTTAGAGATAATTCAGATTACTTGCATAGGAAGTGGCAGCAGGTCTGGGGATGTCGTAGCTCAGTGGCAGTGACCTTGCCTAGCTTGGGGCTGGCCTGCCATGGACTTTCACCCCAAACACTTGCAAGAAAAGAAAATGGAGGGAAGGGAGAGGGAAAGTTGGAAGGGAGGGAGGCAAAGTTGGAGGGATGGAGGGAGGTAGAAAAGAAGGAAGAAGAAAAGGAGAAAAACCAGGAAGGGAGGAAGGAAGCAAGGAAGGAAGGAAATAGGGAGAGCACAAGGGCAGGGAAAGGACTGAGTCACTAAAACAAAAGGCAAAGGACACAGAGACCAATATAGGCCATAAAAGCTGTTGGAACAGTTTAGACAGCTTTAGAATTTGAGTGACATCAAACTGAATGTTATTATGACTGGATGGAATCTTCCTACTTAGCCCCGCCTTGGCCTGGCCTAAATCAAATCAAGGGGTGGGTGGCATGGAGAGGAATTCTCTCTGGCTGGAGTGGGAGGGACCTAAACCTGTGGAACTTGAGGATGCACTGGGTAGGGAAGGGGACAAGACTCCCCTGATGGGCAGTTGAGCACAACAAGGCTCCTGGGAGACCTTGATCATGGCTCCTACCGCCATATGCCCACCACCCGCCATACGCTCAGCCCCTGAAGGGGATCACAGTGGTCTGCTCCGTTGCCTGGTGCAGGTTGGAGTTCCTGACCAAACACCTGAGTGTCCACAGCCTGTGTTGGCCTGCCTGGGCAGGCTGTGGTTGTGGTGGCAAGAGCCAAAGCCGTCTTGGCGTGATGGAGGAGCCAAGGGCTGCCTCTCAGCCATACTAGTGGGTGGTTCTGGAAGAAGCACCCAGGGTTGTGGCAGCATTGTCCGAAGACATGAAGCCAGGCCATCTTTCTTATGGCTTTCCTTGGGAGTTGGTGATGTGTACAGCTCTTGGATTTTTTGCTGTTCTCTCACTTTTCTGGAGAAGTTTTCAGTCGGTCAGTAGCAGGCTTTACGTGGGAAGAGAAAAAAAGCTGGCTCTAAATCTTGCTGGACTTATTGAAAAAAAATGTGGATTTCTTGAGAATGTTAGGCTTGTTGAAAAAGAACATGAAGGCTTAGATTCATCTTTAAAGGATAGCAGATTTGAGAAGGGTTCAAGGGAAGCACAACATCTGGAGGAAACCTACGAAAAGCTGCATAGGTCCGAATCAGGCCATGGCGTTGAAATGCTCTTTCTGGAAGAAGAGCTCAAATCACAGAAGGCTAAACATGGTCAACAGGATGAAATGATGGCGCATCTATCAAGAAGGATACAGTCCCTCCAAGGTGAAGCTGAATCCCTCAGATCACAAATAGCTAAAGCTAAAACAAACTGGAGACTCTCTCAAGTCAATAAGGAAGAACTGAAGATGGCAATGAAAGAGGTTTTGAATGAAGGATCCCAACTTCCGCAAACGCAGAGACCAACAATACAAGGAGAAGTGAAGCACAGAGGGAACAAGGAGGTGTCCAATATAAAGCAAAAATCACATTAGAGGACTCTAAAGTCGCTGGAGAACAAGTTCTAAGAGACACAGAAAATCACATGGAGTCTCTGAGTGTATGCTTGCTGAAGATGAAGGATAGGTCTTCTCCAAGCCTGGGAGCCCAAAGGGATGGTGGTCACCTGGAGTTGGGAAGGACGAGTGAACCAGAAATTGGTGCTCACTTGGAGGATGAGTCCAAAGGAGCTTTGAGGATCCTGGTTGATGGTGCTAAGCTAAAGGCCTCCTTAGAAATCTTGGCAGGAGGAAGAAATCAAAAATGTACTTTCTCATCTGAAGTGGCGAAAACCACGGAAGACCTTACGGAACACCTTAGAAGTCTGCAGACTGAACAGGCATCCTTGCAGTCAGAAAATGCACAGCTGCAAAGTGAGAATGAGACCCTACAGAAGAACTTTAAAGTCATGGTGGAACGCTATCAAGAAAATATGATGAAACTGCACAGGAAATTAAGAGTGGAGAAAAACTCCCTGGTGGAGCAAGAGCAGAAACTTTCCAAAGTCCAAGAAAAGTTGAGCCATACAATGGAAGAGCTGGAGACCTACAGAAAGAGAGCCCAATATCTTGAAGAAGAATTGCAGAGAACCATTCATTCCTGTCTGGGGAAGATTATTTCCTCTGAGAAAGAAGCACATTCTAGTGAGTTGGCAGCTCGGATTGCTGAAAGAAACCTCAGTTATTTCAGGAAACAAAATGTGCGCAACAGTCAAAAATTAACTGAGAAGGAGCTTAGATTTGAACTTGTACAAAAAGATCCCTATGATGCACTGGATGTTTCCAACTCAGCAATGGGCAGAAAGCCTTCTCCAAATGGGCCCTCACCAATAGGTCAGCCTTCATCTGAAAGGAGACCTCCTCATTTTGAAAAGAGTGGTCCACTCACACTCTCAGCTTTCACTCCAGTGGGAGGAGGAAGAGGGTCAAGGGGCCCTGGAGAATCCTCTGGACCATGCGACTAGCAGTAAAGGAAGAGAATCCAGCTGTCATAAGTTCACTGATTTTCAGAGAGTACCTTCTCAGACTGGGCCCCTCTCTCCTCCAGGGGAACAGGCCAGCAGGCTGATGATCCCTCCACCAGGCCAACCATATTCTTCTGATCCACGTCTTCCTCTACAAAGGCAAGATAGGTTTTACTCAAATTGTGGTAGACCATCGGGACCAGCAGAACACAGAACTCCTAATATGCCTCCTTTGGATAAATGGGATGGGCCTATGTCTTTACCAAGGCAATCCAGTAGAAAGGAGACCATAGTCGATCTCAGGGACTCTGACGTGCCTGATTCACCACTCCATGCTGAAAACCAAGCAACTGGCTCTGGCTCTGTGTTGGCACCTTTCCCTCCAGTAAGAGGTGCCTTGTTTCCAGTTGACCCAAGGGGTCAGTTCATGAGAAGAGGACCTTTTTTTTCCTCCACCTCGCCCAGGAATCGTGTATGGGAACCTGGAGATCATTTTCCACCAGGCCTGCCACCCACTCCATTTCCAATGGGAAATGTCTACGCAGGGAGGGGGTTTTCGTCACAATCTTCCCCCAAGAGCTGGAATTCAGCCCTCTACACCCGCATTCTGAAAGTACAAGTGAGTTCCCTGAAGGGTTCCTTCCACCTGCAAATAAGCCTGTTACTCAACATCCAGAACCAAACAAGAAACCTCATGCTGTTGCTCTCTCTTCAAATGTAATTGGACTTATCTCTCATTTTTAGTTTATAAGTAACTGCTTTTACTTCAGTAATTGACTATACTTTGGCTCCAATTGAAGCTCAATGAAACTATTATTCTTAAGATAGTATTTTGTAAACAAATTGGTTTACGTAGGAATCTTATGAGTAAATTATTCCTATTTTATTTTATTCCAGAGTACAGCATTTAATCTGATGAAGCCACTATGATATAAACAAGAATGGGAGTACTAGGTACTTGTAATCTAGCTGCTGGAAATATGTTTTAAACTTCCAACAAAGAAGTGTATTTAGTATGACTGTAGCAAATGTCAAGTGACTTTAGGCTTAATGAAATTGTCACTGATTTACAGACTGGTTGGGCATATCAGCAAGTTTTTCCATATCAGGATAACTAGAGCATGGGAGGACCAAAGGAGAGAACACAACGAAACATGTCACGGAAACAGGAGGTCTCAACTACAAAGAAAAATGAAGACCTCTTTTTTATATTGGTTGCTTAAAACATTACATAGCTCTTGAGATATCATATTTCCTACATTAGATTCAAGTGAGTTATGAACTCCCATTTTTACCCCATATACACATTGCACAATAACATTGTTTACACATCCACATTTTTACAACATGCCATATTAGTAACTGTTGTATTCTGCTACCTTTTCTATCCTCTACTATCCCCCCTCTTCTGCCCTCCCATCTTCTCTCTCTATCCCATCTGCTGTAATTTAAAGTTTGGGAATTGGAAACCACACTTTAAACTCACTCTGCTCCCCTTTTTCCCTTCTGTCAAATTACTCATCATCTTCTTCTATTTCTCTTCCTCCTCCTCTTCTTCCTCCTCCTCCTTATACCTTTCATTCATTCATCATACACTCATGCATTGGTTCATTCATTCCTTTCACATATGGTGTTGGGGATCCAACTCAGGACCTTTGAAAGTGCGAAGCCAGCACTCTAGTGCTGAGTCACAACCCCAGCAAATATCTTTTTGATTTTATGACTGTTTATATGAAATTCAGAATTGCATTCTGCTAGGGTTCACTGATATGTGGATTGACCTAGTCCTTGATTTCTGAGAGACTTTTGGAAAATACATAGGAATTATTAGGAGGTTGAAATGAAGAAACAAAGAGGAAATTCCCCAATTTCTTATTCTTAAATTCCGCACTCTGACTCTGCCTACCTGCTATAAAAACTTTTAAACGCTTACTCCCCATTTCTATATCATTGCCAACAAGTGAACATTCACTGCCCTACAACAAACCAAAGAACTCACATTGAACAATGTTTCCCCATTAGAGACCAAGAAACAATACTTACTAAAAAAAATACCCTAGCTATGAATTAGTAGTTAAAGCTTTATTTGGGTGCTAAATGTGCTCTAATTATGTGTTTGTGTGTTTGTTGATGTGTGTGTGTGTGTGTGTGTGTGTGGGTGTGTGTGCTTGCGTGTCAAACATGCACTGAGGTGTAAAATAAATGCAGGATTGCAACGGCCTTCTTAAAAATAAGAAGCAGCTTTATCACATTTGTAGCCCAGGGAAGAATCTGCCTGATACTTGACCTACAATTAATTGAAATGTGAAAAATTCAGGCCTAGAAAAACAAAGCCAACATACATAATAAATCTAATCAGTCTGTCTCACCTGTTTTCAAATCAGTTCTTTAAATAAACCTAAATTGCCAGCATAAAACATCAGTTGCTCTAAACGAGTGGATGGATGTCCCCTGCCATGGGCTGTGTAAAATACATGGAGGATCCTGCACTGATTGTTATCTAGAATGACTTCTGCCTGAACTACTATTAGTGAATAGTTGCTGTTATAGTGCGGTTCTGATACCAGTAAACTTTAATGAAGGTAATTTCAGGATGCAAAGAAATAAATTGATTTTACTAACTGGTTTTTGGAAAACACTGCCATAAAAAAATTATCAATATGTTCATAAAGGCATCTACATGTCTCTCCACAGGGGTTTTACTTAATGGGGGAGGGGGTGAGGTCTGGATATAACTTAACTGTCCATTAGTAGGTAGAACAATGTAATGGGAATCACAGTGCACATACTGGTTTGAACTCAATCTAGGTAACATGGATTCATCTCTGTGTAAGAGGCCTGCTTCTGAAAAACACAATGTAGAGCTCCAAAAGCAGAACGATACTTTCAGAATACCATGTTATGTTTGTAAATAGACAGACAGATAGATATACAGAAATCAAAAATCTGAAAACGGTCTAGAAGTGTACATTTCAATAACTTACAATGTCAGTAGTGGGAGATTAATAGCAGATCAAGAAGACTGTATCTGCATGCGAGATGGTTCAATTTTTAAAGAGTTTTTTAAATGACAATGGACAGAAAATTCAAAGGGTTACAGTAAGTGTTGAGAAGTGACTTGGTAAAAGGAGCACAGAGGTGAGAAAGAATTAAGAAGAGTTCAATAGAACCAGGTATAATATCTGTACACATGACTCCATGAACAGGAGCAAAGGGGACACTTAAAGAAATCATAAGGACTAAGGAGAGATCAGGATGAGGGGGGCTTGTAGGAAGAGCTGAAAAAAAACAAAAGCATGCAATGGGCAGAAAATGTGGAAGAAAAGGCCTCACAGGTGGTAAACTGATCCATCTCTCCCTGGTAGTTCAACTGTATGAATAACAGAGAGGCCGGCTAAGTGGGAAAGTACTTGGAAACTCTGTTCATGCAGACAACAGAAAGTGCCACCAGAGTGAAAAAAGTAAACCTAGTAAGACAGCTTAGCCCCTTCCCCTTGGAGTTTTATGCAGGCTCTCTTTCTTACTGTGCCTCTGTTCATCTACACTGATACGTGTTAGGTCCAAAGGCAGTGACAAACATTGTTACATGTATTGATGAATCCTGCCAATTCCACAAAGCACAGCCATTTTACTTAGTGTTCTCAATACCTTCTTTTTGACTCTCATCTCGTTTGAAGAAACACTTTCAGAGGAAAGAAGTTCTCCCTAAGCCACATGTGTCCTTAAGTAAACTATGAATTGAGTGCTATTTCAAGGTGTTTGGGCTGATTCCTCCACATGGCCCGTAAAACCTAGAAAAGTGTCATGCACCAACAGGCAGTACATCTTCACTGAGTCCTGTTCTTTGCACTCCAGGGTCATATTATTGTCCATTTAATGGTCAGAAAAACAGTGTTACAGTGAGTATCCTTCTTAGTAGTAGGACTAAAGTGGTTTGGACTCGCATGTTCAGTTACTGAAAAGGCTCAGGGAAGTGCACTTGAGAGCTGGTCATTTGATACAGGTACTGCAGAGGAAAACAAGCTACTCTCATTTGGCAACTTTTAGACAGTGATACAGCTCTGGCCATGTAAGTGTAAATAACAACAGCTCTAATCATGCATGGTGGCCTATGGGCTTGGAACTTGCATGCTTACAAAACCAGTGATTACTTGTGCATCTGCTCCTTCGAACCTCATATGTGAATCATCAACTAGTCAAGTGTTAACTTGGGAGGAAAACAATATGTTGGGATGTCCTTTTTGTACATCAAGCCATGAACTCTTTGTCTTAACATCAACAATATAATTAATGTTCAGGAGTTACATCCATTTCAGAGAGTCATATCCATCCTTCTCTTGGCTATATATTTTTAAGGACCAGCCAGCTTCCTTAGATGTTTTCAAGCCCATGAAAAGGCCAAAAAAAAAAAAAATCTGAAAGAAGAGTTTGACGAATTTTCAACAAATACTAATCTAGAAATGCTGACATGAAAACCAACTAAAGTTTTCAACTCCTTCTTTTTTGGAACATTAGCTATGCGGGCTTTTCAAAAATGACTTCTCAGAACTGACTTGTGCCCATGTTAGCAACTCTTCTGAAATTACTTTGAAAGTAGACTAATGTGAGAGTTTCTCTTTAGAGATAATTCAGATTACTTGCATAGGAAGTGGCAGCAGGTCTGGGGATGTCGTAGCTCAGTGGCAGTGACCTTGCCTAGCTTGGGGCTGGCCTGCCATGGACTTTCACCCCAAACACTTGCAAGAAAAGAAAACGGAGGGATGGGAGAGGGAAAGTTGGAAGGGAGGGAGGCAAAGTTGGAGGGATGGAGGGAGGTAGAAAAGAAGGAAGAAGAAAAGGAGAAAAACCAGGAAGGGAGGAAGGAAGCAAGGAAGGAAGGAAATAGGGAGAGCACAAGGGCAGGGAAAGGACTGAGTCACTAAAACAAAAGGCAAAGGACACAGAGACCAATATAGGCCATAAAAGCTGTTGGAACAGTTTAGACAGCTTTAGAATTTGAGTGACATCAAACTGAATGTTATTATGACTGGATGGAATCTTCCTACTTAGCCCCGCCTTGGCCTGGCCTAAACCAAATCAAGGGGTGGGTGGCATGGAGAGGAATTCTCTCTGGCTGGAGTGGGAGGGACCTAAACCTGTGGAACTTGAGGATGCACTGGGTAGGGAAGGGGACAAGACTCCCCTGATGGGCAGTTGAGCACAACAAGGCTCCTGGGAGCCCTTGATCATGGCTCCTACCGCCATATGCCCACCACCCGCCATACGCTCAGCCCCTGAAGGGGATCACAGTGGTCTGCTCCGTTGCCTGGTGCAGGTTGGAGTTCCTGACCAAACACCTGAGTGTCCACAGCCTGCGTTGGCCTGCCTGGGCAGGCTGTGGTTGTGGTGGCAAGAGCCAAAGCCGTCTTGGCGTGATGGAGGAGCCAAGGGCTGCCTCTCAGCCATACTAGTGGGTGGTTCTGGAAGAAGCACCCAGGGTTGTGGCAGCATTGTCTGAAGACATGAAGCCAGGCCATCTTTCTTATGGCTTTCCTTGGGAGTTGGTGATGTGTACAGCTCTTGGATTTTTTGCTGTTCTCTCACTTTTCTGGAGAAGTTTTCAGTCGGTCAGTAGCAGGCTTTACGTGGGAAGAGAAAAAAAGCTGGCTCTAAATCTTGCTGGACTTATTGAAAAAAAATGTGGACTTCTTGAGAAAGTTAGCCTTGTTGAAAAAGAACATGAAGGCTTAGATTCATCTTTAAAGGATAGCAGATTTGAGAAGGGTTCAAGGGAAGCACAACATCTGGAGGAAACCTACGAAAAGCTGCATAGGTCCGAATCCAGCCATGGCGTTGAAATGCTCTTTCTGGAAGAAGAGCTCAAATCACAGAAGGCTAAACATGGTCAACAGGATGAAACGATGGCGCATCTATCAAGAAGGATACAGGCCCTCCAAGGTGAAGCTGAATCCCTCAGATCACAAATAGCTGAAGCTAAAACAAACTGGAGACTCTTTCAAGTCAATGAGGAAGAACTGAAGCTGGCAATGAAAGAGGTTTTGAATGAAGGGTCCCAACTTCCGCAAACGCAGAGACCAACAATACAAGGAGAAGTGAAGCACAGAGGGAACAAGGAGGTGTCCAATATAAAGCAAAAATCACATTAGAGGACTCTAAAGTCGCTGGAGAACAAGTTCTAAGAGACACAGAAAATCACATGGAGTCTCTGAGTGTATGCTTGCTGAAGATGAAGGATAGGTCTTCTCCAAGCCTGGGAGCCCAAAGGGATGGTGGTCACCTGGAATTGGGAAGGACGAGTGAACCAGAAATTGGTGTTCACTTGGAGGATGAGTCCAAAGGAGCTTTGAGGAACCTGGTTGATGGTGCTAAGCTAAAGGCCTCCTTAGAAATCTTGGCAGGAGGAAGAAATCAAAAATGTACTTTCTCATCTGAAGTGGCGAAAACCACGGAAGACCTTACGGAACACCTTAGAAGTCTGCAGACTGAACAGGCATCCTTGCAGTCAGAAAATGCACAGCTGCAAAGTGAGAATGAGACCCTACAGAAGAACTTTAAAGTCATGGTGGAACGCTATCAAGAAAATATGATGAAACTGCACAGGAAATTAAGAGTGGAGAAAAACTCCCTGGTGGAGCAAGAGGAGAAACTTTCCAAAGTCGAAGAAAAGTTGAGCCATACAATGGAAGAGCTGGAGACCTACAGAAAGAGAGCCCAATATCTTGAAGAAGAATTGCAGAGAACCATTCATTCCTGTCTGGGGAAGATTATTTCCTCTGAGAAAGAAGCACATGCTAGTGAGTTGGCAGCTCGGATTGCTGAAAGAACCCTCAGTTATTTCAGGAAACAAAATGCGCGCAACAGTCAAAAATTAACTGAGAAGGAGCTTAGATTTGAACTTGTACAAAAAGATCCCTATGATGCACTGGATGTTTCCAACTCAGCAATGGGCAGAAAGCCTTCTCCAAATGGGCCCTCACCAATAGGTCAGCCTTCATCTGAAAGGAGACCTCCTCATTTTGAAAAGAGTGGTCCACTCACACTCTCAGCTTTCACTCCAGTGGGAGGAGGAAGAGGGTCAAGGGGCCCTGGAGAATCCTCTGGACCATGCGACTAGCAGTAAAGGAAGAGAATCCAGCTGTCATAAGTTCACTGATTTTCAGAGAGTACCTTCTCAGACTGGGCCCCTCTCTCCTCCAGGGGAACAGGCCAGCAGGCTGATGATCCCTCCACCAGGCCAACCATATTCTTCTCATCCACGTCTTCCTCTACAAAGGCAAGATAGGTTTTACTCAAATTGTGGTAGACCATCGGGACCAGCAGAACACAGAACTCCTAATATGCCTCCTTTGGATAAATGGGATGGGCCTATGTCTTTACCAAGGCAATCCAGTAGAAAGGAGACCATAGTCGATCTCAGGGACTCTGACGTGCCTGATTCACCACTCCATGCTGAAAACCAAGCAACTGGCTCTGGCTCTGTGTTGGCACCTTTCCCTCCAGTAAGAGGTGCCTTGTTTCCAGTTGACCCAAGGGGTCAGTTCATGAGAAGAGGACCTTTTTTTTCCTCCACCTCGCCCAGGAATCGTGTATGGGAACCTGGAGATCATTTTCCACCAGGCCCGCCACCCACTCCATTTCCAATGGGAAATGTCTACGCAGGGAGGGGGTTTTCGTCACAATCTTCCCCCAAGAGCTGGAATTCAGCCCTCTACACCCGCATTCTGAAAGTACAAGTGAGTTCCCTGAAGGGTTCCTTCCACCTGCAAATAAGCCTGTTACTCAACATCCAGAACCAAACAAGAAACCTCATGCTGTTGCTCTCTCTTCAAATGTAATTGGACTTATCTCTCATTTTTAGTTTATAAGTAACTGCTTTTACTTCAGTAATTGACTATACTTTGGCTCCAATTGAAGCTCAATGAAACTATTATTCTTAAGATAGTATTTTGTAAATAAATTGGTTTACGTAGGAATCTTATGAGTAAATTATTCCTATTTTATTTTATTCCAGAGTACAGCATTTAATCTGATGAAGCCACTATGATATAAACAAGAATGGGAGTACTAGGTACTTGTAATCTAGCTGCTGGAAATATGTTTTAAACTCCCAACAAAGAAGTGTATTTAGTATGACTGTAGCAAATGTCAAGTGACTTTAGGCTTAATGAAATTGTCACTGATTTACAGACTGGTTGGGCATATCAGCAAGTTTTTCCATATCAGAATAACTAGAGCATGGGAGGACCAAAGGAGAGAACACAACGAAACATGTCACGGAAACAGGAGGTCTCAACTACAAAGAAAAATGAAGACCTCTTTTTTATATTGGTTGCTTAAAACATTACATAGCTCTTGAGATATCATATTTCCTACATTAGATTCAAGTGAGTTATGAACTCCCATTTTTACCCCATATACACATTGCACAATAACATTGTTTACACATCCACATTTTTACAACATGCCATATTAGTAACTGTTGTATTCTGCTACCTTTTCTATCCTCTACTATCCCCCCTCTTCTGCCCTCCCATCTTCTCTCTCTATCCCATCTGCTGTAATTTAAAGTTTGGGAATTGGAAACCACACTTTAAACTCACTCTGCTCCCCTTTTTCCCTTCTGTCAAATTACTCATCATCTTCTTCTATTTCTCTTCCTCCTCCTCCTCTTCCTCCTCCTCCTTATACCTTTCATTCATTCATCATATACTCATGCATTGGTTCATTCATTCCTTTCACATATGGTGTTGGGGATCCAACTCAGGACCTTTGAAAGTGCGAAGCCAGCACTCTAGTGCTGAGTCACAACCCCAGCAAATATCTTTTTGATTTTATGACTGTTTATATGAAATTCAGAATTGCATTCTGCTAGGGTTCACTGATATGTGGATTGACCTAGTCCTTGATTTCTGAGAGACTTTTGGAAAATACATAGGAATTATTAGGAGGTTGAAATGAAGAAACAAAGAGGAAATTCCCCAATTTCTTATTCTTAAATTCCGCACTCTGACTCTGCCTACCTGCTATAAAAACTTTTAAACGCTTACTCCCCATTTCTATATCATTGCCAACAAGTGAACATTCACTGCCCTACAACAAACCAGAGAACTCACATTGAACAATGTTTCCCCATTAGAGACCAAGAAACAATACTTATTAAAAAAAATACCCTAGCTATGAATTAGTAGTTAAAGCTTTATTTGGGTGCTAAATGTGCTCTAATTATGTGTTTGTGTGTTTGTTGATGTGTGTGTGTGTGTGTGTGTGTGTGTGGGTGTGTGTGCTTGCGTGTCAAACATGCACTGAGGTGTAAAATAAATGCAGGATTGCAACGGCCTTCTTAAAAATAAGAAGCAGCTTTATCACATTTGTAGCCCAGGGAAGAATCTGCCTGATACTTGACCTACAATTAATTGAAATGTGAAAAATTCAGGCCTAGAAAAACAAAGCCAACATACATAATAAATCTAATCAGTCTGTCTCACCTGTTTTCAAATCAGTTCTTTAAATAAACCTAAATTGCCAGCATAAAACATCAGTTGCTCTAAACGAGTGGATGGATGTCCCCTGCCATGGGCTGTGTAAAATACATGGAGGATCCCGCACTGATTGTTATCTAGAATGACTTCCGCCTGAACTACTATTAGTGAATAGTTGCTGTTATAGTGCGGTTCTGATACCAGTAAACTTTAATGAAGGTAATTTCAGGATGCAAAGAAATAAATTGATTTTACTAACTGGTTTTTGGAAAACACTGCCATAAAAAAATTATCAATATGTTCATAAAGGCATCTACATGTCTCTCCACAGGGGTTTTACTTAATGGGGGAGGGGGTGAGGTCTGGATATAACTTAACTGTCCATTAGTAGGTAGAACAATGTAATGGGAATCACAGTGCACATACTGGTTTGAACTCAATCTAGGTAACATGGATTCATCTCTGTGTAAGAGGCCTGCTTCTGAAAAACACAATGTAGAGCTCCAAAAGCAGAACGATACTTTCAGAATACCATGTTATGTTTGTAAATAGACAGACAGATAGATATACAGAAATCAAAAATCTGAAAACGGTCTAGAAGTGTACATTTCAATAACTTACAATGTCAGTAGTGGGAGATTAATAGCAGATCAAGAAGACTGTATCTGCATGCGAGATGGTTCAATTTTTAAAGAGTTTTTTAAATGACAATGGACAGAAAATTCAAAGGGTTACAGTAAGTGTTGAGAAGTGACTTGGTAAAAGGAGCACAGAGGTGAGAAAGAATTAAGAAGAGTTCAATAGAACCAGGTATAATATCTGTACACATGACTCCATGAACAGGAGCAAAGGGGACACTTAAAGAAATCATAAGGACTAAGGAGAGATCAGGATGAGGGGGGCTTGTAGGAAGAGCTGAAAAAAAACAAAAGCATGCAATGGGCAGAAAATGTGGAAGAAAAGGCCTCACAGGTGGTAAACTGATCCATCTCTCCCTGGTAGTTCAACTGTATGAATAACAGAGAGGCCGGCTAAGTGGGAAAGTACTTGGAAACTCTGTTCATGCAGACAACAGAAAGTGCCACCAGAGTGAAAAAAGTAAACCTAGTAAGACAGCTTAGCCCCTTCCCCTTGGAGTTTTATGCAGGCTCTCTTTCTTACTGTGCCTCTGTTCATCTACACTGATACGTGTTAGGTCCAAAGGCAGTGACAAACATTGTTACATGTATTGATGAATCCTGCCAATTCCACAAAGCACAGCCATTTTACTTAGTGTTCTCAATACCTTCTTTTTGACTCTCATCTCGTTTGAAGAAACACTTTCAGAGGAAAGAAGTTCTCCCTAAGCCACATGTGTCCTTAAGTAAACTATGAATTGAGTGCTATTTCAA
This sequence comes from Callospermophilus lateralis, assembly GCF_048772815.1. NCBI lineage: Eukaryota > Metazoa > Chordata > Mammalia > Rodentia > Sciuridae > Callospermophilus > Callospermophilus lateralis. The sequence goes on along the minus strand of NW_027512623.1, from coordinate 84,161 downwards.
GGTGTTTGGGCTGATTCCTCCACATGGCCCGTAAAACCTAGAAAAGTGTCATGCACCAACAGGCAGTACATCTTCACTGAGTCCTGTTCTTTGCACTCCAGGGTCATATTATTGTCCATTTAATGGTCAGAAAAACAGTGTTACAGTGAGTATCCTTCTTAGTAGTAGGACTAAAGTGTTTTGGACTCGCATGTTCAGTTACTGAAAAGGCTCAGGGAAGTGCACTTGAGAGCTGGTCATTTGATACAGGTACTGCAGAGGAAAACAAGCTACTCTCATTTGGCAACTTTTAGACAGTGATACAGCTCTGGCCATGTAAGTGTAAATAACAACAGCTCTAATCATGCATGGTGGCCTATGGGCTTGGAACTTGCATGCTTACAAAACCAGTGATTACTTGTGCATCTTCTCCTTCGAACCTCATATGTGAATCATCAACTAGTCAAGTGTTAACTTGGGAGGAAAACAAGATGTTGGGATGTCCTTTTTGTACATCAAGCCATGAACTCTTTGTCTTAACATCAACAATATAATTAATGTTCAGGAGTTACATCCATTTCAGAGAGTCATATCCATCCTTCTCTTGGCTATATATTTTTAAGGACCAGCCAGCTTCCTTAGATGTTTTCAAGCCCATGAAAAGGCCAAAAAAAAAAAAAATCTGAAAGAAGAGTTTGACGAATTTTCAACAAATACTAATCTAGAAATGCTGACATGAAAACCAACTAAAGTTTTCAACTCCTTCTTTTTTGGAACATTAGCTATGCCGGGCTTTTCAAAAATGACTTCTCAGAACTGACTTGTGCCCATGTTAGCAACTCTTCTGAAATTACTTTGAAAGTAGACTAATGTGAGAGTTTCTCTTTAGAGATAATTCAGATTACTTGCATAGGAAGTGGCAGCAGGTCTGGGGATGTCGTAGCTCAGTGGCAGTGACCTTGCCTAGCTTGGGGCTGGCCTGCCATGGACTTTCACCCCAAACACTTGCAAGAAAAGAAAATGGAGGGAAGGGAGAGGGAAAGTTGGAAGGGAGGGAGGCAAAGTTGGAGGGATGGAGGGAGGTAGAAAAGAAGGAAGAAGAAAAGGAGAAAAACCAGGAAGGGAGGAAGGAAGCAAGGAAGGAAGGAAATAGGGAGAGCACAAGGGCAGGGAAAGGACTGAGTCACTAAAACAAAAGGCAAAGGACACAGAGACCAATATAGGCCATAAAAGCTGTTGGAACAGTTTAGACAGCTTTAGAATTTGAGTGACATCAAACTGAATGTTATTATGCCTGGATGGAATCTTCCTACTTAGCCCCGCCTTGGCCTGGCCTAAACCAAATCAAGGGGTGGGTGGCATGGAGAGGAATTCTCTCTGGCTGGAGTGGGAGGGACCTAAACCTGTGGAACTTGAGGATGCACTGGGTAGGGAAGGGGACAAGACTCCCCTGATGGGCAGTTGAGCACAACAAGGCTCCTGGGAGCCCTTGATCATGGCTCCTACCGCCATATGCCCACCACCCGCCATACGCTCAGCCCCTGAAGGGGATCACAGTGGTCTGCTCCGTTGCCTGGTGCAGGTTGGAGTTCCTGACCAAACACCTGAGTGTCCACAGCCTGCGTTGGCCTGCCTGGGCAGGCTGTGGTTGTGGTGGCAAGAGCCAAAGCCGTCTTGGCGTGATGGAGGAGCCAAGGGCTGCCTCTCAGCCATACTAGTGGGTGGTTCTGGAAGAAGCACCCAGGGTTGTGGCAGCATTGTCTGAAGACATGAAGCCAGGCCATCTTTCTTATGGCTTTCCTTGGGAGTTGGTGATGTGTACAGCTCTTGGATTTTTTACTGTTCTCTCACTTTTCTGGAGAAGTTTTCAGTCGGTCAGTAGCAGGCTTTACGTGGGAAGAGAAAAAAAGCTGGCTCTAAATCTTGCTGGACTTATTGAAAAAAAATGTGGACTTCTTGAGAAAGTTAGCCTTGTTGAAAAAGAACATGAAGGCTTAGATTCATCTTTAAAGGATAGCAGATTTGAGAAGGGTTCAAGGGAAGCACAACATCTGGAGGAAACCTACGAAAAGCTGCATAGGTCCGAATCCAGCCATGGCGTTGAAATGCTCTTTCTGGAAGAAGAGCTCAAATCACAGAAGGCTAAACATGGTCAACAGGATGAAACGATGGCGCATCTATCAAGAAGGATACAGGCCCTCCAAGGTGAAGCTGAATCCCTCAGATCACAAATAGCTGAAGCTAAAACAAACTGGAGACTCTTTCAAGTCAATGAGGAAGAACTGAAGCTGGCCATGAAAGAGGTTTTGAATGAAGGATCCCAACTTCCGCAAACGCAGAGACCAACAATACAAGGAGAAGTGAAGCACAGAGGGAACAAGGAGGTGTCCAATATAAAGCAAAAATCACATTAGAGGACTCTAAAGTCGCTGGAGAACAAGTTCTAAGAGACACAGAAAATCACATGGAGTCTCTGAGTGTATGCTTGCTGAAGATGAAGGATAGGTCTTCTCCAAGCCTGGGAGCCCAAAGGGATGGTGGTCACCTGGAATTGGGAAGGACGAGTGAACCAGAAATTGGTGTTCACTTGGAGGATGAGTCCAAAGGAGCTTTGAGGAACCTGGTTGATGGTGCTAAGCTAAAGGCCTCCTTAGAAATCTTGGCAGGAGGAAGAAATCAAAAATGTACTTTCTCATCTGAAGTGGCGAAAACCACGGAAGACCTTACGGAACACCTTAGAAGTCTGCAGACTGAACAGGCATCCTTGCAGTCAGAAAATGCACAGCTGCAAAGTGAGAATGAGACCCTACAGAAGAACTTTAAAGACATGGTGGAACGCTATCAAGAAAATATGATGAAACTGCACAGGAAATTAAGAGTGGAGAAAAACTCCCTGGTGGAGCAAGAGCAGAAACTTTCCAAAGTCCAAGAAAAGTTGAGCCATACAATGGAAGAGCTGGAGACCTACAGAAAGAGAGCCCAATATCTTGAAGAAGAATTGCAGAGAACCATTCATTCCTGTCTGGGGAAGATTATTTCCTCTGAGAAAGAAGCACATGCTAGTGAGTTGGCAGCTCGGATTGCTGAAAGAAACCTCAGTTATTTCAGGAAACAAAATGCGCGCAACAGTCAAAAATTAACTGAGAAGGAGCTTAGATTTGAACTTGTACAAAAAGATCCCTATGATGCACTGGATGTTTCCAACTCAGCAATGGGCAGAAAGCCTTCTCCAAATGGGCCCTCACCAATAGGTCAGCCTTCATCTGAAAGGAGACCTCCTCATTTTGAAAAGAGTGGTCCACTCACACTCTCAGCTTTCACTCCAGTGGGAGGAGGAAGAGGGTCAAGGGGCCCTGGAGAATCCTCTGGACCATGCGACTAGCAGTAAAGGAAGAGAATCCAGCTGTCATAAGTTCACTGATTTTCAGAGAGTACCTTCTCAGACTGGGCCCCTCTCTCCTCCAGGGGAACAGGCCAGCAGGCTGATGATCCCTCCACCAGGCCAACCATATTCTTCTGATCCACGTCTTCCTCTACAAAGGCAAGATAGGTTTTACTCAAATTGTGGTAGACCATCGGGACCAGCAGAACACAGAACTCCTAATATGCCTCCTTTGGATAAATGGGATGGGCCTATGTCTTTACCAAGGCAATCCAGTAGAAAGGAGACCATAGTCGATCTCAGGGACTCTGACGTGCCTGATTCACCACTCCATGCTGAAAACCAAGCAACTGGCTCTGGCTCTGTGTTGGCACCTTTCCCTCCAGTAAGAGGTGCCTTGTTTCCAGTTGACCCAAGGGGTCAGTTCATGAGAAGAGGACCTTTTTTTTCCTCCACCTCGCCCAGGAATCGTGTATGGGAACCTGGAGATCATTTTCCACCAGGCCTGCCACCCACTCCATTTCCAATGGGAAATGTCTACGCAGGGAGGGGGTTTTCGTCACAATCTTCCCCCAAGAGCTGGAATTCAGCCCTCTACACCCGCATTCTGAAAGTACAAGTGAGTTCCCTGAAGGGTTCCTTCCACCTGCAAATAAGCCTGTTACTCAACATCCAGAACCAAACAAGAAACCTCATGCTGTTGCTCTCTCTTCAAATGTAATTGGACTTATCTCTCATTTTTAGTTTATAAGTAACTGCTTTTACTTCAGTAATTGACTATACTTTGGCTCCAATTGAAGCTCAATGAAACTATTATTCTTAAGATAGTATTTTGTAAATAAATTGGTTTACGTAGGAATCTTATGAGTAAATTATTCCTATTTTATTTTATTCCAGAGTACAGCATTTAATCTGATGAAGCCACTATTATATAAACAAGAATGGGAGTTCTAGGTACTTGTAATCTAGCTGCTGGAAATATAATTTAAACTCCCAACAAAGAAGTGTATTTAGTATGACTGTAGCAAATGTCAAGTGACTTTAGGCTTAATGAAATTGTCACTGATTTACAGACTGGTTGGGCATATCAGCAAGTTTTTCCATATCAGAATAACTAGAGCATGGGAGGACCAAAGGAGAGAACACAACAAAACATGTCACGGAAACAGGAGGTCTCAACTACAAAGAAAAATGAAGACCTCTTTATTATATTGGTTGCTTAAAACATTACATAGCTCTTGAGATATCATATTTCCTACATTAGATTCTAGTGAGTTATGAACTCCCATTTTTACCCCATATACACATTGCACAATAACACTGTTTACACATCCACATTTTTACAACATGCCATATTAGTAACTGTTGTATTCTGCTACCTTTTCTATCCTCTACTATCCCCCCTCTTCTGCCCTCCCATCTTCTCTCTCTATCCCATCTGCTGTAATTTAAAGTTTGGGAATTGGAAACCACACTTTAAACTCACTCTGCTCCCCTTTTTCCCTTCTGTCAAATTACTCATCATCTTCTTCTATTTCTCTTCCTCCTCCTCCTCTTCCTCCTCCTCCTTATACCTTTCATTCATTCATCATACACTCATGCATTGGTTCATTCATTCCTTTCACATATGGTGTTGGGGATCCAACTCAGGACCTTTGAAAGTGCGAAGCCAGCACTCTAGTGCTGAGTCACAACCACAGCAAATATCTTTTTGATTTTATGACTGTTTATATGAAATTCAGAATTGCATTCTGCTAGGGTTCACTGATATGTGGATTGACCTAGTCCTTGATTTCTGAGAGACTTTTGGAAAATACATAGGAATTATTAGGAGGTTGAAATGAAGAAACAAAGAGGAAATTCCCCAATTTCTTATTCTTAAATTCCGCACTCTGACTCTGCCTACCTGCTATAAAAACTTTTAAACGCTTACTCCCCATTTCTATATCATTGCCAACAAGTGAACATTCACTGCCCTACAACAAACCAGAGAACTCACATTGAACAATGTTTCCCCATTAGAGACCAAGAAACAATACTTATTAAAAAAATACCCTAGCGATGAATTAGTAGTAAAGCTTTATTTGGGTGCTAAATGTGCTCTAATTATGTGTTTGTGTGTTTGTTGATGTGTGTGTGTGTGTGTGTGTGTGGGTGTGTGTGCTTGCGTGTCAAACATGCACTGAGGTGTAAAATAAATGCAGGATTGCAACGGCCTTCTTAAAAATAAGAAGCAGCTTTATCACATTTGTAGCCCAGGGAAGAATCTGCCTGATACTTGACCTACAATTAATTGAAATGTGAAAAATTCAGGCCTAGAAAAACAAAGCCAACATACATAATAAATCTAATCAGTCTGTCTCACCTGTTTTCAAATCAGTTCTTTAAATAAACCTAAATTGCCAGCATAAAACATCAGTTGCTCTAAACGAGTGGATGGATGTCCCCTGCCATGGGCTGTGTAAAATACATGGAGGATCCCGCACTGATTGTTATCTAGAATGACTTCTGCCTGAACTACTATTAGTGAATAGTTGCTGTTATAGTGCGGTTCTGATACCAGTAAACTTTAATGAAGGTAATTTCAGGATGCAAAGAAATAAATTGATTTTACTAACTGGTTTTTGGAAAACACTGCCATAAAAAAATTATCAATATGTTCATAAAGGCATCTACATGTCTCTCCACAGGGGTTTTACTTAATGGGGGAGGGGGTGAGGTCTGGATATAACTTAACTGTCCATTAGTAGGTAGAACAATGTAATGGGAATCACAGTGCACATACTGGTTTGAACTCAATCTAGGTAACATGGATTCATCTCTGTGTAAGAGGCCTGCTTCTGAAAAACACAATGTAGAGCTCCAAAAGCAGAACGATACTTTCAGAATACCATGTTATGTTTGTAAATAGACAGACAGATAGATATACAGAAATCAAAAATCTGAAAACGGTCTAGAAGTGTACATTTCAATAACTTACAATGTCAGTAGTGGGAGATTAATAGCAGATCAAGAAGACTGTATCTGCATGCGAGATGGTTCAATTTTTAAAGAGTTTTTTAAATGACAATGGACAGAAAATTCAAAGGGTTACAGTAAGTGTTGAGAAGTGACTTGGTAAAAGGAGCACAGAGGTGAGAAAGAATTAAGAAGAGTTCAATAGAACCAGGTATAATATCTGTACACATGACTCCATGAACAGGAGCAAAGGGGACACTTAAAGAAATCATAAGGACTAAGGAGAGATCAGGATGAGGGGGGCTTGTAGGAAGAGCTGAAAAAAAAACAAAAGCATGCAATGGGCAGAAAATGTGGAAGAAAAGGCCTCACAGGTGGTAAACTGATCCATCTCTCCCTGGTAGTTCAACTGTATGAATAACAGAGAGGCCGGCTAAGTGGGAAAGTACTTGGAAACTCTGTTCATGCAGACAAGAGAAAGTGCCACCAGAGTGAAAAAAGTAAACCTAGTAAGACAGCTTAGCCCCTTCCCCTTGGAGTTTTATGCAGGCTCTCTTTCTTACTGTGCCTCTGTTCATCTACACTGATACGTGTTAGGTCCAAAGGCAGTGACAAACATTGTTACATGTATTGATGAATCCTGCCAATTCCACAAAGCACAGCCATTTTACTTAGTGTTCTCAATACCTTCTTTTTGACTCTCATCTCGTTTGAAGAAACACTTTCAGAGGAAAGAACTTCTCCCTAAGCCACATGTGTCCTTAAGTAAACTATGAATTGAGTGCTATTTCAAGGTGTTTGGGCTGATTCCTCCACATGGCCCGTAAAACCTAGAAAAGTGTCATGCACCAACAGGCAGTACATCTTCACTGAGTCCTGTTCTTTGCACTCCAGGGTCATATTATTGTCCATTTAATGGTCAGAAAAACAGTGTTACAGTGAGTATCCTTCTTAGTAGTAGGACTAAAGTGTTTTGGACTCGCATGTTCAGTTACTGAAAAGGCTCAGGGAAGTGCACTTGAGAGCTGGTCATTTGATACAGGTACTGCAGAGGAAAACAAGCTACTCTCATTTGGCAACTTTTAGACAGTGATACAGCTCTGGCCATGTAAGTGTAAATAACAACAGCTCTAATCATGCATGGTGGCCTATGGGCTTGGAACTTGCATGCTTACAAAACCAGTGATTACTTGTGCATCTTCTCCTTCGAACCTCATATGTGAATCATCAACTAGTCAAGTGTTAACTTGGGAGGAAAACAATATGTTGGGATGTCCTTTTTGTACATCAAGCCATGAACTCTTTGTCTTAACATCAACAATATAATTATAGTTCAGGAGTTACATCCATTTCAGAGAGTCATATCCATCCTTCTCTTGGCTATATATTTTTAAGGACCAGCCAGCTTCCTTAGATGTTTTCAAGCCCATGAAAAGGCCAAAAAAAAAAAAAATCTGAAAGAAGAGTTTGACGAATTTTCAACAAATACTAATCTAGAAATGCTGACATGAAAACCAACTAAAGTTTTCAACTCCTTCTTTTTTGGAACATTAGCTATGCCGGGCTTTTCAAAAATGACTTCTCAGAACTGACTTGTGCCCATGTTAGCAACTCTTCTGAAATTACTTTGAAAGTAGACTAATGTGAGAGTTTCTCTTTAGAGATAATTCAGATTACTTGCATAGGAAGTGGCAGCAGGGCTGGGGATGTCGTAGCTCAGTGGCAGTGACCTTGCCTAGCTTGGGGCTGGCCTGCCATGGACTTTCACCCCAAACACTTGCAAGAAAAGAAAATGGAGGGAAGGGAGAGGGAAAGTTGGAAGGGAGGGAGGCAAAGTTGGAGGGATGGAGGGAGGTAGAAAAGAAGGAAGAAGAAAAGGAGAAAAACCAGGAAGGGAGGAAGGAAGCAAGGAAGGAAGGAAATAGGGAGAGCACAAGGGCAGGGAAAGGACTGAGTCACTAAAACAAAAGGCAAAGGACACAGAGACCAATATAGGCCATAAAAGCTGTTGGAACAGTTTAGACAGCTTTAGAATTTGAGTGACATCAAACTGAATGTTATTATGACTGGATGGAATCTTCCTACTTAGCCCCGCCTTGGCCTGGCCTAAACCAAATCAAGGGGTGGGTGGCATGGAGAGGAATTCTCTCTGGCTGGAGTGGGAGGGACCTAAACCTGTGGAACTTGAGGATGCACTGGGTAGGGAAGGGGACAAGACTCCCCTGATGGGCAGTTGAGCACAACAAGGCTCCTGGGAGCCCTTGATCATGGCTCCTACCGCCATATGCCCACCACCCGCCATACGCTCAGCCCCTGAAGGGGATCACAGTGGTCTGCTCCGTTGCCTGGTGCAGGTTGGAGTTCCTGACCAAACACCTGAGTGTCCACAGCCTGTGTTGGCCTGCCTGGGCAGGCTGTGGTTGTGGTGGCAAGAGCCAAAGCCGTCTTGGCGTGATGGAGGAGCCAAGGGCTGCCTCTCAGCCATACTAGTGGGTGGTTCTGGAAGAAGCACCCAGGGTTGTGGCAGCATTGTCCGAAGACATGAAGCCAGGCCATCTTTCTTATGGCTTTCCTTGGGAGTTGGTGATGTGTACAGCTCTTGGATTTTTTGCTGTTCTCTCACTTTTCTGGAGAAGTTTTCAGTCGGTCAGTAGCAGGCTTTACGTGGGAAGAGAAAAAAAGCTGGCTCTAAATCTTGCTGGACTTATTGAAAAAAAATGTGGATTTCTTGAGAATGTTAGGCTTGTTGAAAAAGAACATGAAGGCTTAGATTCATCTTTAAAGGATAGCAGATTTGAGAAGGGTTCAAGGGAAGCACAACATCTGGAGGAAACCTACGAAAAGCTGCATAGGTCCGAATCAGGCCATGGCGTTGAAATGCTCTTTCTGGAAGAAGAGCTCAAATCACAGAAGGCTAAACATGGTCCACAGGATGAAATGATGGCGCATCTATCAAGAAGGATACAGTCCCTCCAAGGTGAAGCTGAATCCCTCAGATCACAAATAGCTAAAGCTAAAACAAACTGGAGACTCTCTCAACTCAATGAGGAAGAACTGAAGATGGCAATGAAAGAGGTTTTGAATGAAGGATCCCAACTTCCGCAAACGCAGAGACCAACAATACAAGGAGAAGTGAAGCACAGAGGGAACAAGGAGGTGTCCAATATAAAGCAAAAATCACATTAGAGGACTCTAAAGTCGCTGGAGAACAAGTTCAAAGAGACACAGAAAATCACATGGAGTCTCTGAGTGTATGCTTGCTGAAGATGAAGGATAGGTCTTCTCCAAGCCTGGGAGCCCAAAGGGATGGTGGTCACCTGGAGTTGGGAAGGACGAGTGAACCAGAAATTGGTGCTCACTTGGAGGATGAGTCCAAAGGAGCTTTGAGGATCCTGGTTGATGGTGCTAAGCTAAAGGCCTCCTTAGAAATCTTGGCAGGAGGAAGAAATCAAAAATGTACTTTCTCATCTGAAGTGGCAAAAACCACGGAAGACCTTACGGAACACCTTAGAAGTCTGCAGACTGAACAGGCATCCTTGCAGTCAGAAAATGCACAGCTGCAAAGTGAGAATGAGACCCTACAGAAGAACTTTAAAGTCATGGTGGAACGCTATCAAGAAAATATGATGAAACTGCACAGGAAATTAAGAGTGGAGAAAAACTCCCTGGTGGAGCAAGAGCAGAAACTTTCCAAAGTCCAAGAAAAGTTGAGCCATACAATGGAAGAGCTGGAGACCTACAGAAAGAGAGCCCAATATCTTGAAGAAGAATTGCAGAGAACCATTCATTCCTGTCTGGGGAAGATTATTTCCTCTGAGAAAGAAGCACATGCTAGTGAGTTGGCAGCTCGGATTGCTGAAAGAAACCTCAGTTATTTCAGGAAACAAAATGCGCGCAACAGTCAAAAATTAACTGAGAAGGAGCTTAGATTTGAACTTGTACAAAAAGATCCCTATGATGCACTGGATGTTTCCAACTCAGCAATGGGCAGAAAGCCTTCTCCAAATGGGCCCTCACCAATAGGTCAGCCTTCATCTGAAAGGAGACCTCCTCATTTTGAAAACAGTGGTCCACTCACACTCTCAGCTTTCACTCCAGTGGGAGGAGGAAGAGGGTCAAGGGGCCCTGGAGAATCCTCTGGACCATGCGACTAGCAGTAAAGGAAGAGAATCCAGCTGTCATAAGTTCACTGATTTTCAGAGAGTACCTTCTCAGACTGGGCCCCTCTCTCCTCCAGGGGAACAGGCCAGCAGGCTGATGATCCCTCCACCAGGCCAACCATATTCTTCTGATCCACGTCTTCCTCTACAAAGGCAAGATAGGTTTTACTCAAATTGTGGTAGACCATCGGGACCAGCAGAACACAGAACTCCTAATATGCCTCCTTTGGATAAATGGGATGGGCCTATGTCTTTACCAAGGCAATCCAGTAGAAAGGAGACCATAGTCGATCTCAGGGACTCTGACGTGCCTGATTCACCACTCCATGCTGAAAACCAAGCAACTGGCTCTGGCTCTGTGTTGGCACCTTTCCCTCCAGTAAGAGGTGCCTTGTTTCCAGTTGACCCAAGGGGTCAGTTCATGAGAAGAGGACCTTTTTTTTCCTCCACCTCGCCCAGGAATCGTGTATGGGAACCTGGAGATCATTTTCCACCAGGCCTGCCACCCACTCCATTTCCAATGGGAAATGTCTACGCAGGGAGGGGGTTTTCGTCACAATCTTCCCCCAAGAGCTGGAATTCAGCCCTCTACACCCGCATTCTGAAAGTACAAGTGAGTTCCCTGAAGGGTTCCTTCCACCTGCAAATAAGCCTGTTACTCAACATCCAGAACCAAACAAGAAACCTCATGCTGTTGCTCTCTCTTCAAATGTAATTGGACTTATCTCTCATTTTTAGTTTATAAGTAACTGCTTTTACTTCAGTAATTGACTATACTTTGGCTCCAATTGAAGCTCAATGAAACTATTATTCTTAAGATAGTATTTTGTAAATAAATTGGTTTACGTAGGAATCTTATGAGTAAATTATTCCTATTTTATTTTATTCCAGAGTACAGCATTTAATCTGATGAAGCCACTATTATATAAACAAGAATGGGAGTTCTAGGTACTTGTAATCTAGCTGCTGGAAATATAATTTAAACTCCCAACAAAGAAGTGTATTTAGTATGACTGTAGCAAATGTCAAGTGACTTTAGGCTTAATGAAATTGTCACTGATTTACAGACTGGTTGGGCATATCAGCAAGTTTTTCCATATCAGAATAACTAGAGCATGGGAGGACCAAAGCAGAGAACGCAACAAAACATGTCACGGAAACAGGAGGTCTCAACTACAAAGAAAAATGAAGACCTCTTTATTATATTGGTTGCTTAAAACATTACATAGCTCTTGAGATATCATATTTCCTACATTAGATTCTAGTGAGTTATGAACTCCCATTTTTACCCCATATACACATTGCACAATAACATTGTTTACACATCCACATTTTTACAACATGCCATATTAGTAACTGTTGTATTCTGCTACCTTTTCTATCCTCTACTATCCCCCCTCTTCTGCCCTCCCATCTTCTCTCTCTATCCCATCTGCTGTAATTTAAAGTTTGGGAATTGGAAACCACACTTTAAACTCACTCTGCTCCCCTTTTTCCCTTCTGTCAAATTACTCATCATCTTCTTCTATTTCTCTTCCTCCTCCTCCTCTTCCTCCTCCTCCTTATACCTTTCATTCATTCATCATACACTCATGCATTGGTTCATTCATTCCTTTCACATATGGTGTTGGGGATCCAACTCAGGACCTTTGAAAGTGCGAAGCCAGCACTCTAGTGCTGAGTCACAACCACAGCAAATATCTTTTTGATTTTATGACTGTTTATATGAAATTCAGAATTGCATTCTGCTAGGGTTCACTGATATGTGGATTGACCTAGTCCTTGATTTCTGAGAGACTTTTGGAAAATACATAGGAATTATTAGGAGGTTGAAATGAAGAAACAAAGAGGAAATTCCCCAATTTCTTATTCTTAAATTCCGCACTCTGACTCTGCCTACCTGCTATAAAAACTTTTAAACGCTTACTCCCCATTTCTATATCATTGCCAACAAGTGAACATTCACTGCCCTACAACAAACCAGAGAACTCACATTGAACAATGTTTCCCCATTAGAGACCAAGAAACAATACTTATTAAAAAAATACCCTAGCGATGAATTAGTAGTAAAGCTTTATTTGGGTGCTAAATGTGCTCTAATTATGTGTTTGTGTGTTTGTTGATGTGTGTGTGTGTGTGTGTGTGTGGGTGTGTGTGCTTGCGTGTCAAACATGCACTGAGGTGTAAAATAAATGCAGGATTGCAACGGCCTTCTTAAAAATAAGAAGCAGCTTTATCACATTTGTAGCCCAGGGAAGAATCTGCCTGATACTTGACCTACAATTAATTGAAATGTGAAAAATTCAGGCCTAGAAAAACAAAGCCAACATACATAATAAATCTAATCAGTCTGTCTCACCTGTTTTCAAATCAGTTCTTTAAATAAACCTAAATTGCCAGCATAAAACATCAGTTGCTCTAAACGAGTGGATGGATGTCCCCTGCCATGGGCTGTGTAAAATACATGGAGGATCCCGCACTGATTGTTATCTAGAATGACTTCTGCCTGAACTACTATTAGTGAATAGTTGCTGTTATAGTGCGGTTCTGATACCAGTAAACTTTAATGAAGGTAATTTCAGGATGCAAAGAAATAAATTGATTTTACTAACTGGTTTTTGGAAAACACTGCCATAAAAAAATTATCAATATGTTCATAAAGGCATCTACATGTCTCTCCACAGGGGTTTTACTTAATGGGGGAGGGGGTGAGGTCTGGATATAACTTAACTGTCCATTAGTAGGTAGAACAATGTAATGGGAATCACAGTGCACATACTGGTTTGAACTCAATCTAGGTAACATGGATTCATCTCTGTGTAAGAGGCCTGCTTCTGAAAAACACAATGTAGAGCTCCAAAAGCAGAACGATACTTTCAGAATACCATGTTATGTTTGTAAATAGACAGACAGATAGATATACAGAAATCAAAAATCTGAAAACGGTCTAGAAGTGTACATTTCAATAACTTACAATGTCAGTAGTGGGAGATTAATAGCAGATCAAGAAGACTGTATCTGCATGCGAGATGGTTCAATTTTTAAAGAGTTTTTTAAATGACAATGGACAGAAAATTCAAAGGGTTACAGTAAGTGTTGAGAAGTGACTTGGTAAAAGGAGCACAGAGGTGAGAAAGAATTAAGAAGAGTTCAATAGAACCAGGTATAATATCTGTACACATGACTCCATGAACAGGAGCAAAGGGGACACTTAAAGAAATCATAAGGACTAAGGAGAGATCAGGATGAGGGGGGCTTGTAGGAAGAGCTGAAAAAAAACAAAAGCATGCAATGGGCAGAAAATGTGGAAGAAAAGGCCTCACAGGTGGTAAACTGATCCATCTCTCCCTGGTAGTTCAACTGTATGAATAACAGAGAGGCCGGCTAAGTGGGAAAGTACTTGGAAACTCTGTTCATGCAGACAAGAGAAAGTGCCACAAGAGTGAAAAAAGTAAACCTAGTAAGACAGCTTAGCCCCTTCCCCTTGGAGTTTTATGCAGGCTCTCTTTCTTACTGTGCCTCTGTTCATCTACACTGATACGTGTTAGGTCCAAAGGCAGTGACAAACATTGTTACATGTATTGATGAATCCTGCCAATTCCACAAAGCACAGCCATTTTACTTAGTGTTCTCAATACCTTCTTTTTGACTCTCATCTCGTTTGAAGAAACACTTTCAGAGGAAAGAACTTCTCCCTAAGCCACATGTGTCCTTAAGTAAACTATGAATTGAGTGCTATTTCAAGGTGTTTGGGCTGATTCCTCCACATGGCCCGTAAAACCTAGAAAAGTGTCATGCACCAACAGGCAGTACATCTTCACTGAGTCCTGTTCTTTGCACTCCAGGGTCATATTATTGTCCATTTAATGGTCAGAAAAACAGTGTTACAGTGAGTATCCTTCTTAGTAGTAGGACTAAAGTGTTTTGGACTCGCATGTTCAGTTACTGAAAAGGCTCAGGGAAGTGCACTTGAGAGCTGGTCATTTGATACAGGTACTGCAGAGGAAAACAAGCTACTCTCATTTGGCAACTTTTAGACAGTGATACAGCTCTGGCCATGTAAGTGTAAATAACAACAGCTCTAATCATGCATGGTGGCCTATGGGCTTGGAAATTGCATGCTTACAAAACCAGTGATTACTTGTGCATCTTCTCCTTCGAACCTCATATGTGAATCATCAACTAGTCAAGTGTTAACTTGGGAGGAAAACAATATGTTGGGATGTCCTTTTTGTACATCAAGCCATGAACTCTTTGTCTTAACATCAACAATATAATTATAGTTCAGGAGTTACATCCATTTCAGAGAGTCATATCCATCCTTCTCTTGGCTATATATTTTTAAGGACCAGCCAGCTTCCTTAGATGTTTTCAAGCCCATGAAAAGGCCAAAAAAAAAAAAAATCTGAAAGAAGAGTTTGACGAATTTTCAACAAATACTAATCTAGAAATGCTGACATGAAAACCAACTAAAGTTTTCAACTCCTTCTTTTTTGGAACATTAGCTATGCCGGGCTTTTCAAAAATGACTTCTCAGAACTGACTTGTGCCCATGTTAGCAACTCTTCTGAAATTACTTTGAAAGTAGACTAATGTGAGAGTTTCTCTTTAGAGATAATTCAGATTACTTGCATAGGAAGTGGCAGCAGGGCTGGGGATGTCGTAGCTCAGTGGCAGTGACCTTGCCTAGCTTGGGGCTGGCCTGCCATGGACTTTCACCCCAAACACTTGCAAGAAAAGAAAATGGAGGGAAGGGAGAGGGAAAGTTGGAAGGGAGGGAGGCAAAGTTGGAGGGATGGAGGGAGGTAGAAAAGAAGGAAGAAGAAAAGGAGAAAAACCAGGAAGGGAGGAAGGAAGCAAGGAAGGAAGGAAATAGGGAGAGCACAAGGGCAGGGAAAGGACTGAGTCACTAAAACAAAAGGCAAAGGACACAGAGACCAATATAGGCCATAAAAGCTGTTGGAACAGTTTAGACAGCTTTAGAATTTGAGTGACATCAAACTGAATGTTATTATGACTGGATGGAATCTTCCTACTTAGCCCCGCCTTGGCCTGGCCTAAACCAAATCAAGGGGTGGGTGGCATGGAGAGGAATTCTCTCTGGCTGGAGTGGGAGGGACCTAAACCTGTGGAACTTGAGGATGCACTGGGTAGGGAAGGGGACAAGACTCCCCTGATGGGCAGTTGAGCACAACAAGGCTCCTGGGAGCCCTTGATCATGGCTCCTACCGCCATATGCCCACCACCCGCCATACGCTCAGCCCCTGAAGGGGATCACAGTGGTCTGCTCCGTTGCCTGGTGCAGGTTGGAGTTCCTGACCAAACACCTGAGTGTCCACAGCCTGTGTTGGCCTGCCTGGGCAGGCTGTGGTTGTGGTGGCAAGAGCCAAAGCCGTCTTGGCGTGATGGAGGAGCTAAGGGCTGCCTCTCAGCCATACTAGTGGGTGGTTCTGGAAGAAGCACCCAGGGTTGTGGCAGCATTGTCCGAAGACATGAAGCCAGGCCATCTTTCTTATGGCTTTCCTTGGGAGTTGGTGATGTG
Source organism: Callospermophilus lateralis (assembly GCF_048772815.1). NCBI lineage: Eukaryota > Metazoa > Chordata > Mammalia > Rodentia > Sciuridae > Callospermophilus > Callospermophilus lateralis. The sequence continues at coordinate 68,140 of NW_027512623.1, read as the reverse complement.
TACAGCTCTTGGATTTTTTGCTGTTCTCTCACTTTTCTGGAGAAGTTTTCAGTCGGTCAGTAGCAGGCTTTACGTGGGAAGAGAAAAAAAGCTGGCTCTAAATCTTGCTGGACTTATTGAAAAAAAATGTGGATTTCTTGAGAATGTTAGGCTTGTTGAAAAAGAACATGAAGGCTTAGATTCATCTTTAAAGGATAGCAGATTTGAGAAGGGTTCAAGGGAAGCACAACATCTGGAGGAAACCTACGAAAAGCTGCATAGGTCCGAATCAGGCCATGGCGTTGAAATGCTCTTTCTGGAAGAAGAGCTCAAATCACAGAAGGCTAAACATGGTCAACAGGATGAAATGATGGCGCATCTATCAAGAAGGATACAGTCCCTCCAAGGTGAAGCTGAATCCCTCAGATCACAAATAGCTGAAGCTAAAACAAACTGGAGACTCTTTCAAGTCAATGAGGAAGAACTGAAGCTGGCAATGAAAGAGGTTTTGAATGAAGGATCCCAACTTCCGCAAACGCAGAGACCAACAATACAAGGAGAAGTGAAGCACAGAGGGAACAAGGAGGTGTCCAATATAAAGCAAAAATCACATTAGAGGACTCTAAAGTCGCTGGAGAACAAGTTCTAAGAGACACAGAAAATCACATGGAGTCTCTGAGTGTATGCTTGCTGAAGATGAAGGATAGGTCTTCTCCAAGCCTGGGAGCCCAAAGGGATGGTGGTCACCTGGAATTGGGAAGGACGAGTGAACCAGAAATTGGTGCTCACTTGGAGGATGAGTCCAAAGGAGCTTTGAGGAACCTGGTTGATGGTGCTAAGCTAAAGGCCTCCTTAGAAATCTTGGCAGGAGGAAGAAATCAAAAATGTACTTTCTCATCTGAAGTGGCGAAAACCACGGAAGACCTTACGGAACACCTTAGAGTCTGCAGAATGAACAGGCATCCTTGCAGTCAGAAAATGCACAGCTGCAAAGTGAGAATGAGACCCTACAGAAGAACTTTAAAGTCATGGTGGAACGCTATCAAGAAAATATGATGAAACTGCACAGGAAATTAAGAGTGGAGAAAAACTCCCTGGTGGAGCAAGAGGAGAAACTTTCCAAAGTCGAAGAAAAGTTGAGCCATACAATGGAAGAGCTGGAGACCTACAGAAAGAGAGCCCAATATCTTGAAGAAGAATTGCAGAGAACCATTCATTCCTGTCTGGGGAAGATTATTTCCTCTGAGAAAGAAGCACATGCTAGTGAGTTGGCAGCTCGGATTGCTGAAAGAAACCTCAGTTATTTCAGGAAACAAAATGCGCGCAACAGTCAAAAATTAACTGAGAAGGAGCTTAGATTTGAACTTGTACAAAAAGATCCCTATGATGCACTGGATGTTTCCAACTCAGCAATGGGCAGAAAGCCTTCTCCAAATGGGCCCTCACCAATAGGTCAGCCTTCATCTGAAAGGAGACCTCCTCATTTTGAAAAGTGTGGTCCACTCACACTCTCAGCTTTCACTCCAGTGGGAGGAGGAAGAGGGTCAAGGGGCCCTGGAGAATCCTCTGGACCATGCGACTAGCAGTAAAGGAAGAGAATCCAGCTGTCATAAGTTCACTGATTTTCAGAGAGCACCTTCTCACACTGGGCCCCTCTCTCCTCCAGGGGAACAGGCCAGCAGGCTGATGATCCCTCCACCAGGCCAACCATATTCTTCTGATCCACGTCTTCCTCTACAAAGGCAAGATAGGTTTTACTCAAATTGTGGTAGACCATCGGGACCAGCAGAACACAGAACTCCTAATATGCCTCCTTTGGATAAATGGGATGGGCCTATGTCTTTACCAAGGCAATCCAGTAGAAAGGAGACCATAGTCGATCTCAGGGACTCTGACGTGCCTGATTCACCACTCCATGCTGAAAACCAAGCAACTGGCTCTGGCTCTGTGTTGGCACCTTTCCCTCCAGTAAGAGGTGCCTTGTTTCCAGTTGACCCAAGGGGTCAGTTCATGAGAAGAGGACCTTTTTTTTCCTCCACCTCGCCCAGGAATCGTGTATGGGAACCTGGAGATCATTTTCCACCAGGCCTGCCACCCACTCCATTTCCAATGGGAAATGTCTACGCAGGGAGGGGGTTTTCGTCACAATCTTCCCCCAAGAGCTGGAATTCAGCCCTCTACACCCGCATTCTGAAAGTACAAGTGAGTTCCCTGAAGGGTTCCTTCCACCTGCAAATAAGCCTGTTACTCAACATCCAGAACCAAACAAGAAACCTCATGCTGTTGCTCTCTCTTCAAATGTAATTGGACTTATCTCTCATTTTTAGTTTATAAGTAACTGCTTTTACTTCAGTAATTGACTATACTTTGGCTCCAATTGAAGCTCAATGAAACTATTATTCTTAAGATAGTATTTTGTAAATAAATTGGTTTACGTAGGAATCTTATGAGTAAATTATTCCTATTTTATTTTATTCCAGAGTACAGCATTTAATCTGATGAAGCCACTATTATATAAACAAGAATGGGAGTTCTAGGTACTTGTAATCTAGCTGCTGGAAATATGTTTTAAACTCCCAACAAAGAACTGTATTTAGTATGAGTCTAGCAAATGTCAAGTGACTTTAGTCTTAATGAAATTGTCACTGATTTACAGACTGGTTGGGCATATCAGCAAGTTTTTCCATATCAGAATAACTAGAGCATGGGAGGACCAAAGGAGAGAACACAACGAAACATGTCACGGAAACAGGAGGTCTCAACTACAAAGAAAAATGAAGACCTCTTTTTTATATTGGTTGCTTAAAACATTACATAGCTCTTGAGATATCATATTTCCTACATTAGATTCAAGTGAGTTATGAACTCCCATTTTTACCCCATATACACATTGCACAATAACATTGTTTACACATCCACATTTTTACAACATGCCATATTAGTAACTGTTGTATTCTGCTACCTTTTCTATCCTCTACTATCCCCCCTCTTCTGCCCTCCCATCTTCTCTGTCTATCCCATCTGCTGTAATTTAAAGTTTGGGAATTGGAAACCACACTTTAAACTCACTCTGCTCCCCTTTTTCCCTTCTGTCAAATTACTCATCATCTTCTTCTATTTCTCTTCCTCCTCCTCCTCTTCCTCCTCCTCCTTATACCTTTCATTCATTCATCATACACTCATGCATTGGTTCATTCATTCCTTTCACATATGGTGTTGGGGATCCAACTCAGGACCTTTGAAAGTGCGAAGCCAGCACTCTAGTGCTGAGTCACAACCACAGCAAATATCTTTTTGATTTTATGACTGTTTATATGAAATTCAGAATTGCATTCTGCTAGGGTTCACTGATATGTGGATTGACCTAGTCCTTGATTTCTGAGAGACTTTTGGAAAATACATAGGAATTATTAGGAGGTTGAAATGAAGAAACAAAGAGGAAATTCCCCAATTTCTTATTCTTAAATTCCGCACTCTGACTCTGCCTACCTGCTATAAAAACTTTTAAACGCTTACTCCCCATTTCTATATCATTGCCAACAAGTGAACATTCACTGCCCTACAACAAACCAGAGAACTCACATTGAACAATGTTTCCCCATTAGAGACCAAGAAACAATACTTATTAAAAAAAATACCCTAGCTATGAATCAGTAGTTAAAGCTTTATTTGGGTGCTAAATGTGCTCTAATTTTGTGTTTGTGTGTTTGTTGATTTGTGTGTGTGTGTGTGTGTGTGTGGGTGTGTGTGCTTGTGTGTCAAACATGCACTGAGGTGTAAAATAAATGCAGGATTGCAACGGCCTTCTTAAAAATAAGAAGCAGCTTTATCACATTTGTAGCCCAGGGAAGAATCTGCCTGATACTTGACCTACAAATAATTGAAATGTGAAAAATTCAGGCCTAGAAAAACAAAGCCAACATACATAATAAATCTAATCAGTCTGTCTCACCTGTTTTCAAATCAGTTCTTTAAATAAACCTAAATTGCCAGCATAAAACATCAGTTGCTCTAAACGAGTGGATGAATGTCCCCTGCCATGGGCTGTGTAAAATACATGGAGAATCCCGCACTGATTGTTATCTAGAATGACTTCTGCCTGAACTACTATTAGTGAATAGTTGCTGTTATAGTGCGGTTCTGATACCAGTAAACTTTAATGAAGGTAATTTCAGGATGCAAAGAAATAAATTGATTTTACTAACTGGTTTTTGGAAAACACTGCCATAAAAAAATTATCAATATGTTCATAAAGGCATCTACATGTCTCTCCACAGGGGTTTTACTTAATGGGGGAGGGGGTGAGGTCTGGATATAACTTAACTGTCCATTAGTAGGTAGAACAATGTAATGGGAATCACAGTGCACATACTGGTTTGAACTCAATCTAGGTAACATGGATTCATCTCTGTGTAAGAGGCCTGCTTCTGAAAAACACAATGTAGAGCTCCAAAAGCAGAACGATACTTTCAGAATACCATGTTATGTTTGTAAATAGACAGACAGATAGATATACAGAAATCAAAAATCTGAAAACGGTCTAGAAGTGTACATTTCAATAACTTACAATGTCAGTAGTGGGAGATTAATAGCAGATCAAGAAGACTGTATCTGCATGCGAGATGGTTCAATTTTTAAAGAGTTTTTTAAATGACAATGGACAGAAAATTCAAAGGGTTACAGTAAGTGTTGAGAAGTGACTTGGTAAAAGGAGCACAGAGGTGAGAAAGAATTAAGAAGAGTTCAATAGAACCAGGTATAATATCTGTACACATGACTCCATGAACAGGAGCAAAGGGGACACTTAAAGAAATCATAAGGACTAAGGAGAGATCAGGATGAGGGGGGCTTGTAGGAAGAGCTGAAAAAAAACAAAAGCATGCAATGGGCAGAAAATGTGGAAGAAAAGGCCTCACAGGTGGTAAACTGATCCATCTCTCCCTGGTAGTTCAACTGTATGAATAACAGAGAGGCCGGCTAAGTGGGAAAGTACTTGGAAACTCTGTTCATGCAGACAACAGAAAGTGCCACCAGAGTGAAAAAAGTAAACCTAGTAAGACAGCTTAGCCCCTTCCCCTTGGAGTTTTATGCAGGCTCTCTTTCTTACTGTGCCTCTGTTCATCTACACTGATACGTGTTAGGTCCAAAGGCAGTGACAAACATTGTTACATGTATTGATGAATCCTGCCAATTCCACAAAGCACAGCCATTTTACTTAGTGTTCTCAATACCTTCTTTTTGACTCTCATCTCGTTTGAAGAAACACTTTCAGAGGAAAGAAGTTCTCCCTAAGCCACATGTGTCCTTAAGTAAATTATGAATTGAGTGCTATTTCAAGGTGTTTGGGCTGATTCCTCCACATGGCCCGTAAAACCTAGAAAAGTGTCATGCACCAACAGGCAGTACATCTTCACTGAGTCCTGTTCTTTGCACTCCAGGGTCATATTATTGTCCATTTAATGTTCAGAAAAACAGTGTTACAGTGAGTATCCTTCTTAGTAGTAGGACTAAAGTGTTTTGGACTCGCATGTTCAGTTACTGAAAAGGCTCAGGGAAGTGCACTTGAGAGCTGGTCATTTGATACAGGTACTGCAGAGGAAAACAAGCTACTCTCATTTGGCAACTTTTAGACAGTGATACAGCTCTGGCCATGTAAGTGTAAATAACAACAGCTCTAATCATGCATGGTGGCCTATGGGCTTGGAACTTGCATGCTTACAAAACCAGTGATTACTTGTGCATCTTCTCCTTCGAACCTCATATGTGAATCATCAACTAGTCAAGTGTTAACTTGGGAGGAAAACAATATGTTGGGATGTCCTTTTTGTACATCAAGCCATGAACTCTTTGTCTTAACATCAACAATATAATTAATGTTCAGGAGTTACATCCATTTCAGAGAGTCATATCCATCCTTCTCTTGGCTATATATTTTTAAGGACCAGCCAGCTTCCTTAGATGTTTTCAAGCCCATGAAAAGGCCAAAAAAAAATCTGAAAGAAGAGTTTTTCGAATTTTCAACAAATACTAGTCTAGAAATGCTGACATGAAAACCAACTAAAGTTTTCAACTCCTTCTTTTTTGGAACATTAGCTATGCCGGGCTTTTCAAAAATGACTTCTCAGAACTGACTTGTGCCCATGTTAGCAACTCTTCTGAAATTACTTTGAAAGTAGACTAATGTGAGAGTTTCTCTTTAGAGATAATTCAGATTACTTGCATAGGAAGTGGCAGCAGGTCTGGGGATGTCGTAGCTCAGTGGCAGTGACCTTGCCTAGCTTGGGGCTGGCCTGCCATGGACTTTCACCCAAAACACTTGCAAGAAAAGAAAATGGAGGGAAGGGAGAGGGAAAGTTGGAAGGGAGGGAGGCAAAGTTGGAGGGATGGAGGGAGGTAGAAAAGAAGGAAGAAGAAAAGGAGAAAAACCAGGAAGGGAGGAAGGAAGCAAGGAAGGAAGGAAATAGGGAGAGCACAAGGGCAGGGAAAGGACTGAGTCACTAAAACAAAAGGCAAAGGACACAGAGACCAATATAGGCCATAAAAGCTGTTGGAACAGTTTAGACAGCTTTAGAATTTGAGTGACATCAAACTGAATGTTATTATGACTGGATGGAATCTTCCTACTTAGCCCCGCCTTGGCCTGGCCTAAACCAAATCAAGGGGTGGGTGGCATGGAGAGGAATTCTCTCTGGCTGGAGTGGGAGGGACCTAAACCTGTGGAACTTGAGGATGCACTGGGTAGGGAAGGGGACAAGACTCCCCCGATGGGCAGTTGAGCACAACAAGGCTCCTGGGAGCCCTTGATCATGGCTCCTACCGCCATATGCCCACCACCCGCCATACGCTCAGCCCCTGAAGGGGATCACAGTGGTCTGCTCCGTTGCCTGGTGCAGGTTGGAGTTCCTGACCAAACACCTGAGTGTCCACAGCCTGCGTTGGCCTGCCTGGGCAGGCTGTGGTTGTGGTGGCAAGAGCCAAAGCCGTCTTGGCGTGATGGAGAAGCCAAGGGCAGCCTCTCAGCCATACTAGTGGGTGGTTCTTGAAGAAGCACCCAGGGTTGTGGCAGCATTGTCTGAAGACATGAAGCCAGGCCATCTTTCTTATGGCTTTCCTTGGGAGTTGGTGATGTGTACAGCTCTTGGATTTTTTACTGTTCTCTCACTTTTCTGGAGAAGTTTTCAGTCGGTCAGTAGCAGGCTTTACGTGGGAAGAGAAAAAAAGCTGGCTCTAAATCTTGCTGGACTTATTGAAAAAAAATGTGGACTTCTTGAGAAAGTTAGCCTTGTTGAAAAAGAACATGAAGGCTTAGATTCATCTTTAAAGGATAGCAGATTTGAGAAGGGTTCAAGGGAAGCACAACATCTGGAGGAAACCTACGAAAAGCTGCATAGGTCCGAATCCAGCCATGGCGTTGAAATGCTCTTTCTGGAAGAAGAGCTCAAATCACAGAAGGCTAAACATGGTCAACAGGATGAAACGATGGCGCATCTATCAAGAAGGATACAGGCCCTCCAAGGTGAAGCTGAATCCCTCAGATCACAAATAGCTGAAGCTAAAACAAACTGGAGACTCTTTCAAGTCAATGAGGAAGAACTGAAGCTGGCCATGAAAGAGGTTTTGAATGAAGGATCCCAACTTCCGCAAACGCAGAGACCAACAATACAAGGAGAAGTGAAGCACAGAGGGAACAAGGAGGTGTCCAATATAAAGCAAAAATCACATTAGAGGACTCTAAAGTCGCTGGAGAACAAGTTCTAAGAGACACAGAAAATCACATGGAGTCTCTGAGTGTATGCTTGCTGAAGATGAAGGATAGGTCTTCTCCAAGCCTGGGAGCCCAAAGGGATGGTGGTCACCTGGAGTTGGGAAGGACGAGTGAACCAGAAATTGGTGTTCACTTGGAGGATGAGTCCAAAGGAGCTTTGAGGAACCTGGTTGATGGTGCTAAGCTAAAGGCCTCCTTAGAAATCTTGGCAGGAGGAAGAAATCAAAAATGTACTTTCTCATCTGAAGTGGCGAAAACCACGGAAGACCTTACGGAACACCTTAGAAGTCTGCAGACTGAACAGGCATCCTTGCAGTCAGAAAATGCACAGCTGCAAAGTGAGAATGAGACCCTACAGAAGAACTTTAAAGTCATGGTGGAACGCTATCAAGAAAATATGATGAAACTGCACAGGAAATTAAGAGTGGAGAAAAACTCCCTGGTGGAGCAAGAGTAGAAACTTTCCAAAGTCGAAGAAAAGTTGAGCCATACAATGGAAGAGCTGGAGACCTACAGAAAGAGAGCCCAATATCTTGAAGAAGAATTGCAGAGAACCATTCATTCCTGTCTGGGGAAGATTATTTCCTCTGAGAAAGAAGCACATGCTAGTGAGTTGGCAGCTCGGATTGCTGAAAGAAACCTCAGTTATTTCAGGAAACAAAATGCGCGCAACAGTCAAAAATTAACTGAGAAGGAGCTTAGATTTGAACTTGTACAAAAAGATCCCTATGATGCACTGGATGTTTCCAACTCAGCAATGGGCAGAAAGCCTTCTCCAAATGGGCCCTCACCAATAGGTCAGCCTTCATCTGAAAGGAGACCTCCTCATTTTGAAAAGAGTGGTCCACTCACACTCTCAGCTTTCACTCCAGTGGGAGGAGGAAGAGGGTCAAGGGGCCCTGGAGAATCCTCTGGACCATGCGACTAGCAGTAAAGGAAGAGAATCCAGCTGTCATAAGTTCACTGATTTTCAGAGAGTACCTTCTCAGACTGGGCCCCTCTCTCCTCCAGGGGAACAGGCCAGCAGGCTGATGATCCCTCCACCAGGCCAACCATATTCTTCTGATCCACGTCTTCCTCTACAAAGGCAAGATAGGTTTTACTCAAATTGTGGTAGACCATCGGGACCAGCAGAACACAGAACTCCTAATATGCCTCCTTTGGATAAATGGGATGGGCCTATGTCTTTCCCAAGGCAATCCAGTAGAAAGGAGACCATAGTCGATCTCAGGGACTCTGACGTGCCTGATTCACCACTCCATGCTGAAAACCAAGCAACTGGCTCTGGCTCTGTGTTGGCACCTTTCCCTCCAGTAAGAGGTGCCTTGTTTCCAGTTGACCCAAGGGGTCAGTTCATGAGAAGAGGACCTTTTTTTTCCTCCACCTCGCCCAGGAATCGTGTATGGGAACCTGGAGATCATTTTCCACCAGGCCTGCCACCCACTCCATTTCCAGTGGGAAATGTCTACGCAGGGAGGGGGTTTTCGTCACAATCTTCCCCCAAGAGCTGGAATTCAGCCCTCTACACCCGCATTCTGAAAGTACAAGTGAGTTCCCTGAAGGGTTCCTTCCACCTGCAAATAAGCCTGTTACTCAACATCCAGAACCAAACAAGAAACCTCATGCTGTTGCTCTCTCTTCAAATGTAATTGGACTTATCTCTCATTTTTAGTTTATAAGTAACTGCTTTTACTTCAGTAATTGACTATACTTTGGCTCCAATTGAAGCTCAATGAAACTATTATTCTTAAGATAGTATTTTGTAAATAAATTGGTTTACGTAGGAATCTTATGAGTAAATTATTCCTATTTTATTTTATTCCAGAGTACAGCATTTAATCTGATGAAGCCACTATTATATAAACAAGAATGGGAGTTCTAGGTACTTGTAATCTAGCTGATGGAAATATGTTTTAAACTCCCAACAAAGAACTGTATTTAGTATGACTCTAGCAAATGTCAAGTGACTTTAGGCTTAATGAAATTGTCACTGATTTACAGACTGGTTGGGCATATCAGCAAGTTTTTCCATATCAGAATAACTAGAGCATGGGAGGACCAAAGGAGAGAACACAACGAAACATGTCACGGAAACAGGAGATCTCAACTACAAAGAAAAATGAAGACCTCTTTTTTATATTGGTTGCTTAAAACATTACATAGCTCTTGAGATATCATATTTCCTACATTAGATTCAAGTGAGTTATGAACTCCCATTTTTACCCCATATACACATTGCACAATAACACTGTTTACACATCCACATTTTTACAACATGCCATATTAGTAACTGTTGTATTCTGCTACCTTTTCTATCCTCTACTATCCCCCCTCTTCTGCCCTCCCATCTTCTCTGTCTATCCCATCTGCTGTAATTTAAAGTTTGGGAATTGGAAACCACACTTTAAACTCACTCTGCTCCCCTTTTTCCCTTCTGTCAAATTACTCATCATCTTCTTCTATTTCTCTTCCTCCTCCTCCTCTTCCTCCTCCTCCTTATACCTTTCATTCATTCATCATACACTCATGCATTGGTTCATTCATTCCTTTCACATATGGTGTTGGGGATCCAACTCAGGACCTTTGAAAGTGCGAAGCCAGCACTCTAGTGCTGAGTCACAACCCCAGCAAATATCTTTTTGATTTTATGACTGTTTATATGAAATTCAGAATTGCATTCTGCTAGGGTTCACTGATATGTGGATTGACCTAGTCCTTGATTTCTGAGAGACTTTTGGAAAATACATAGGAATTATTAGGAGGTTGAAATGAAGAAACAAAGAGGAAATTCCCCAATTTCTTATTCTTAAATTCCGCACTCTGACTCTGCCTACCTGCTATAAAAACTTTTAAACGCTTACTCCCCATTTCTATATCATTGCCAACAAGTGAACATTCACTGCCCTACAACAAACCAGAGAACTCACATTGAACAATGTTTCCCCATTAGAGACCAAGAAACAATACTTATTAAAAAAAATACCCTAGCTATGAATCAGTAGTTAAAGCTTTATTTGGGTGCTAAATGTGCTCTAATTATGTGTTTGTGTGTTTGTTGATGTGTGTGTGTGTGTGTGTGTGTGTGGGTGTGTGTGCTTGCGTGTCAAACATGCACTGAGGTGTAAAATAAATGCAGGATTGCAACGGCCTTCTTAAAAATAAGAAGCAGCTTTATCACATTTGTAGCCCAGGGAAGAATCTGCCTGATACTTGACCTACAAATAATTGAAATGTGAAAAATTCAGGCCTAGAAAAACAAAGCCAACATACATAATAAATCTAATCAGTCTGTCTCACCTGTTTTCAAATCAGTTCTTTAAATAAACCTAAATTGCCAGCATAAAACATCAGTTGCTCTAAACGAGTGGATGGATGTCCCCTGCCATGGGCTGTGTAAAATACATGGAGGATCCCGCACTGATTGTTATCTAGAATGACTTCTGCCTGAACTACTATTAGTGAATAGTTGCTGTTATAGTGCGGTTCTGATACCAGTAAACTTTAATGAAGGTAATTTCAGGATGCAAAGAAATAAATTGATTTTACTAACTGGTTTTTGGAAAACACTGCCATAAAAAAATTATCAATATGTTCATAAAGGCATCTACATGTCTCTCCACAGGGGTTTTACTTAATGGGGGAGGGGGTGAGGTCTGGATATAACTTAACTGTCCATTAGTAGGTAGAACAATGTAATGGGAATCACAGTGCACATACTGGTTTGAACTCAATCTAGGTAACATGGATTCATCTCTGTGTAAGAGGCCTGCTTCTGAAAAACACAATGTAGAGCTCCAAAAGCAGAACGATACTTTCAGAATACCATGTTATGTTTGTAAATAGACAGACAGATAGATATACAGAAATCAAAAATCTGAAAACGGTCTAGAAGTGTACATTTCAATAACTTACAATGTCAGTAGTGGGAGATTAATACCAGATCAAGAAGACTGTATCTGCATGCGAGATGGTTCAATTTTTAAACAGTTTTTTAAATGACAATGGACAGAAAATTCAAAGGGTTACAGTAAGTGTTGAGAAGTGACTTGGTAAAAGGAGCACAGAGGTGAGAAAGAATTAAGAAGAGTTCAATAGAACCAGGTATAATATCTGTACACATGACTCCATGAACAGGAGCAAAGGGGACACTTAAAGAAATCATAAGGACTAAGGAGAGATCAGGATGAGGGGGGCTTGTAGGAAGAGCTGAAAAAAAACAAAAGCATGCAATGGGCAGAAAATGTGGAAGAAAAGGCCTCACAGGTGGTAAACTGATCCATCTCTCCCTGGTAGTTCAACTGTATGAATAACAGAGAGGCCGGCTAAGTGGGAAAGTACTTGGAAACTCTGTTCATGCAGACAACAGAAAGTGCCACCAGAGTGAAAAAAGTAAACCTAGTAAGACAGCTTAGCCCCTTCCCCTTGGAGTTTTATGCAGGCTCTCTTTCTTACTGTGCCTCTGTTCATCTACACTGATACGTGTTAGGTCCAAAGGCAGTGACAAACATTGTTACATGTATTGATGAATCCTGCCAATTCCACAAAGCACAGCCATTTTACTTAGTGTTCTCAATACCTTCTTTTTGACTCTCATCTCGTTTGAAGAAACACTTTCAGAGGAAAGAAGTTCTCCCTAAGCCACACGTGTCCTTAAGTAAACTATGAATTGAGTGCTATTTCATGGTGTTTGGGCTGATTCCTCCACATGGCCCGTAAAACCTAGAAAAGTGTCATGCACAAACAGGCAGTACATCTTCACTGAGTCCTGTTCTTTGCACTCCAGGGTCATATTATTGTCCATTTAATGGTCAGAAAAACAGTGTTACAGTGAGTATCCTTCTTAGTAGTAGGACTAAAGTGGTTTGGACTCGCATGTTCAGTTACTGAAAAGGCTCAGGGAAGTGCACTTGAGAGCTGGTCATTTGATACAGGTACTGCAGAGGAAAACAAGCTACTCTCATTTGGCAACTTTTAGACAGTGATACAGCTCTGGCCATGTAAGTGTAAATAACAACAGCTCTAATCATGCATGGTGGCCTATGGGCTTGGAACTTGCATGCTTACAAAACCAGTGATTACTTGTGCATCTTCTCCTTCGAACCTCATATGTGAATCATCAACTAGTCAAGTGTTAACTTGGGAGGAAAACAATATGTTGGGATGTCCTTTTTGTACATCAAGCCATGAACTCTTTGTCTTAACATCAACAATATAATTAATGTTCAGGAGTTACATCCATTTCAGAGAGTCATATCCATCCTTCTCTTGGCTATATATTTTTAAGGACCAGCCAGCTTCCTTAGATGTTTTCAAGCCCATGAAAAGGCCAAAAAAAAAAAAAATCTGAAAGAAGAGTTTGACGAATTTTCAACAAATACTAATCTAGAAATGCTGACATGAAAACCAACTAAAGTTTTCAACTCCTTCTTTTTTGGAACATTAGCTATGCCGGGCTTTTCAAAAATGACTTCTCAGAACTGACTTGTGCCCATGTTAGCAACTCTTCTGAAATTACTTTGAAAGTAGACTAATGTGAGAGTTTCTCTTTAGAGATAATTCAGATTACTTGCATAGGAAGTGGCAGCAGGTCTGGGGATGTCGTAGCTCAGTGGCAGTGACCTTGCCTAGCTTGGGGCTGGCCTGCCATGGACTTTCACCCCAAACACTTGCAAGAAAAGAAAATGGAGGGATGGGAGAGGGAAAGTTGGAAGGGAGGGAGGCAAAGTTGGAGGGATGGAGGGAGGTAGAAAAGAAGGAAGAAGAAAAGGAGAAAAACCAGGAAGGGAGGAAGGAAGCAAGGAAGGAAGGAAATAGGGAGAGCACAAGGGCAGGGAAAGGACTGAGTCACTAAAACAAAAGGCAAAGGACACAAAGACCAATATAGGCCATAAAAGCTGTTGGAACAGTTTAGACAGCTTTAGAATTTGAGTGACATCAAACTGAATGTTATTATGACTGGATGGAATCTTCCTACTTAGCCCCGCCTTGGCCTGGCCTAAACCAAATCAAGGGGTGGGTGGCATGGAGAGGAATTCTCTCTGGCTGGAGTGGGAGGGACCTAAACCTGTGGAACTTGAGGATGCACTGGGTAGGGAAGGGGACAAGACTCCCCTGATGGGCAGTTGAGCACAACAAGGCTCCTGGGAGCCCTTGATCATGGCTCCTACCGCCATATGCCCACCACCCGCCATACGCTCAGCCCCTGAAGGGGATCACAGTGGTCTGCTCCGTTGCCTGGTGCAGGTTGGAGTTCCTGACCAAACACCTGAGTGTCCACAGCCTGCGTTGGCCTGCCTGGGCAGGCTGTGGTTGTGGTGGCAAGAGCCAAAGCCATCTTGGCGTGATGGAGGAGCCAAGGGCTGCCTCTCAGCCATACTAGTGGGTGGTTCTGGAAGAAGCACCCAGGGTTGTGGCAGCATTGTCTGAAGACATGAAGCCAGGCCATCTTTCTTATGGCTTTCCTTGGGAGTTGGTGATGTGTACAGCTCTTGGATTTTTTACTGTTCTCTCACTTTTCTGGAGAAGTTTTCAGTCGGTCAGTAGCAGGCTTTACGTGGGAAGAGAAAAAAAGCTGGCTCTAAATCTTGCTGGACTTATTGAAAAAAAATGTGGACTTCTTGAGAAAGTTAGCCTTGTTGAAAAAGAACATGAAGGCTTAGATTCATCTTTAAAGGATAGCAGATTTGAGAAGGGTTCAAGGGAAGCACAACATCTGGAGGAAACCTACGAAAAGCTGCATAGGTCCGAATCCAGCCATGGCGTTGAAATGCTCTTTCTGGAAGAAGAGCTCAAATCACAGAAGGCTAAACATGGTCAACAGGATGAAACGATGGCGCATCTATCAAGAAGGATACAGGCCCTCCAAGGTGAAGCTGAATCCCTCAGATCACAAATAGCTGAAGCTAAAACAAACTGGAGACTCTTTCAAGTCAATGAGGAAGAACTGAAGCTGGCAATGAAAGAGGTTTTGAATGAAGGATCCCAACTTCCGCAAACGCAGAGACCAACAATACAAGGAGAAGTGAAGCACAGAGGGAACAAGGAGGTGTCCAATATAAAGCAAAAATCACATTAGAGGACTCTAAAGTCGCTGGAGAACAAGTTCTAAGAGACACAGAAAATCACATGGAGTCTCTGAGTGTATGCTTGCTGAAGATGAAGGATAGGTCTTCTCCAAGCCTGGGAGCCCAAAGGGATGGTGGTCACCTGGAATTGGGAAGGACGAGTGAACCAGAAATTGGTGTTCACTTGGAGGATGAGTCCAAAGGAGCTTTGAGGAACCTGGTTGATGGTGCTAAGCTAAAGGCCTCCTTAGAAATCTTGGCATGAGGAAGAAATCAAAAATGTACTTTCTCATCTGAAGTGGCGAAAACCACGGAAGACCTTACGGAACACCTTAGAAGTCTGCAGACTGAACAGGCATCCTTGCAGTCAGAAAATGCACAGCTGCAAAGTGAGAATGAGACCCTACAGAAGAACTTTAAAGTCATGGTGGAACGCTATCAAGAAAATATGATGAAACTGCACAGGAAATTAAGAGTGGAGAAAAACTCCCTGGTGGAGCAAGAGGAGAAACTTTCCAAAGTCGAAGAAAAGTTGAGCCATACAATGGAAGAGCTGGAGACCTACAGAAAGAGAGCCCAATATCTTAAAGAAGAATTGCAGAGAACCATTCATTCCTGTCTGGGGAAGATTATTTCCTCTGAGAAAGAAGCACATGCTAGTGAGTTGGCAGCTCGGATTGCTGAAAGAAACCTCAGTTATTTCAGGAAACAAAATGCGCGCAACAGTCAAAAATTAACTGAGAAGGAGCTTAGATTTGAACTTGTACAAAAAGATCCCTATGATGCACTGGATGTTTCCAACTCAGCAATGGGCAGAAAGCCTTCTCCAAATGGGCCCTCACCAATAGGTCAGCCTTCATCTGAAAGGAGACCTCCTCATTTTGAAAAGAGTGGTCCACTCACACTCTCAGCTTTCACTCCAGTGGGAGGAGGAAGAGGGTCAAGGGGCCCTGGAGAATCCTCTGGACCATGCGACTAGCAGTAAAGGAAGAGAATCCAGCTGTCATAAGTTCACTGATTTTCAGAGAGTACCTTCTCAGACTGGGCCCCTCTCTCCTCCAGGGGAACAGGCCAGCAGGCTGATGATCCCTCCACCAGGCCAACCATATTCTTCTGATCCACGTCTTCCTCTACAAAGGCAAGATAGGTTTTACTCAAATTGTGGTAGACCATCGGGACCAGCAGAACACAGAACTCCTAATATGCCTCCTTTGGATAAATGGGATGGGCCTATGTCTTTACCAAGGCAATCCAGTAGAAAGGAGACCATAGTCGATCTCAGGGACTCTGACGTGCCTGATTCACCACTCCATGCTGAAAACCAAGCAACTGGCTCTGGCTCTGTGTTGGCACCTTTCCCTCCAGTAAGAGGTGCCTTGTTTCCAGTTGACCCAAGGGGTCAGTTCATGAGAAGAGGACCTTTTTTTTCCTCCACCTCGCCCAGGAATCGTGTATGGGAACCTGGAGATCATTTTCCAACAGGCCTGCCACCCACTCCATTTCCAATGGGAAATGTCTACGCAGGGAGGGGGTTTTCGTCACAATCTTCCCCCAAGAGCTGGAATTCAGCCCTCTACACCCGCATTCTGAAAGTACAAGTGAGTTCCCTGAAGGGTTCCTTCCACCTGCAAATAAGCCTGTTACTCAACATCCAGAACCAAACAAGAAACCTCATGCTGTTGCTCTCTCTTCAAATGTAATTGGACTTATCTCTCATTTTTAGTTTATAAGTAACTGCTTTTACTTCAGTAATTGACTATACTTTGGCTCCAATTGAAGCTCAATGAAACTATTATTCTTAAGATAGTATTTTGTAAATAAATTGGTTTACATAGGAATCTTATGAGTAAATTATTCCTATTTTATTTTATTCCAGAGTACAGCATTTAATCTGATGAAGCCACTATTATATAAACAAGAATGGGAGTTCTAGGTACTTGTAATCTAGCTGCTGGAAATATGTTTTAAACTCCCAAAAAAGAACTGTATTTAGTATGACTCTAGCAAATGTCAAGTGACTTTAGGCTTAATGAAATTGTCACTGATTTACAGACTGGTTGGGCATATCAGCAAGTTTTTCCATATCAGAATAACTAGAGCATGGGAGGACCAAAGGAGAGAACACAACGAAACATGTCACGGAAACAGGAGGTCTCAACTACAAAGAAAAATGAAGACCTCTTTTTTATATTGGTTGCTTAAAACATTACATAGCTCTTGAGATATCATATTTCCTACATTAGATTCAAGTGAGTTATGAACTCCCATTTTTACCCCATATACACATTGCACAATAACATTGTTTACACATCCACATTTTTACAACATGCCATATTAGTAACTGTTGTATTCTGCTACCTTTTCTATCCTCTACTATCCCCCCTCTTCTGCCCTCCCATCTTCTCTCTCTATCCCATCTGCTGTAATTTAAAGTTTGGGAATTTGAAACCACACTTTAAACTCACTCTGCTCCCCTTTTTCCCTTCTGTCAAATTACTCATCATCTTCTTCTATTTCTCTTCCTCCTCCTCCTCTTCCTCCTCCTCCTTATACCTTTCATTCATTCATCATACACTCATGCATTGGTTCATTCATTCCTTTCACATATGGTGTTGGGGATCCAACTCAGGACCTTTGAAAGTGCGAAGCCAGCACTCTAGTGCTGAGTCACAACCCCAGCAAATATCTTTTTGATTTTATGACTGTTTATATGAAATTCAGAATTGCATTCTGCTAGGGTTCACTGATATGTGGATTGACCTAGTCCTTGATTTCTGAGAGACTTTTGGAAAATACATAGGAATTATTAGGAGGTTGAAATGAAGAAACAAAGAGGAAATTCCCCAATTTCTTATTCTTAAATTCCGCACTCTGACTCTGCCTACCTGCTATAAAAACTTTTAAACGCTTACTCCCCATTTCTATATCATTGCCAACAAGTGAACATTCACTGCCCTACAACAAACCAGAGAACTCACATTGAACAATGTTTCCCCATTAGAGACCAAGAAACAATACTTTTTAAAAAAATACCCTAGCTATGAATTAGTAGTTAAAGCTTTATTTGGGTGCTAAATGTGCTCTAATTATGTGTTTGTGTGTTTGTTGATGTGTGTGTGTGTGTGTGTGTGGGTGTGTGTGCTTGCGTGTCAAACATGCACTGAGGTGTAAAATAAATGCAGGATTGCAACGGCCTTCTTAAAAATAAGAAGCAGCTTTATCACATTTGTAGCCCAGGGAAGAATCTGCCTGATACTTGACCTACAAATAATTGAAATGTGAAAAATTCAGGCCTAGAAAAACAAAGCCAACATACATAATAAATCTAATCAGTCTGTCTCACCTGTTTTCAAATCAGTTCTTTAAATAAACCTAAATTGCCAGCATAAAACATCAGTTGCTCTAAACGAGTGGATGGATGTCCCCTGCCATGGGCTGTGTAAAATACATGGAGGATCCCGCACTGATTGTTATCTAGAATGACTTCTGCCTGAACTACTATTAGTGAATAGTTGCTGTTATAGTGCGGTTCTGATACCAGTAAACTTTAATGAAGGTAATTTCAGGATGCAAAGAAATAAATTGATTTTACTAACTGGTTTTTGGAAAACACTGCCATAAAAAAATTATCAATATGTTCATAAAGGCATCTACATGTCTCTCCACAGGGGTTTTACTTAATGGGGGAGGGGGTGAGGTCTGGATATAACTTAACTGTCCATTAGTAGGTAGAACAATGTAATGGGAATCACAGTGCACATACTGGTTTGAACTCAATCTAGGTAACATGGATTCATCTCTGTGTAAGAGGCCTGCTTCTGAAAAACACAATGTAGAGCTCCAAAAGCAGAACGATACTTTCAGAATACCATGTTATGTTTGTAAATAGACAGACAGATAGATATACAGAAATCAAAAATCTGAAAACGGTCTAGAAGTGTACATTTCAATAACTTACAATGTCAGTAGTGGGAGATTAATAGCAGATCAAGAAGACTGTATCTGCATGCGAGATGGTTCAATTTTTAAAGAGTTTTTTAAATGACAATGGACAGAAAATTCAAAGGGTTACAGTAAGTGTTGAGAAGTGACTTGGTAAAAGGAGCACAGAGGTGAGAAAGAATTAAGAAGAGTTCAATAGAACCAGGTATAATATCTGTACACATGACTCCATGAACAGGAGCAAAGGGGACACTTAAAGAAATCATAAGGACTAAGGAGAGATCAGGATGAGGGGGGCTTGTAGGAAGAGCTGAAAAAAAACAAAAGCATGCAATGGGCAGAAAATGTGGAAGAAAAGGCCTCACAGGTGGTAAACTGATCCATCTCTCCCTGGTAGTTCAACTGTATGAATAACAGAGAGGCCGGCTAAGTGGGAAAGTACTTGGAAACTCTGTTCATGCAGACAAGAGAAAGTGCCACCAGAGTGAAAAAAGTAAACCTAGTAAGACAGCTTAGCCCCTTCCCCTTGGAGTTTTATGCAGGCTCTCTTTCTTACTGTGCCTCTGTTCATCTACACTGATACGTGTTAGGTCCAAAGGCAGTGACAAACATTGTTACATGTATTGATGAATCCTGCCAATTCCACAAAGCACAGCCATTTTACTTAGTGTTCTCAATACCTTCTTTTTGACTCTCATCTCGTTTGAAGAAACACTTTCAGAGGAAAGAAGTTCTCCCTAAGCCACATGTGTCCTTAAGTAAACTGTGAATTGAGTGCTATTTCAAGGTGTTTGGGCTGATTCCTCCACATGGCCCGTAAAACCTAGAAAAGTGTCATGCACCAACAGGCAGTACATCTTCACTGAGTCCTGTTCTTTGCACTCCAGGGTCATATTATTGTCCATTTAATGGTCAGAAAAACAGTGTTACAGTGAGTATCCTTCTTAGTAGTAGGACTAAAGTGTTTTGGACTCGCATGTTCAGTTACTGAAAAGGCTCAGGGAAGTGCACTTGAGAGCTGGTCATTTGATACAGGTACTGCAGAGGAAAACAAGCTACTCTCATTTGGCAACTTTTAGACAGTGATACAGCTCTGGCCATGTAAGTGTAAATAACAACAGCTCTAATCATGCATGGTGGCCTATGGGCTTGGAACTTGCATGCTTACAAAACCAGTGATTACTTGTGCATCTTCTCCTTCGAACCTCATATGTGAATCATCAACTAGTCAAGTGTTAACTTGGGAGGAAAACAATATGTTGGGATGTCCTTTTTGTACATCAAGCCATGAACTCTTTGTCTTAACATCAACAATATAATTAATGTTCAGGAGTTACATCCATTTCAGAGAGTCATATCCATCCTTCTCTTGGCTATATATTTTTAAGGACCAGCCAGCTTCCTTAGATGTTTTCAAGCCCATGAAAAGGCCAAAAAAAAAAAAAAATCTGAAAGAAGAGTTTGACGAATTTTCAACAAATACTAATCTAGAAATGCTGACATGAAAACCAACTAAAGTTTTCAACTCCTTCTTTTTTGGAACATTAGCTATGCCGGGCTTTTCAAAAATGACTTCTCAGAACTGACTTGTGCCCATGTTAGCAACTCTTCTGAAATTACTTTGAAAGTAGACTAATGTGAGAGTTTCTCTTTAGAGATAATTCAGATTACTTGCATAGGAAGTGGCAGCAGGTCTGGGGATGTCGTAGCTCAGTGGCAGTGACCTTGCCTAGCTTGGGGCTGGCCTGCCATGGACTTTCACCCCAAACACTTGCAAGAAAAGAAAATGGAGGGAAGGGAGAGGGAAAGTTGGAAGGGAGGGAGGCAAAGTTGGAGGGATGGAGGGAGGTAGAAAAGAAGGAAGAAGAAAAGGAGAAAAACCAGGAAGGGAGGAAGGAAGCAAGGAAGGAAGGAAATAGGGAGAGCACAAGGGCAGGGAAAGGACTGAGTCACTAAAACAAAAGGCAAAGGACACAGAGACCAATATAGGCCATAAAAGCTGTTGGAACAGTTTAGACAGCTTTAGAATTTGAGTGACATCAAACTGAATGTTATTATGACTGGATGGAATCTTCCTACTTAGCCCCGCCTTGGCCTGGCCTAAACCAAATCAAGGGGTGGGTGGCATGGAGAGGAATTCTCTCTGGCTGGAGTGGGAGGGACCTAAACCTGTGGAACTTGAGGATGCACTGGGTAGGGAAGGGGACAAGACTCCCCTGATGGGCAGTTGAGCACAACAAGGCTCCTGGGAGCCCTTGATCATGGCTCCTACCGCCATATGCCCACCACCCGCCATACGCTCAGCCCCTGAAGGGGATCACAGTGGTCTGCTCCGTTGCCTGGTGCAGGTTGGAGTTCCTGACCAAACACCTGAGTGTCCACAGCCTGCGTTGGCCTGCCTGGGCAGGCTGTGGTTGTGGTGGCAAGAGCCAAAGCCGTCTTGGCGTGATGGAGGAGCCAAGGGCTGCCTCTCAGCCATACTAGTGGGTGGTTCTGGAAGAAGCACCCAGGGTTGTGGCAGCATTGTCTGAAGACATGAAGCCAGGCCATCTTTCTTATGGCTTTCCTTGGGAGTTGGTGATGTGTACAGCTCTTGGATTTTTTGCTGTTCTCTCACTTTTCTGGAGAAGTTTTCAGTTGGTCAGTAGCAGGCTTTACGTGGGAAGAGAAAAATAGCTGGCTCTAAATCTTGCTGGACTTATTGAAAAAAAATGTGGACTTCTTGAGAAAGTTAGCCTTGTTGAAAAAGAACATGAAGGCTTAGATTCATCTTTAAAGGATAGCAGATTTGAGAAGGGTTCAAGGGAAGCACAACATCTAGAGGAAACCTACGAAAAGCTGCATAGGTCCGAATCAGGCCATGGCGTTGAAATGCTCTTTCTGGAAGAAGAGCTCAAATCACAGAAGGCTAAACATGGTCAACAGGATGAAACGATGGCGCATCTATCAAGAAGGATACAGGCCCTCCAAGGTGAAGCTGAATCCCTCAGATCACAAATAGCTGAAGCTAAAACAAACTGGAGACTCTTTCAAGTCAATGAGGAAGAACTGAAGCTGGCAATGAAAGAGGTTTTGAATGAAGGATCCCAACTTCCGCAAACGCAGAGACCAACAATACAAGGAGAAGCTGAAGCACAGAGGGAACAAGGAGGTGTCCAATATAAAGCAAAAATCACATTAGAGGTCTCTATAGTCGCTGGAGAACAAGTTCTAAGAGACACAGAAAATCACATGGAGTCTCTGAGTGTATGCTTGCTGAAGATGAAGGATAGGTCTTCTCCCAGCCTGGGAGCCCAAAGGGATGGTGGTCACCTGGAGTTGGGAAGGACGAGTGAACCAGAAATTGGTGGTCACTTGGAGGATGAGTCCAAAGGAGCTTTGAGGAACCTGGTTGATGGTGCTAAGCTAAAGGCCTCCTTAGAAATCTTGGCAGGAGGAAGAAATCAAAAATGTACTTTCTCATCTGAAGTGGCAAAAACCACGGAAGACCTTACAGAACACCTTAAAAGTCTGCACACTGAACAGGCATCCTTGCAGTCAGAAAATGCACAGCTGCAAAGTGAGAATGAGACCCTCCAGAAGAACTTTAAAGTCATGGTGGAACGCTATCAAGAAAATATGATGAAACTGCACAGGAAATTAAGAGTGGAGAAAAACTCCCGGGTGGAGCAAGAAGAGAAACTTTCCAAGGTCGAAGAAAAGTTGAGCCATACAATGGAAGAGCTGGAGACCCACAGAAAGAGAGCCCAATATCTTGAAGATGAATTGCAGAGAACCATTCATTCCTGTCTGGGGAAGATTATTTCCTCTGAGAAAGAAGCACATGCTAGTGAGTTGGCAGCTCGGATTCCTGAAAGAAACCTCAGTTATTTCAGGAAACAAAATGCGCGCAACAGTCAAAAATTAACTGAGAAGGAGCTTAGATTTGAACTTGTACAAAAAGATCCCTATGATGCACTGGATGTTTCCAACTCAGCAATGGGCAGAAAGCCTTCTCCAAATGTGCCCTCACCAATAGGTCAGCCTTCATCTGAAAGGAGACCTCCTCATTTTGAAAAGAGTGGTCCACTCACACTCTCAGCTTTCACTCCAGTGGGAGGAGGAAGAGGGTCAAGGGGCCCTGGAGAATCCTCTGGACCATGCGACTAGCAGTAAAGGAAGAGAATCCAGCTGTCATAAGTTCACTGATTTTCAGAGAGCACCTTCTCAGACTGGGCCCCTCTCTCCTCCAGGGGAACAGGCCAGCAGGCTGATGATCCCTCCACCAGGCCAACCATATTCTTCTGATCCACGTCTTCCTCTACAAAGGCAAGATAGGTTTTACTCAAATTGTGGTAGACCATCGGGACCAGCAGAACACAGAAATCCTAATATGCCTCCTTTGAATAAATGGGATGGGCCTATGTCTTTACCAAGGCAATCCAGTAGAAAGGAGACCATAGTCGATCTCAGGGACTCTGATGTGCCTGATTCACCTCTCCATGCTGAAAACCAAGCAACTGGCTCTGGCTCTGTTTTGGCACCTTTCCCTCCAGTCAGAGGTGCCTTGTTTCCAGTTGACCCAAGGAGTCAGTTCATGAGAAGAGGACCTTATTTTTCCTCCACCTCGCCCAGGAATCGTGTATGGGAACCTGGAGATCATTTTCCACCAGGCCTGCCACCCACTCCATTTCCAATGGGAAATGTCTACGCAGGGAGGGGGTTTTCATCACAATCTTCCCCCAAGAGCTGGAATTCAGCCCTCTACACCCGCATTCTGAAAGTACAAGTGAGTTCCCTGAAGGGTTCCTTCCACCTGCAAATAAGCCTGTTACTCAACATCCAGAACCAAACAAGAAACCTCATGCTGTTGCTCTCTCTTCAAATGTAATTGGACTTATCTCTCATTTTTAGTTTTTAAGTAACTGCTTTTACTTCAGTAATTGACTATACTTTGGCTCCAATTGAAGCTCAATGAAACTATTGTTCTTAAGATAGTATTTTGTAAATAAATTGGTTTACGTAGAAATCTTATGAGTAAATTATTCCTATTTTATTTTATTCCAGAGTACAGCATTTAATCTGATGAAGCCACTATTATATAAACAAGAATGGGAGTTCTAGGTACTTGTAATCTAGCTGATGGAAATATATTTTAAACTCCCAACAAAGAAGTGTATTTAGTATGACTGTAGCAAATGTCAAGTGACTTTAGGCTTAATGAAATTGTCACTGATTTACAGACTGGTTGGGCATATCAGCAAGTTTTTCCATATCAGAATAACTAGAGCATGGGAGGACCAAAGGAGAGAACACAACGAAACATGTCACGGAAACAGGAGATCTCAACTACAAAGAAAAATGAAGACCTCTTTTTTATATTGGTTGCTTAAAACATTACATAGCTCTTGAGATATCATATTTCCTACATTAGATTCAAGTGAGTTATGAACTCCCATTTTTACCCCATATACACATTGCACAATAACATTGTTTACACATCCACATTTTTACAACATGCCATATTAGTAACTGTTGTATTCTGCTACCTTTTCTATCCTCTACTATCCCCCCTCTTCTGCCCTCCCATCTTCTCTCTCTATCCCATCTGCTGTAATTTAAAGTTTGGGAATTGGAAATCACACTTTAAACTCACTCTGCTCCCCTTTTTCCCTTCTGTCAAATTACGCATCATCTTCTTCTATTTCTCCTCCTCCTCCTCCTCTTCCTCTTCCTCGTTATACCTTTCATTCATTCATCATACACTCATGCATTGGTTCATTCATTCCTTTCACATATGGTGTTGGGGATCCAACTCAGGACCTTTGAAAGTGTGAAGCCAGCACTCTAGTGCTGAGTCACAACCCCGGCACCTGTCTTTTTGATTTTATGACTGTTTATATGAAACTCAGAATTGCATTCTGCTATGGTTCACTGATATGTGGATTGACCTAGTCCTTGATTTCTGAGAGACTTTTGGAAAATACATAGGAATTATTAGGAGGTTGAAATGAAGAAACAAAGAGGAAATTCCCCATTTTCTTATGCTTAAATTCCACACTCTGACTCTGCCTACCTGCTATAAAAACTTTTAAATGCTTACTCCCCATTTCTATATCATTGCCAACAAGTGAACATTCACTGCCCTACAACAAACCAGAGAACTCACATTGAACAATGTTTCCCCATTAGAGACCAAGAAACAATACTTATTAAAAAAATACCCTAGTTATGAATTAGTAGTTAAAGCTTTATTTGGGTGTTAAATGTGCTCTAATTATGTGTTTGTATGTTTGTTGATGTGTGTGTGAGTGTGTGTGGGGGGTGTGTGTGCTTGTGTGTCAAACATGCACTGAGGTGTAAAATAAATGCAGGATTGCAATGGCCTTCTTAAAAATAAGAAGCAGCTTTATCGCATTTGTAGCCCAGGGAAGAATCTGCCTGATACTTGACCTACAAATGATTGAAATGTGAAATATTCAGGCCTAGAAAAACAAAGCCATCATACATAATAAATCTAATCAGTCTGTCTCACCTGATTTCAAATCAGTTCTTTAAATAAACCTAAATTGCCAGCATAAAACATCAGTTGCTCTAATCGAGTGGATGGATGTCCCCTGCCATGGGCTGTGTAAAATACATGGAGGATCCCGCACTGATTGTTATCTAGAATGACTTCTGCCTGAACTACTATTCGTGAATAGTTGCTGTTATAGTGCGGTTCTGATACCAGTAAACTTTAATGAAGGTAATTTCAGGATGCAAAGAAATAAATTGATTTTACTAACTGGTTTTTGGAAAACACTGCCATAAAAAAATTATCAATATGTTCATAAAGTCATCTACATGTCTCTCCACAGGGGTTTTACTTAATGCGGGAGGGGGTGAGGTCTGGATATAACTTAACTGACCATTAGTAGGTAGAACAATGTAATGGGAATCACAGTGCACATACTGGTTTGAACTCAATCTAGGTAACATGGATTCATCTCTGTGTAAGAGGCCTGCTTCTGAAAAACACAATGTAGAGCTCCAAAAGCAGAACGATACTTTCAGAATACCAGTTATGTTTGTAAATAGACAGATAGATACACAGAAATCAAAAATCTGAAAATGGTCTAGAAGTGTACATTTCAATAACTTACAATGTCAGTAGTGGGAGATTAATACCAGATCAAGAAGACTGTATCTGCATGCGAGACGGTTCAATATTTAAAGAGTTTTTTAAATGACAATGGACAGAAAATTCAAAGGGTTACAGTAAGTGTTGAGGAGTGATTTGGTAAAAGGAGCACAGAGGTGAGAAATAATTAAGTAGAGTTCAATAGAACCAGGTATAATATCTGTACACATGACTCCATGAACAGGAGCAAAGGGGACACTTAAAGAAATCATAAGGACTAAGGAGAGGTCAGGATGAGGGGGGCTTGTAGGAAGAGCTGAAAAAAACAAAAGCATGCAATGGGCAGAAAATGTGGAAGAAAAGGCCTCACCGGTGGTAAACCGATCCATCTCTCCCTGGTAGTTCAACTGTATGAATAACAGAGAGGCCGGCTAAGTGGGAAAGTACTTGGAAACTCTGTTCATGCAGACAACAGAAAGTGCCACCAGAGTGAAAAAAGTAAACCTAGTAAGGCAGCTTAGCCCCTTCCCCTTGGTGTTTTATGCAGGCTCTCTTTCTTACTGTGCCTCTGTTCATCTACACTGATATGTGTTAGGTCCAAAGGCAGTGACAAACATTGTTACCTGTATTGATGAATCCTGCCAATTCCACAAAGCACAGCCATTTTACTTAGTGTTCTCAATACCTTCTTTTTGACTCTCATCTCGTTTGAAGAAACACTTTCAGAGGAAAGAACTTCTCCCTAAGCCACATGTGTCCTTAAGTAAACTATGAATTGAGTGCTCTTTCAGGGTGTTTGGGCTGATTCCTCCACATGACTCGTAATACCTAGAAAAGTGTCATGCACCAACAGGCAGTACATCTTCACTGAGTCCTGTTCTTTGCACTCCAGGGTCATATTATTGTCCATTTAATGGTCAGAAAAACAGTGTTACAGTGAGTATCCTTCTTAGTAGTAGGACTAAAGTGTTTTGGACTCGCATGTTCAGTTACTGAAAAGGCTCAGGGAAGTCCACTTGAGAGCTGGTCATTTGATACAGGTACTGCAGAGGAAAACAAGCTACTCTCATTTGGCAACTTTTAGACAGTGATACAGCTCTGGCCATGTAAGTGTAAATAACAACAGGTCTAATCATGCAAGGTGGCATATGGGCTTGGAACTTGCATGCTTACAAAACCAGTGATTACTTGTGCATCTTCTCCTTCGAAACTCATATGTGAATCATCAACTAGTCAAGTGTTAACTTGGGAGGAAAACAATATGTTGGGATGTCCTTTTTGAACATCAAGCCATGAACTCTTTGTCTTAACATCAACAATATAATTCATGTTCAGGAGTTACATCCATTTCAGAGAGTCATATCCATCCTTCTCTTGGCTATATATTTTAAGGACCAGCCAGCTTCCTTAGATGTTTTCAAGCCCATGAAAAGGCCAAAAAAAAAAAAAAATCTGAAAGAAGAGTTTGAAGAATTTTCAACAAATACTAATCTAGAAATGCTGACATGAAAACCAACTAAAGTTTTCAACTTCTTCTTTTTTTGGAACAATAGCTGTGCCGTGCTTTTCAAAAATGACTTCTCAGAACTGACTTGTGCCCATGTTAGCAACTCTTCTGAAATTACTTTGAAAGTAGACTAATGTGAGAGTTTCTCTTTAGAGATAATTCAGATTACTTGCATAGGAAGTGGCGGCAGGTCTGGGGATGTCGTAGCTCAGTGGCAGTGACATTGCCTAGCATGGGGCTGGCCTGCCATGGACTTTCACCCCAAACACTTGCAAGAAAAGAAAATGGAGGGAAGGGAGAGGGAAAGTGTGAAGGGAGGGAGGCAAAGTTGGAGGGATGGAGGGAGGTAGAAAAGAAGGAAGAAGAAAAGGAGAAAAACCAGGAAGGGAGGAAGGAAGCAAGGAAGGAAGGAAATAGGGAGAGCACAAGGGCAGGGAAAGGACTGAGTCACTAAAACAAAAGGCAAAGGACACAGAGACCAATATAGGCCATAAAAGCTGTTGGAACAGTTTAGACAGCTTTAGAATTTGAGTGACATCAAACTGAATGTTATTATGACTGGATGGAATCTTCCTACTTAGCCCCGCCTTGGCCTGGCCTAAACCAAATCAAGGGGTGGGTGGCATGGAGAGGAATTCTCTCTGGCTGGAGTGGGAGGGACCTAAACCTGTGGAACTTGAGGATGCACTGGGTAGGGAAGGGGACAAGACTCCCCTGATGGGCAGTTGAGCACAACAAGGCTCCTGGGAGCCCTTGATCATGG
Organism: Callospermophilus lateralis; assembly: GCF_048772815.1. Lineage (NCBI taxonomy): Eukaryota > Metazoa > Chordata > Mammalia > Rodentia > Sciuridae > Callospermophilus > Callospermophilus lateralis. The sequence continues at coordinate 40,018 of NW_027512623.1, read as the reverse complement.
CTCCTACCGCCATATGCCCACCACCCGCCATACGCTCAGCCCCTGAAGGGGATCACAGTGGTCTGCTCCGTTGCCTGGTGCAGGTTGGAGTTCCTGACCAAACACCTGAGTGTCCACAGCCTGCGTTGGCCTGCCTGGGCAGGCTGTGGTTGTGGTGGCAAGAGCCAAAGCCGTCTTGGCGTGATGGAGGAGCCAAGGGCTGCCTCTCAGCCATACTAGTGGGTGGTTCTGGAAGAAGCACCCAGGGTTGTGGCAGCATTGTCTGAAGACATGAAGCCAGGCCATCTTTCTTATGGCTTTCCTTGGGAGTTGGTGATGTGTACAGCTCTTGGATTTTTTGCTGTTCTCTCACTTTTCTGGAGAAGTTTTCAGTTGGTCAGTAGCAGGCTTTACGTGGGAAGAGAAAAATAGCTGGCTCTAAATCTTGCTGGACTTATTGAAAAAAAATGTGGACTTCTTGAGAAAGTTAGCCTTGTTGAAAAAGAACATGAAGGCTTAGATTCATCTTTAAAGGATAGCAGATTTGAGAAGGGTTCAAGGGAAGCACAACATCTAGAGGAAACCTACGAAAAGCTGCATAGGTCCGAATCAGGCCATGGCGTTGAAATGCTCTTTCTGGAAGAAGAGCTCAAATCACAGAAGGCTAAACATGGTCAACAGGATGAAACGATGGCGCATCTATCAAGAAGGATACAGGCCCTCCAAGGTGAAGCTGAATCCCTCAGATCACAAATAGCTGAAGCTAAAACAAACTGGAGACTCTTTCAAGTCAATGAGGAAGAACTGAAGCTGGCAATGAAAGAGGTTTTGAATGAAGGATCCCAACTTCCGCAAACGCAGAGACCAACAATACAAGGAGAAGCTGAAGCACAGAGGGAACAAGGAGGTGTCCAATATAAAGCAAAAATCACATTAGAGGTCTCTATAGTCGCTGGAGAACAAGTTCTAAGAGACACAGAAAATCACATGGAGTCTCTGAGTGTATGCTTGCTGAAGATGAAGGATAGGTCTTCTCCCAGCCTGGGAGCCCAAAGGGATGGTGGTCACCTGGAGTTGGGAAGGACGAGTGAACCAGAAATTGGTGGTCACTTGGAGGATGAGTCCAAAGGAGCTTTGAGGAACCTGGTTGATGGTGCTAAGCTAAAGGCCTCCTTAGAAATCTTGGCAGGAGGAAGAAATCAAAAATGTACTTTCTCATCTGAAGTGGCAAAAACCACGGAAGACCTTACAGAACACCTTAAAAGTCTGCACACTGAACAGGCATCCTTGCAGTCAGAAAATGCACAGCTGCAAAGTGAGAATGAGACCCTCCAGAAGAACTTTAAAGTCATGGTGGAACGCTATCAAGAAAATATGATGAAACTGCACAGGAAATTAAGAGTGGAGAAAAACTCCCGGGTGGAGCAAGAAGAGAAACTTTCCAAGGTCGAAGAAAAGTTGAGCCATACAATGGAAGAGCTGGAGACCCACAGAAAGAGAGCCCAATATCTTGAAGATGAATTGCAGAGAACCATTCATTCCTGTCTGGGGAAGATTATTTCCTCTGAGAACGAAGCACATGCTAGTGAGTTGGCAGCTCGGATTCCTGAAAGAAACCTCAGTTATTTCAGGAAACAAAATGCGCGCAACAGTCAAAAATTAACTGAGAAGGAGCTTAGATTTGAACTTGTACAAAAAGATCCCTATGATGCACTGGATGTTTCCAACTCAGGAATGGGCAGAAAGCCTTCTCCAAATGGGCCCTCACCAATAGGTCAGCCTTCATCTGAAAGGAGACCTCCTCATTTTGAAAAGAGTGGTCCACTCACACTCTCAGCTTTCACTCCAGTGGGAGGAGGAAGAGGGTCAAGGGGCCCTGGAGAATCCTCTGGACCATGCGACTAGCAGTAAAGGAAGAGAATCCAGCTGTCATAAGTTCACTGATTTTCAGAGAGCACCTTCTCAGACTGGGCCCCTCTCTCCTCCAGGGGAACAGGCCAGCAGGCTGATGATCCCTCCACCAGGCCAACCATATTCTTCTCATCCACGTCTTCCTCTACAAAGGCAAGATAGGTTTTACTCAAATTGTGGTAGACCATCGGGACCAGCAGAACACAGAAATCCTAATATGCCTCCTTTGAATAAATGGGATGGGCCTATGTCTTTACCAAGGCAATCCAGTAGAAAGGAGACCATAGTTGATCTCAGGGACTCTGATGTGCCTGATTCACCTCTCCATGCTGAAAACCAAGCAACTGGCTCTGGCTCTGTTTTGGCACCTTTCCCTCCAGTCAGAGGTGCCTTGTTTCCAGTTGACCCAAGGAGTCAGTTCATGAGAAGAGGACCTTATTTTTCCTCCACCTCGCCCAGGAATCGTGTATGGGAACCTGGAGATCATTTTCCACCAGGCCTGCCACCCACTCCATTTCCAATGGGAAATGTCTACGCAGGGAGGGGGTTTTCATCACAATCTTCCCCCAAGAGCTGGAATTCAGCCCTCTACACCCGCATTCTGAAAGTACAAGTGAGTTCCCTGAAGGGTTCCTTCCACCTGCAAATAAGCCTGTTACTCAACATCCAGAACCAAACAAGAAACCTCATGCTGTTGCTCTCTCTTCAAATGTAATTGGACTTATCTCTCATTTTTAGTTTTTAAGTAACTGCTTTTACTTCAGTAATTGACTATACTTTGGCTCCAATTGAAGCTCAATGAAACTATTGTTCTTAAGATAGTATTTTGTAAATAAATTGGTTTACGTAGAAATCTTATGAGTAAATTATTCCTATTTTATTTTATTCCAGAGTACAGCATTTAATCTGATGAAGCCACTATTATATAAACAAGAATGGGAGTTCTAGGTACTTGTAATCTAGCTGATGGAAATATATTTTAAACTCCCAACAAAGAAGTGTATTTAGTATGACTGTAGCAAATGTCAAGTGACTTTAGGCTTAATGAAATTGTCACTGATTTACAGACTGGTTGGGCATATCAGCAAGTTTTTCCATATCAGAATAACTAGAGCATGGGAGGACCAAAGGAGAGAACACAACGAAACATGTCACGGAAACAGGAGATCTCAACTACAAAGAAAAATGAAGACCTCTTTTTTATATTGGTTGCTTAAAACATTACATAGCTCTTGAGATATCATATTTCCTACATTAGATTCAAGTGAGTTATGAACTCCCATTTTTACCCCATATACACATTGCACAATAACATTGTTTACACATCCACATTTTTACAACATGCCATATTAGTAACTGTTGTATTCTGCTACCTTTTCTATCCTCTACTATCCCCCCTCTTCTGCCCTCCCATCTTCTCTCTCTATCCCATCTGCTGTAATTTAAAGTTTGGGAATTGGAAACCACACTTTAAACTCACTCTGCTCCCCTTTTTCCCTTCTGTCAAATTACGCATCATCTTCTTCTATTTCTCCTCCTCCTCCTCCTCTTCCTCTTCCTCGTTATACCTTTCATTCATTCATCATACACTCATGCATTGGTTCATTCATTCCTTTCACATATGGTGTTGGGGATCCAACTCAGGACCTTTGAAAGTGTGAAGCCAGCACTCTAGAGCTGAGTCACAACCCCGGCACCTGTCTTTTTGATTTTATGACTGTTTATATGAAACTCAGAATTGCATTCTGCTATGGTTCACTGATATGTGGATTGACCTAGTCCTTGATTTCTGAGAGACTTTTGGAAAATACATAGGAATTATTAGGAGGTTGAAATGAAGAAACAAAGAGGAAATTCCCCATTTTCTTATGCTTAAATTCCACACTCTGACTCTGCCTACCTGCTATAAAAACTTTTAAATGCTTACTCCCCATTTCTATATCATTGCCAACAAGTGAACATTCACTGCCCTACAACAAACCAGAGAACTCACATTGAACAATGTTTCCCCATTAGAGACCAAGAAACAATACTTATTAAAAAAATACCCTAGTTATGAATTAGTAGTTAAAGCTTTATTTGGGATTTAAATGTGCTCTAATTATGTGTTTGTATGTTTGTTGATGTGTGTGTGAGTGTGTGTGGGGGGTGTGTGTGCTTGTGTGTCAAACATGCACTGAGGTGTAAAATAAATGCAGGATTGCAATGGCCTTCTTAAAAATAAGAAGCAGCTTTATCGCATTTGTAGCCCAGGGAAGAATCTGCCTGATACTTGACCTACAAATGATTGAAATGTGAAATATTCAGGCCTAGAAAAACAAAGCCATCATACATAATAAATCTAATCAGTCTGTCTCACCTGATTTCAAATCAGTTCTTTAAATAAACCTAAATTGCCAGCATAAAACATCAGTTGCTCTAATCGAGTGGATGGATGTCCCCTGCCATGGGCTGTGTAAAATACATGGAGGATCCCGCACTGATTGTTATCTAGAATGACTTCTGCCTGAACTACTATTAGTGAATAGTTGCTGTTATAGTGCGGTTCTGATACCAGTAAACTTTAATGAAGGTAATTTCAGGATGCAAAGAAATAAATTGATTTTACTAACTGGTTTTTGGAAAACACTGCCATAAAAAAATTATCAATATGTTCATAAAGTCATCTACATGTCTCTCCACAGGGGTTTTACTTAATGCGGGAGGGGGTGAGGTCTGGATATAACTTAACTGACCATTAGTAGGTAGAACAATGTAATGGGAATCACAGTGCACATACTGGTTTGAACTCAATCTAGGTAACATGGATTCATCTCTGTGTAAGAGGCCTGCTTTTGAAAAACACAATGTAGAGCTCCAAAAGCAGAACGATACTTTCAGAATACCAGTTATGTTTGTAATTAGACAGATAGATACACAGAAATCAAAAATCTGAAAATGGTCTAGAAGTGTACATTTCAATAACTTACAATGTCAGTAGTGGGAGATTAATACCAGATCAAGAAGACTGTATCTGCATGCGAGACGGTTCAATATTTAAAGAGTTTTTTAAATGACAATGGACAGAAAATTCAAAGGGTTACAGTAAGTGTTGAGGAGTGATTTGGTAAAAGGAGCACAGAGGTGAGAAAGAATTAAGTAGAGTTCAATAGAACCAGGTATAATATCTGTACACATGACTCCATGAACAGGAGCAAAGGGGACACTTAAAGAAATCATAAGGACTAAGGAGAGGTCACCATGAGGGGGGCTTGTAGGAAGAGCTGAAAAAAACAAAAGCATGCAATGGGCAGAAAATGTGGAAGAAAAGGCCTCACCGGTGGTAAACCGATCCATCTCTCCCTGGTAGTTCAACTGTATGAATAACAGAGAGGCCGGCTAAGTGGGAAAGTACTTGGAAACTCTGTTCATGCAGACAACAGAAAGTGCCACCAGAGTGAAAAAAGTAAACCTAGTAAGGCAGCTTAGCCCCTTCCCCTTGGTGTTTTATGCAGGCTCTCTTTCTTACTGTGCCTCTGTTCATCTACACTGATATGTGTTAGGTCCAAAGGCAGTGACAAACATTGTTACCTGTATTGATGAATCCTGCCAATTCCACAAAGCACAGCCATTTTACTTAGTGTTCTCAATACCTTCTTTTTGACTCTCATCTCGTTTGAAGAAACACTTTCAGAGGAAAGAACTTCTCCCTAAGCCACATGTGTCCTTAAGTAAACTATGAATTGAGTGCTCTTTCAGGGTGTTTGGGCTGATTCCTCCACATGACTCGTAATACCTAGAAAAGTGTCATGCACCAACAGGCAGTACATCTTCACTGAGTCCTGTTCTTTGCACTCCAGGGTCATATTATTGTCCATTTAATGGTCAGAAAAACAGTGTTACAGTGAGTATCCTTCTTAGTAGTAGGACTAAAGTGTTTTGGACTCGCATGTTCAGTTACTGAAAAGGCTCAGGGAAGTCCACTTGAGAGCTGGTCATTTGATACAGGTACTGCAGAGGAAAACAAGCTACTCTCATTTGGCAACTTTTAGACAGTGATACAGCTCTGGCCATGTAAGTGTAAATAACAACAGGTCTAATCATGCAAGGTGGCATATGGGCTTGGAACTTGCATGCTTACAAAACCAGTGATTACTTGTGCATCTTCTCCTTCGAAACTCATATGTGAATCATCAACTAGTCAAGTGTTAACTTGGGAGGAAAACAATATGTTGGGATGTCCTTTTTGAACATCAAGCCATGAACTCTTTGTCTTAACATCAACAATATAATTCATGTTCAGGAGTTACATCCATTTCAGAGAGTCATATCCATCCTTCTCTTGGCTATATATTTTTAAGGACCAGCCAGCTTCCTTAGATGTTTTCAAGCCCATGAAAAGGCCAAAAAAAAAAAAAATCTGAAAGAAGAGTTTGAAGAATTTTCAACAAATACTAATCTAGAAATGCTGACATGAAAACCAACTAAAGTTTTCAACTCCTTCTTTTTTTGGAACAATAGCTGTGCCGTGCTTTTCAAAAATGACTTCTCAGAACTGACTTGTGCCCATGTTAGCAACTCTTCTGAAATTACTTTGAAAGTAGACTAATGTGAGAGTTTCTCTTTAGAGATAATTCAGATTACTTGCATAGGAAGTGGCGGCAGGTCTGGGGATGTCGTAGCTCAGTGGCAGTGACATTGCCTAGCATGGGGCTGGCCTGCCATGGACTTTCACCCCAAACACTTGCAAGAAAAGAAAATGGAGGGAAGGGAGAGGGAAAGTTGGAAGGGAGGGAGGCAAAGTTGGAGGGATGGAGGGAGGTAGAAAAGAAGGAAGAAGAAAAGGAGAAAAACCAGGAAGGGAGGAAGGAAGCAAGGAAGGAAGGAAATAGGGAGAGCACAAGGGCAGGGAAAGGACTGAGTCACTAAAACAAAAGGCAAAGGACACAGAGACCAATATAGGCCATAAAAGCTGTTGGAACAGTTTAGACAGCTTTAGAATTTGAGTGACATCAAACTGAATGTTATTATGACTGGATGGAATCTTCCTACTTAGCCCCGCCTTGGCCTGGCCTAAACCAAATCAAGGGGTGGGTGGCATGGAGAGGAATTCTCTCTGGCTGGAGTGGGAGGGACCTAAACCTGTGGAACTTGAGGATGCACTGGGTAGGGAAGGGGACAAGACTCCCCTGATGGGCAGTTGAGCACAACAAGGCTCCTGGGAGCCCTTGATCATGGCTCCTACCGCCATATGCCCACCACCCGCCATACGCTCAGCCCCTGAAGGGGATCACAGTGGTCTGCTCCGTTGCCTGGTGCAGGTTGGAGTTCCTGACCAAACACCTGAGTGTCCACAGCCTGCGTTGGCCTGCCTGGGCAGGCTGTGGTTGTGGTGGCAAGAGCCAAAGCCGTCTTGGCGTGATGGAGGAGCCAAGGGCTGCCTCTCAGCCATACTAGTGGGTGGTTCTGGAAGAAGCACCCAGGGTTGTGGCAGCATTGTCTGAAGACATGAAGCCAGGCCATCTTTCTTATGGCTTTCCTTGGGAGTTGGTGATGTGTACAGCTCTTGGATTTTTTGCTGTTCTCTCACTTTTCTGGAGAAGTTTTCAGTTGGTCAGTAGCAGGCTTTACGTGGGAAGAGAAAAATAGCTGGCTCTAAATCTTGCTGGACTTATTGAAAAAAAATGTGGACTTCTTGAGAAAGTTAGCCTTGTTGAAAAAGAACATGAAGGCTTAGATTCATCTTTAAAGGATAGCAGATTTGAGAAGGGTTCAAGGGAAGCACAACATCTAGAGGAAACCTACGAAAAGCTGCATAGGTCCGAATCAGGCCATGGCGTTGAAATGCTCTTTCTGGAAGAAGAGCTCAAATCACAGAAGGCTAAACATGGTCAACAGGATGAAACGATGGCGCATCTATCAAGAAGGATACAGGCCCTCCAAGGTGAAGCTGAATCCCTCAGATCACAAATAGCTGAAGCTAAAACAAACTGGAGACTCTTTCAAGTCAATGAGGAAGAACTGAAGCTGGCAATGAAAGAGGTTTTGAATGAAGGATCCCAACTTCCGCAAACGCAGAGACCAACAATACAAGGAGAATCTGAAGCACAGAGGGAACAAGGAGGTGTCCAATATAAAGCAAAAATCACATTAGAGGTCTCTATAGTCGCTGGAGAACAAGTTCTAAGAGACACAGAAAATCACATGGAGTCTCTGAGTGTATGCTTGCTGAAGATGAAGGATAGGTCTTCTCCCAGCCTGGGAGCCCAAAGGGATGGTGGTCACCTGGAGTTGGGAAGGACGAGTGAACCAGAAATTGGTGGTCACTTGGAGGATGAGTCCAAAGGAGCTTTGAGGAACCTGGTTGATGGTGCTAAGCTAAAGGCCTCCTTAGAAATCTTGGCAGGAGGAAGAAATCAAAAATGTACTTTCTCATCTGAAGTGGCAAAAACCACGGAAGACCTTACAGAACACCTTAAAAGTCTGCACACTGAACAGGCATCCTTGCAGTCAGAAAATGCACAGCTGCAAAGTGAGAATGAGACCCTCCAGAAGAACTTTAAAGTCATGGTGGAACGCTATCAAGAAAATATGATGAAACTGCACAGGAAATTAAGAGTGGAGAAAAACTCCCGGGTGGAGCAAGAAGAGAAACTTTCCAAGGTCGAAGAAAAGTTGAGCCATACAATGGAAGAGCTGGAGACCCACAGAAAGAGAGCCCAATATCTTGAAGATGAATTGCAGAGAACCATTCATTCCTGTCTGGGGAAGATTATTTCCTCTGAGAAAGAAGCACATGCTAGTGAGTTGGCAGCTCGGATTCCTGAAAGAAACCTCAGTTATTTCAGGAAACAAAATGCGCGCAACAGTCAAAAATTAACTGAGAAGGAGCTTAGATTTGAACTTGTACAAAAAGATCCCTATGATGCACTGGATGTTTCCAACTCAGCAATGGGCAGAAAGCCTTCTCCAAATGGGCCCTCACCAATAGGTCAGCCTTCATCTGAAAGGAGACCTCCTCATTTTGAAAAGAGTGGTCCACTCACACTCTCAGCTTTCACTCCAGTGGGAGGAGGAACAGGGTCAAGGGGCCCTGGAGAATCCTCTGGACCATGCGACTAGCAGTAAAGGAAGAGAATCCAGCTGTCATAAGTTCACTGATTTTCAGAGAGCACCTTCTCAGACTGGGCCCCTCTCTCCTCCAGGGGAACAGGCCAGCAGGCTGATGATCCCTCCACCAGGCCAACCATATTCTTCTGATCCACGTCTTCCTCTACAAAGGCAAGATAGGTTTTACTCAAATTGTGGTAGACCATCGGGACCAGCAGAACACAGAAATCCTAATATGCCTCCTTTGAATAAATGGGATGGGCCTATGTCTTTACCAAGGCAATCCAGTAGAAAGGAGACCATAGTCGATCTCAGGGACTCTGATGTGCCTGATTCACCTCTCCATGCTGAAAACCAAGCAACTGGCTCTGGCTCTGTTTTGGCACCTTTCCCTCCAGTCAGAGGTGCCTTGTTTCCAGTTGACCCAAGGAGTCAGTTCATGAGAAGAGGACCTTATTTTTCCTCCACCTCGCCCAGGAATCGTGTATGGGAACCTGGAGATCATTTTCCACCAGGCCTGCCACCCACTCCATTTCCAATGGGAAATGTCTACGCAGTGAGGGGGTTTTCATCACAATCTTCCCCCAAGAGCTGGAATTCAGCCCTCTACACCCGCATTCTGAAAGTACAAGTGAGTTCCCTGAAGGGTTCCTTCCACCTGCAAATAAGCCTGTTACTCAACATCCAGAACCAAACAAGAAACCTCATGCTGTTGCTCTCTCTTCAAATGTAATTGGACTTATCTCTCATTTTTAGTTTTTAAGTAACTGCTTTTACTTCAGTAATTGACTATACTTTGGCTCCAATTGAAGCTCAATGAAACTATTGTTCTTAAGATAGTATTTTGTAAATAAATTGGTTTACGTAGAAATCTTATGAGTAAATTATTCCTATTTTATTTTATTCCAGAGTACAGCATTTAATCTGATGAAGCCACTATTATATAAACAAGAATGGGAGTTCTAGGTACTTGTAATCTAGCTGATGGAAATATATTTTAAACTCCCAACAAAGAAGTGTATTTAGTATGACTGTAGCAAATGTCAAGTGACTTTAGGCTTAATGAAATTGTCACTGATTTACAGACTGGTTGGGCATATCAGCAAGTTTTTCCATATCAGAATAACTAGAGCATGGGAGGACCAAAGGAGAGAACACAACGAAACATGTCACGGAAACAGGAGATCTCAACTACAAAGAAAAATGAAGACCTCTTTTTTATATTGGTTGCTTAAAACATTACATAGCTCTTGAGATATCATATTTCCTACATTAGATTCAAGTGAGTTATGAACTCCCATTTTTACCCCATATACACATTGCACAATAACATTGTTTACACATCCACATTTTTACAACATGCCATATTAGTAACTGTTGTATTCTGCTACCTTTTCTATCCTCTACTATCCCCCCTCTTCTGCCCTCCCATCTTCTCTCTCTATCCCATCTGCTGTAATTTAAAGTTTGGGAATTGGAAACCACACTTTAAACTCACTCTGCTCCCCTTTTTCCCTTCTGTCAAATTACGCATCATCTTCTTCTATTTCTCCTCCTCCTCCTCCTCTTCCTCTTCCTCGTTATACCTTTCATTCATTCATCATACACTCATGCATTGGTTCATTCATTCCTTTCACATATGGTGTTGGGGATCCAACTCAGGACCTTTGAAAGTGTGAAGCCAGCACTCTAGTGCTGAGTCACAACCCCGGCACCTGTCTTTTTGATTTTATGACTGTTTATTTGAAACTCAGAATTGCATTCTGCTATGGTTCACTGATATGTGGATTGACCTAGTCCTTGATTTCTGAGAGACTTTTGGAAAATACATAGGAATTATTAGGAGGTTGAAATGAAGAAACAAAGAGGAAATTCCCCATTTTCTTATTCTTAAATTCCACACTCTGACTCTGCCTACCTGCTATAAAAACTTTTAAATGCTTACTCCCCATTTCTATATCATTGCCAACAAGTGAACATTCACTGCCCTACAACAAACCAGAGAACTCACATTGAACAATGTTTCCCCATTAGAGACCAAGAAACAATACTTATTAAAAAAATACCCTAGTTATGAATTAGTAGTTAAAGCTTTATTTGGGTGTTAAATGTGCTCTAATTATGTGTTTGTATGTTTGTTGATGTGTGTGTGAGTGTGTGTGGGGGGTGTGTGTGCTTGTGTGTCAAACATGCACTGAGGTGTAAAATAAATGCAGGATTGCAATGGCCTTCTTAAAAATAAGAAGCAGCTTTATCGCATTTGTAGCCCAGGGAAGAATCTGCCTGATACTTGACCTACAAATGATTGAAATGTGAAATATTCAGGCCTAGAAAAACAAAGCCATCATACATAATAAATCTAATCAGTCTGTCTCACCTGATTTCAAATCAGTTCTTTAAATAAACCTAAATTGCCAGCATAAAACATCAGTTGCTCTAATCGAGTGGATGGATGTCCCCTGCCATGGGCTGTGTAAAATACATGGAGGATCCCGCACTGATTGTTATCTAGAATGACTTCTGCCTGAACTACTATTAGTGAATAGTTGCTGTTATAGTGCGGTTCTGATACCAGTAAACTTTAATGAAGGTAATTTCAGGATGCAAAGAAATAAATTGATTTTACTAACTGGTTTTTGGAAAACACTGCCATAAAAAAATTATCAATATGTTCATAAAGTCATCTACATGTCTCTCCACAGGGGTTTTACTTAATGCGGGAGGGGGTGAGGTCTGGATATAACTTAACTGACCATTAGTAGGTAGAACAATGTAATGGGAATCACAGTGCACATACTGGTTTGAACTCAATCTAGGTAACATGGATTCATCTCTGTGTAAGAGGCCTGCTTCTGAAAAACACAATGTAGAGCTCCAAAAGCAGAACGATACTTTCAGAATACCAGTTATGTTTGTAAATAGACAGATAGATACACAGAAATCAAAAATCTGAAAATGGTCTAGAAGTGTACATTTCAATAACTTACAATGTCAGTAGTGGGAGATTAATACCAGATCAAGAAGACTGTATCTGCATGCGAGACGGTTCAATATTTAAAGAGTTTTTTAAATGACAATGGACAGAAAATTCAAAGGGTTACAGTAAGTGTTGAGGAGTGATTTGGTAAAAGGAGCACAGAGGTGAGAAAGAATTAAGTAGAGTTCAATAGAACCAGGTATAATATCTGTACACATGACTCCATGAACAGGAGCAAAGGGGACACTTAAAGAAATCATAAGGACTAAGGAGAGGTCACCATGAGGGGGGCTTGTAGGAAGAGCTGAAAAAAACAAAAGCATGCAATGGGCAGAAAATGTGGAAGAAAAGGCCTCACCGGTGGTAAACCGATCCATCTCTCCCTGGTAGTTCAACTGTATGAATAACAGAGAGGCCGGCTAAGTGGGAAAGTACTTGGAAACTCTGTTCATGCAGACAACAGAAAGTGCCACCAGAGTGAAAAAAGTAAACCTAGTAAGGCAGCTTAGCCCCTTCCCCTTGGTGTTTTATGCAGGCTCTCTTTCTTACTGTGCCTCTGTTCATCTACACTGATATGTGTTAGGTCCAAAGGCAGTGACAAACATTGTTACCTGTATTGATGAATCCTGCCAATTCCACAAAGCACAGCCATTTTACTTAGTGTTCTCAATACCTTCTTTTTGACTCTCATCTCGTTTGAAGAAACACTTTCAGAGGAAAGAACTTCTCCCTAAGCCACATGTGTCCTTAAGTAAACTATGAATTGAGTGCTCTTTCAGGGTGTTTGGGCTGATTCCTCCACATGACTCGTAATACCTAGAAAAGTGTCATGCACCAACAGGCAGTACATCTTCACTGAGTCCTGTTCTTTGCACTCCAGGGTCATATTATTGTCCATTTAATGGTCAGAAAAACAGTGTTACAGTGAGTATCCTTCTTAGTAGTAGGACTAAAGTGTTTTGGACTCGCATGTTCAGTTACTGAAAAGGCTCAGGGAAGTCCACTTGAGAGCTGGTCATTTGATACAGGTACTGCAGAGGAAAACAAGCTACTCTCATTTGGCAACTTTTAGACAGTGATACAGCTCTGGCCATGTAAGTGTAAATAACAACAGGTCTAATCATGCAAGGTGGCATATGGGCTTGGAACTTGCATGCTTACAAAACCAGTGATTACTTGTGCATCTTCTCCTTCGAAACTCATATGTGAATCATCAACTAGTCAAGTGTTAACTTGGGAGGAAAACAATATGTTGGGATGTCCTTTTTGAACATCAAGCCATGAACTCTTTGTCTTAACATCAACAATATAATTCATGTTCAGGAGTTACATCCATTTCAGAGAGTCATATCCATCCTTCTCTTGGCTATATATTTTTAAGGACCAGCCAGCTTCCTTAGATGTTTTCAAGCCCATGAAAAGGCCAAAAAAAAAAAATCTGAAAGAAGAGTTTGAAGAATTTTCAACAAATACTAATCTAGAAATGCTGACATGAAAACCAACTAAAGTTTTCAACTCCTTCTTTTTTTGGAACAATAGCTGTGCCGTGCTTTTCAAAAATGACTTCTCAGAACTGACTTGTGCCCATGTTAGCAACTCTTCTGAAATTACTTTGAAAGTAGACTAATGTGAGAGTTTCTCTTTAGAGATAATTCAGATTACTTGCATAGGAAGTGGCGGCAGGTCTGGGGATGTCGTAGCTCAGTGGCAGTGACATTGCCTAGCTTGGGGCTGGCCTGCCATGGACTTTCACCCCAAACACTTGCAAGAAAAGAAAATGGAGGGAAGGGAGAGGGAAAGTTGGAAGGGAGGGAGGCAAAGTTGGAGGGATGGAGGGAGGTAGAAAAGAAGGAAGAAGAAAAGGAGAAAAACCAGGAAGAGAGGAAGGAAGCAAGGAAGGAAGGAAATAGGGAGAGCACAAGGGCAGGGAAAGGACTGAGTCACTAAAACAAAAGGCAAAGGACACAAAGACCAATATAGGCCATAAAAGCTGTTGGAACAGTTTAGACAGCTTTAGAATTTGAGTGACATCAAACTGAATGTTATTATGACTGGATGGAATCTTCCTACTTAGCCCCGCCTTGGCCTGGCCTAAACCAAATCAAGGGGTGGGTGGCATGGAGAGGAATTCTCTCTGGCTGGAGTGGGAGGGACCTAAACCTGTGGAACTTGAGGATGCACTGGGTAGGGAAGGGGACAAGACTCCCCTGATGGGCAGTTGAGCACAACAAGGCTCCTGGGAGCCCTTGATCATGGCTCCTACCGCCATACGCCCACCACCCGCCATACGCTCAGCCCCTGAAGGGGATCACAGTGGTCTGCTCTGTTGCCTGGTGCTGGTTGGAGGTTCCTGACCAAACACCTGAGTGTCCACAGCCTGTGTTGGCCTGCCTGGGCAGGCTGTGGTTGTGGTGGCAAGAGCCAAAGCAGTCTTGGCGTGATGGAGAAGCCAAGGGCTGCCTCTCAGCCATACTAGAGGGTGGTTCTGGAAGAAGCACCCAGGGTTGTGGCAGCATTGTCCGAAGACATGAAGCCAGGCCATCTTTCTTATGGCTTTCCTTGGGAGTTGGTGATGTGTACAGCTCTTGGATTTTTTGCTGTTCTCTCACTTTTCTGGAGAAGTTTTCAGTCGGTCAGTAGCAGGCTTTACGTGGGAAGAGAAAAAAAGCTGGCTCTAAATCTTGCTGGACTTATTGAAAAAAAATGTGGACTTCTTGAGAAAGTTACCTTTGTTGAAAAAGAACATGAAGGCTTAGATTCACCTTTAAAGGATTGCAGGTTTGAGAAGGGTTCAAGGGAAGCACAACATCTGGAGTTAACCTACGAAATGCTGCGTAGGTCCGAATCCAGCCATGGCGTTGAAATGCTCTTTCTGGAAGAAGAGCTCAAATCACAGAAGGCTAAACATGGTCAACAGGATGAAATGATGGCGCATCTATCAAGAAGGATACAGTCCCTCCAAGGTGAAGCTGAATCCCTCAGATCACAAATAGCTGAAGCTAAAACAAATTGGAGACTCTTTCAAGTCAATGAGGAAGAACTGAAGCTGGCAATGAAAGAGGGTTTGAATGAAGGATCCCAACTTCCGCAAACGCAGAGACCAACAATACAAGGAGAAGCTGAAGCACAGAGGGAACAAGGAGGTGTCCAATATAAAGCAAAAATCACATTAGAGGTCTCTATAGTCGCTGGAGAACAAGTTCTAAGAGACACAGAAAATCACATGGAGTCTCTGAGTGTATGCTTGCTGAAGATGAAGGATAGGTCTTCTCCCAGCCTGGGAGCCCAAAGGGATGGTGGTCACCTGGAGTTGGGAAGGACGAGTGAACCAGAAATTGGTGGTCACTTGGAGGATGAGTCCAAAGGAGCTTTGAGGAACCTGGTTGATGGTGCTAAGCTAAAGGCCTCCTTAGAAATCTTGGCAGGAGGAAGAAATCAAAAATGTACTTTCTCATCTGAAGTGGCAAAAACCACGGAAGACCTTACAGAACACCTTAAAAGTCTGCACACTGAACAGGCATCCTTGCAGTCAGAAAATGCACAGCTGCAAAGTGAGAATGAGACCCTCCAGAAGAACTTTAAAGTCATGGTGGAACGCTATCAAGAAAATATGATGAAACTGCACAGGAAATTAAGAGTGGAGAAAAACTCCCGGGTGGAGCAAGAAGAGAAACTTTCCAAGGTCGAAGAAAAGTTGAGCCATACAATGGAAGAGCTGGAGACCCACAGAAAGAGAGCCCAATATCTTGAAGATGAATTGCAGAGAACCATTCATTCCTGTCTGGGGAAGATTATTTCCTCTGAGAAAGAAGCACATGCTAGTGAGTTGGCAGCTCGGATTCCTGAAAGAAACCTCAGTTATTTCAGGAAACAAAATGCGCGCAACAGTCAAAAATTAACTGAGAAGGAGCTTAGATTTGAACTTGTAGAAAAAGATCCCTATGATGCACTGGATGTTTCCAACTCAGCAATGGGCAGAAAGCCTTCTCCAAATGGGCCCTCACCAATAGGTCAGCCTTCATCTGAAAGGAGACCTCCTCATTTTGAAAAGAGTGGTCCACTCACACTCTCAGCTTTCACTCCAGTGGGAGGAGGAACAGGGTCAAGGGGGCCTGGAGAATCCTCTGGACCATGCGACTAGCAGTAAAGGAAGAGAATCCAGCTGTCATAAGTTCACTGATTTTCAGAGAGCACCTTCTCAGACTGGGCCCCTCTCTCCTCCAGGGGAACAGGCCAGCAGGCTGATGATCCCTCCACCAGGCCAACCATATTCTTCTGATCCACGTCTTCCTCTACAAAGGCAAGATAGGTTTTACTCAAATTGTGGTAGACCATCGGGACCAGCAGAACACAGAAATCCTAATATGCCTCCTTTGGATAAATGGGATGGGCCTATGTCTTTACCAAGGCAATCCAGTAGAAAGGAGACCATAGTCGATCTCAGGGACTCTGATGTGCCTGATTCACCTCTCCATGCTGAAAACCAAGCAACTGGCTCTGGCTCTGTTTTGGCACCTTTCCCTCCAGTCAGAGGTGCCTTGTTTCCAGTTGACCCAAGGAGTCAGTTCATGAGAAGAGGACCTTATTTTTCCTCCACCTCGCCCAGGAATCGTGTATGGGAACCTGGAGATCATTTTCCACCAGGCCTGCCACCCACTCCATTTCCAATGGGAAATGTCTACGCAGTGAGGGGGTTTTCATCACAATCTTCCCCCAAGAGCTGGAATTCAGCCCTCTACACCCGCATTCTGAAAGTACAAGTGAGTTCCCTGAAGGGTTCCTTCCACCTGCAAATAAGCCTGTTACTCAACATCCAGAACCAAACAAGAAACCTCATGCTGTTGCTCTCTCTTCAAATGTAATTGGACTTATCTCTCATTTTTAGTTTTTAAGTAACTGCTTTTACTTCAGTAATTGACTATACTTTGGCTCCAATTGAAGCTCAATGAAACTATTGTTCTTAAGATAGTATTTTGTAAATAAATTGGTTTACGTAGAAATCTTATGAGTAAATTATTCCTATTTTATTTTATTCCAGAGTACAGCATTTAATCTGATGAAGCCACTATTATATAAACAAGAATGGGAGTTCTAGGTACTTGTAATCTAGCTGATGGAAATATATTTTAAACTCCCAACAAAGAAGTGTATTTAGTATGACTGTAGCAAATGTCAAGTGACTTTAGGCTTAATGAAATTGTCACTGATTTACAGACTGGTTGGGCATATCAGCAAGTTTTTCCATATCAGAATAACTAGAGCATGGGAGGACCAAAGGAGAGAACACAACGAAACATGTCACGGAAACAGGAGATCTCAACTACAAAGAAAAATGAAGACCTCTTTTTTATATTGGTTGCTTAAAACATTACATAGCTCTTGAGATATCATATTTCCTACATTAGATTCAAGTGAGTTATGAACTCCCATTTTTACCCCATATACACATTGCACAATAACATTGTTTACACATCCACATTTTTACAACATGCCATATTAGTAACTGTTGTATTCTGCTACCTTTTCTATCCTCTACTATCCCCCCTCTTCTGCCCTCCCATCTTCTCTCTCTATCCCATCTGCTGTAATTTAAAGTTTGGGAATTGGAAACCACACTTTAAACTCACTCTGCTCCCCTTTATCCCTTCTGTCAAATTACGCATCATCTTCTTCTATTTCTCCTCCTCCTCCTCCTCTTCCTCGTTATACCTTTCATTCATTCATCATACACTCATGCATTGGTTCATTCATT
Source organism: Callospermophilus lateralis (assembly GCF_048772815.1). Lineage (NCBI taxonomy): Eukaryota > Metazoa > Chordata > Mammalia > Rodentia > Sciuridae > Callospermophilus > Callospermophilus lateralis. The sequence continues at coordinate 22,310 of NW_027512623.1, read as the reverse complement.
CCTTTCACATATGGTGTTGGGGATCCAACTCAGGACCTTTGAAAGTGCGAAGCCAGCACTCTAGTGCTGAGTCACAACCCCGGCACCTGTCTTTTTGATTTTATGACTGTTTATATGAAATTCAGAATTGCATTCTGCTATGGTTCACTGATATGTGGATTGACCTAGTCCTTGATTTCTGAGAGACTTTTGGAAAATACATAGGAATTATTAGGAGGTTGAAATGAAGAAACAAAGAGGAAATTCCCCATTTTCTTATTCTTAAATTCCACACTCTGACTCTGCCTACCTGCTATAAAAACTTTTAAATGCTTACTCCCCATTTCTATATCATTGCCAACAAGTGAACATTCACTGCCCTACAACAAACCAGAGAACTCACATTGAACAATGTTTCCCCATTAGAGACCAAGAAACAATACTTATTAAAAAAATACCCTAGTTATGAATTAGTAGTTAAAGCTTTATTTGGGATTTAAATGTGCTCTAATTATGTGTTTGTATGTTTGTTGATGTGTGTGTGAGTGTGTGTGGGGGGTGTGTGTGCTTGTGTGTCAAACATGCACTGAGGTGTAAAATAAATGCAGGATTGCAATGGCCTTCTTAAAAATAAGAAGCAGCTTTATCACATTTGTAGCCCAGGGAAGAATCTGCCTGATACTTGACCTACAAATGATTGAAATGTGAAATATTCAGGCCTAGAAAAACAAATCCATCATACATAATAAATCTAATCAGTCTGTCTCACCTGATTTCAAATCAGTTCTTTAAATAAACCTAAATTGCCAGCATAAAACATCAGTTGCTCTAATCGAGTGGATGGATGTCCCCTGCCATGGGCTGTGTAAAATACATGGAGGATCCCGCACTGATTGTTATCTAGAATGACTTCTGCCTGAACTACTATTAGTGAATAGTTGCTGTTATAGTGCGGTTCTGATACCAGTAAACTTTAATGAAGGTAATTTCAGGATGCAAAGAAATAAATTGATTTTACTAACTGGTTTTTGGAAAACACTGCCATAAAAAAATTATCAATATGTTCATAAAGTCATCTACATGTCTCTCCACAGGGGTTTTACTTAATGCGGGAGGGGGTGAGGTCTGGATATAACTTAACTGACCATTAGTAGGTAGAACAATGTAATGGGAATCACAGTGCACATACTGGTTTGAACTCAATCTAGGTAACATGGATTCATCTCTGTGTAAGAGGCCTGCTTCTGAAAAACACAATGTAGAGCTCCAAAAGCAGAACGATACTTTCAGAATACCAGTTATGTTTGTAAATAGACAGATAGATACACAGAAATCAAAAATCTGAAAATGGTCTAGAAGTGTACATTTCAATAACTTACAATGTCAGTAGTGGGAGATTAATACCAGATCAAGAAGACTGTATCTGCATGCGAGACGGTTCAATATTTAAAGAGTTTTTTAAATGACAATGGACAGAAAATTCAAAGGGTTACAGTAAGTGTTGAGGAGTGATTTGGTAAAAGGAGCACAGAGGTGAGAAAGAATTAAGTAGAGTTCAATAGAACCAGGTATAATATCTGTACACATGACTCCATGAACAGGAGCAAAGGGGACACTTAAAGAAATCATAAGGACTAAGGAGAGGTCACCATGAGGGGGGCTTGTAGGAAGAGCTGAAAAAAACAAAAGCATGCAATGGGCAGAAAATGTGGAAGAAAAGGCCTCACCGGTGGTAAACCGATCCATCTCTCCCTGGTAGTTCAACTGTATGAATAACAGAGAGGCCGGCTAAGTGGGAAAGTACTTGGAAACTCTGTTCATGCAGACAACAGAAAGTGCCACCAGAGTGAAAAAAGTAAACCTAGTAAGGCAGCTTAGCCCCTTCCCCTTGGTGTTTTATGCAGGCTCTCTTTCTTACTGTGCCTCTGTTCATCTACACTGATATGTGTTAGGTCCAAAGGCAGTGACAAACATTGTTACCTGTATTGATGAATCCTGCCAATTCCACAAAGCACAGCCATTTTACTTAGTGTTCTCAATACCTTCTTTTTGACTCTCATCTCGTTTGAAGAAACACTTTCAGAGGAAAGAACTTCTCCCTAAGCCACATGTGTCCTTAAGTAAACTATGAATTGAGTGCTCTTTCAGGGTGTTTGGGCTGATTCCTCCACATGACTCGTAATACCTAGAAAAGTGTCATGCACCAACAGGCAGTACATCTTCACTGAGTCCTGTTCTTTGCACTCCAGGGTCATATTATTGTCCATTTAATGGTCAGAAAAACAGTGTTACAGTGAGTATCCTTCTTAGTAGTAGGACTAAAGTGTTTTGGACTCGCATGTTCAGTTACTGAAAAGGCTCAGGGAAGTCCACTTGAGAGCTGGTCATTTGATACAGGTACTGCAGAGGAAAACAAGCTACTCTCATTTGGCAACTTTTAGACAGTGATACAGCTCTGGCCATGTAAGTGTAAATAACAACAGGTCTAATCATGCAAGGTGGCATATGGGCTTGGAACTTGCATGCTTACAAAACCAGTGATTACTTGTGCATCTTCTCCTTCGAAACTCATATGTGAATCATCAACTAGTCAAGTGTTAACTTGGGAGGAAAACAATATGTTGGGATGTCCTTTTTGAACATCAAGCCATGAACTCTTTGTCTTAACATCAACAATATAATTCATGTTCAGGAGTTACATCCATTTCAGAGAGTCATATCCATCCTTCTCTTGGCTATATATTTTTAAGGACCAGCCAGCTTCCTTAGATGTTTTCAAGCCCATGAAAAGGCCAAAAAAAAAAAATCTGAAAGAAGAGTTTGAAGAATTTTCAACAAATACTAATCTAGAAATGCTGACATGAAAACCAACTAAAGTTTTCAACTCCTTCTTTTTTTGGAACAATAGCTGTGCCGTGCTTTTCAAAAATGACTTCTCAGAACTGACTTGTGCCCATGTTAGCAACTCTTCTGAAATTACTTTGAAAGTAGACTAATGTGAGAGTTTCTCTTTAGAGATAATTCAGATTACTTGCATAGGAAGTGGCGGCAGGTCTGGGGATGTCGTAGCTCAGTGGCAGTGACATTGCCTAGCTTGGGGCTGGCCTGCCATGGACTTTCACCCCAAACACTTGCAAGAAAAGAAAATGGAGGGAAGGGAGAGGGAAAGTTGGAAGGGAGGGAGGCAAAGTTGGAGGGATGGAGGGAGGTAGAAAAGAAGGAAGAAGAAAAGGAGAAAAACCAGGAAGAGAGGAAGGAAGCAAGGAAGGAAGGAAATAGGGAGAGCACAAGGGCAGGGAAAGGACTGAGTCACTAAAACAAAAGGCAAAGGACACAAAGACCAATATAGGCCATAAAAGCTGTTGGAACAGTTTAGACAGCTTTAGAATTTGAGTGACATCAAACTGAATGTTATTATGACTGGATGGAATCTTCCTACTTAGCCCCGCCTTGGCCTGGCCTAAACCAAATCAAGGGGTGGGTGGCATGGAGAGGAATTCTCTCTGGCTGGAGTGGGAGGGACCTAAACCTGTGGAACTTGAGGATGCACTGGGTAGGGAAGGGGACAAGACTCCCCTGATGGGCAGTTGAGCACAACAAGGCTCCTGGGAGCCCTTGATCATGGCTCCTACCGCCATACGCCCACCACCCGCCATACGCTCAGCCCCTGAAGGGGATCACAGTGGTCTGCTCCGTTGCCTGGTGCTGGTTGGAGTTCCTGACCAAACACCTGAGTGTCCACAGCCTGTGTTGGCCTGCCTGGGCAGGCTGTGGTTGTGGTGGCAAGAGCCAAAGCAGTCTTGGCGTGATGGAGAAGCCAAGGGCAGCCTCTCAGCCATACTAGTGGGTGGTTCTGGAAGAAGCACCCAGGGTTGTGGCAGCATTGTCCGAAGACATGAAGCCAGGCCATCTTTCTTATGGCTTTCCTTGGGAGTTGGTGATGTGTACAGCTCTTGGATTTTTTGCTGTTCTCTCACTTTTCTGGAGAAGTTTTCAGTCGGTCAGTAGCAGGCTTTACGTGGGAAGAGAAAAAAAGCTGGCTCTAAATCTTGCTGGACTTATTGAAAAAAAATGTGGACTTCTTGAGAAAGTTACCTTTGTTGAAAAAGAACATGAAGGCTTAGATTCACCTTTAAAGGATTGCAGGTTTGAGAAGGGTTCAAGGGAAGCACAACATCTGGAGTTAACCTACGAAATGCTGCGTAGGTCCGAATCCAGCCATGGCGTTGAAATGCTCTTTCTGGAAGAAGAGCTCAAATCACAGAAGGCTAAACATGGTCAACAGGATGAAATGATGGCGCATCTATCAAGAAGGATACAGTCCCTCCAAGGTGAAGCTGAATCCCTCAGATCACAAATAGCTGAAGCTAAAACAAATTGGAGACTCTTTCAAGTCAATGAGGAAGAACTGAAGCTGGCAATGAAAGAGGGTTTGAATGAAGGATCCCAACTTCCGCAAACGCAGAGACCAACAATACAAGGAGAAGCTGAAGCACAGAGGGAACAAGGAGGTGTCCAATATAAAGCAAAAATCACATTAGAGGTCTCTATAGTCGCTGGAGAACAAGTTCTAAGAGACACAGAAAATCACATGGAGTCTCTGAGTGTATGCTTGCTGAAGATGAAGGATAGGTCTTCTCCCAGCCTGGGAGCCCAAAGGGATGGTGGTCACCTGGAGTTGGGAAGGACGAGTGAACCAGAAATTGGTGGTCACTTGGAGGATGAGTCCAAAGGAGCTTTGAGGAACCTGGTTGATGGTGCTAAGCTAAAGGCCTCCTTAGAAATCTTGGCAGGAGGAAGAAATCAAAAATGTACTTTCTCATCTGAAGTGGCAAAAACCACGGAAGACCTTACAGAACACCTTAAAAGTCTGCACACTGAACAGGCATCCTTGCAGTCAGAAAATGCACAGCTGCAAAGTGAGAATGAGACCCTCCAGAAGAACTTTAAAGTCATGGTGGAACGCTATCAAGAAAATATGATGAAACTGCACAGGAAATTAAGAGTGGAGAAAAACTCCCGGGTGGAGCAAGAAGAGAAACTTTCCAAGGTCGAAGAAAAGTTGAGCCATACAATGGAAGAGCTGGAGACCCACAGAAAGAGAGCCCAATATCTTGAAGATGAATTGCAGAGAACCATTCATTCCTGTCTGGGGAAGATTATTTCCTCTGAGAAAGAAGCACATGCTAGTGAGTTGGCAGCTCGGATTCCTGAAAGAAACCTCAGTTATTTCAGGAAACAAAATGCGTGCAACAGTCAAAAATTAACTGAGAAGGAGCTTAGATTTGAACTTGTAGAAAAAGATCCCTATGATGCACTGGATGTTTCCAACTCAGCAATGGGCAGAAAGCCTTCTCCAAATGGGCCCTCACCAATAGGTCAGCCTTCATCTGAAAGGAGACCTCCTCATTTTGAAAAGAGTGGTCCACTCACACTCTCAGCTTTCACTCCAGTGGGAGGAGGAACAGGGTCAAGGGGGCCTGGAGAATCCTCTGGACCATGCGACTAGCAGTAAAGGAAGAGAATCCAGCTGTCATAAGTTCACTGATTTTCAGAGAGCACCTTCTCAGACTGGGCCCCTCTCTCCTCCAGGGGAACAGGCCAGCAGGCTGATGATCCCTCCACCAGGCCAACCATATTCTTCTGATCCACGTCTTCCTCTACAAAGGCAAGATAGGTTTTACTCAAATTGTGGTAGACCATCGGGACCAGCAGAACACAGAAATCCTAATATGCCTCCTTTGAATAAATGGGATGGGCCTATGTCTTTACCAAGGCAATCCAGTAGAAAGGAGACCATAGTCGATCTCAGGGACTCTGATGTGCCTGATTCACCTCTCCATGCTGAAAACCAAGCAACTGGCTCTGGCTCTGTTTTGGCACCTTTCCCTCCAGTCAGAGGTGCCTTGTTTCCAGTTGACCCAAGGAGTCAGTTCATGAGAAGAGGACCTTATTTTTCCTCCACCTCGCCCAGGAATCGTGTATGGGAACCTGGAGATCATTTTCCACCAGGCCTGCCACCCACTCCATTTCCAATGGGAAATGTCTACGCAGTGAGGGGGTTTTCATCACAATCTTCCCCCAAGAGCTGGAATTCAGCCCTCTACACCCGCATTCTGAAAGTACAAGTGAGTTCCCTGAAGGGTTCCTTCCACCTGCAAATAAGCCTGTTACTCAACATCCAGAACCAAACAAGAAACCTCATGCTGTTGCTCTCTCTTCAAATGTAATTGGACTTATCTCTCATTTTTAGTTTTTAAGTAACTGCTTTTACTTCAGTAATTGACTATACTTTGGCTCCAATTGAAGCTCAATGAAACTATTGTTCTTAAGATAGTATTTTGTAAATAAATTGGTTTACGTAGAAATCTTATGAGTAAATTATTCCTATTTTATTTTATTCCAGAGTACAGCATTTAATCTGATGAAGCCACTATTATATAAACAAGAATGGGAGTTCTAGGTACTTGTAATCTAGCTGATGGAAATATATTTTAAACTCCCAACAAAGAAGTGTATTTAGTATGACTGTAGCAAATGTCAAGTGACTTTAGGCTTAATGAAATTGTCACTGATTTACAGACTGGTTGGGCATATCAGCAAGTTTTTCCATATCAGAATAACTAGAGCATGGGAGGACCAAAGGAGAGAACACAACGAAACATGTCACGGAAACAGGAGATCTCAACTACAAAGAAAAATGAAGACCTCTTTTTTATATTGGTTGCTTAAAACATTACATAGCTCTTGAGATATCATATTTCCTACATTAGATTCAAGTGAGTTATGAACTCCCATTTTTACCCCATATACACATTGCACAATAACATTGTTTACACATCCACATTTTTACAACATGCCATATTAGTAACTGTTGTATTCTGCTACCTTTTCTATCCTCTACTATCCCCCCTCTTCTGCCCTCCCATCTTCTCTCTCTATCCCATCTGCTGTAATTTAAAGTTTGGGAATTGGAAACCACACTTTAAACTCACTCTGCTCCCCTTTATCCCTTCTGTCAAATTACGCATCATCTTCTTCTATTTCTCCTCCTCCTCCTCCTCTTCCTCGTTATACCTTTCATTCATTCATCATACACTCATGCATTGGTTCATTCATTCCTTTCACATATGGTGTTGGGGATCCAACTCAGGACCTTTGAAAGTGCGAAGCCAGCACTCTAGTGCTGAGTCACAACCCCGGCACCTGTCTTTTTGATTTTATGACTGTTTATATGAAATTCAGAATTGCATTCTGCTATGGTTCACTGATATGTGGATTGACCTAGTCCTTGATTTCTGAGAGACTTTTGGAAAATACATAGGAATTATTAGGAGGTTGAAATGAAGAAACAAAGAGGAAATTCCCCATTTTCTTATTCTTAAATTCCACACTCTGACTCTGCCTACCTGCTATAAAAACTTTTAAATGCTTACTCCCCATTTCTATATCATTGCCAACAAGTGAACATTCACTGACCTACAACAAACCAGAGAACTCACATTGAACAATGTTTCCCCATTAGAGACCAAGAAACAATACTTATTAAAAAAATACCCTAGTTATGAATTAGTAGTTAAAGCTTTATTTGGGTGTTAAATGTGCTCTAATTATGTGTTTGTATGTTTGTTGATGTGTGTGTGAGTGTGTGTGGGGGGTGTGTGTGCTTGTGTGTCAAACATGCACTGAGGTGTAAAATAAATGCAGGATTGCAATGGCCTTCTTAAAAATAAGAAGCAGCTTTATCACATTTGTAGCCCAGGGAAGAATCTGCCTGATACTTGACCTACAAATGATTGAAATGTGAAATATTCAGGCCTAGAAAAACAAATCCATCATACATAATAAATCTAATCAGTCTGTCTCACCTGATTTCAAATCAGTTCTTTAAATAAACCTAAATTGCCAGCATAAAACATCAGTTGCTCTAATCGAGTGGATGGATGTCCCCTGCCATGGGCTGTGTAAAATACATGGAGGATCCCGCACTGATTGTTATCTAGAATGACTTCTGCCTGAACTACTATTAGTGAATAGTTGCTGTTATAGTGCGGTTCTGATACCAGTAAACTTTAATGAAGGTAATTTCAGGATGCAAAGAAATAAATTGATTTTACTAACTGGTTTTTGGAAAACACTGCCATAAAAAAATTATCAATATGTTCATAAAGTCATCTACATGTCTCTCCACAGGGGTTTTACTTAATGCGGGAGGGGGTGAGGTCTGGATATAACTTAACTGACCATTAGTAGGTAGAACAATGTAATGGGAATCACAGTGCACATACTGGTTTGAACTCAATCTAGGTAACATGGATTCATCTCTGTGTAAGAGGCCTGCTTCTGAAAAACACAATGTAGAGCTCCAAAAGCAGAACGATACTTTCAGAATACCAGTTATGTTTGTAAATAGACAGATAGATACACAGAAATCAAAAATCTGAAAATGGTCTAGAAGTGTACATTTCAATAACTTACAATGTCAGTAGTGGGAGATTAATACCAGATCAAGAAGACTGTATCTGCATGCGAGACGGTTCAATATTTAAAGAGTTTTTTAAATGACAATGGACAGAAAATTCAAAGGGTTACAGTAAGTGTTGAGGAGTGATTTGGTAAAAGGAGCACAGAGGTGAGAAAGAATTAAGTAGAGTTCAATAGAACCAGGTATAATATCTGTACACATGACTCCATGAACAGGAGCAAAGGGGACACTTAAAGAAATCATAAGGACTAAGGAGAGGTCACCATGAGGGGGGCTTGTAGGAAGAGCTGAAAAAAACAAAAGCATGCAATGGGCAGAAAATGTGGAAGAAAAGGCCTCACCGGTGGTAAACCGATCCATCTCTCCCTGGTAGTTCAACTGTATGAATAACAGAGAGGCCGGCTAAGTGGGAAAGTACTTGGAAACTCTGTTCATGCAGACAACAGAAAGTGCCACCAGAGTGAAAAAAGTAAACATAGTAAGGCAGCTTAGCCCCTTCCCCTTGGTGTTTTATGCAGGCTCTCTTTCTTACTGTGCCTCTGTTCATCTACACTGATATGTGTTAGGTCCAAAGGCAGTGACAAACATTGTTACCTGTATTGATGAATCCTGCCAATTCCACAAAGCACAGCCATTTTACTTAGTGTTCTCAATACCTTCTTTTTGACTCTCATCTCGTTTGAAGAAACACTTTCAGAGGAAAGAACTTCTCCCTAAGCCACATGTGTCCTTAAGTAAACTATGAATTGAGTGCTCTTTCAGGGTGTTTGGGCTGATTCCTCCACATGACTCGTAATACCTAGAAAAGTGTCATGCACCAACAGGCAGTACATCTTCACTGAGTCCTGTTCTTTGCACTCCAGGGTCATATTATTGTCCATTTAATGGTCAGAAAAACAGTGTTACAGTGAGTATCCTTCTTAGTAGTAGGACTAAAGTGTTTTGGACTCGCATGTTCAGTTACTGAAAAGGCTCAGGGAAGTCCACTTGAGAGCTGGTCATTTGATACAGGTACTGCAGAGGAAAACAAGCTACTCTCATTTGGCAACTTTTAGACAGTGATACAGCTCTGGCCATGTAAGTGTAAATAACAACAGGTCTAATCATGCAAGGTGGCATATGGGCTTGGAACTTGCATGCTTACAAAACCAGTGATTACTTGTGCATCTTCTCCTTCGAAACTCATATGTGAATCATCAACTAGTCAAGTGTTAACTTGGGAGGAAAACAATATGTTGGGATGTCCTTTTTGAACATCAAGCCATGAACTCTTTGTCTTAACATCAACAATATAATTCATGTTCAGGAGTTACATCCATTTCAGAGAGTCATATCCATCCTTCTCTTGGCTATATATTTTTAAGGACCAGCCAGCTTCCTTAGATGTTTTCAAGCCCATGAAAAGGCCAAAAAAAAAAAATCTGAAAGAAGAGTTTGAAGAATTTTCAACAAATACTAATCTAGAAATGCTGACATGAAAACCAACTAAAGTTTTCAACTCCTTCTTTTTTTGGAACAATAGCTGTGCCGTGCTTTTCAAAAATGACTTCTCAGAACTGACTTGTGCCCATGTTAGCAACTCTTCTGAAATTACTTTGAAAGTAGACTAATGTGAGAGTTTCTCTTTAGAGATAATTCAGATTACTTGCATAGGAAGTGGCGGCAGGTCTGGGGATGTCGTAGCTCAGTGGCAGTGACATTGCCTAGCTTGGGGCTGGCCTGCCATGGACTTTCACCCCAAACACTTGCAAGAAAAGAAAATGGAGGGAAGGGAGAGGGAAAGTTGGAAGGGAGGGAGGCAAAGTTGGAGGGATGGAGGGAGGTAGAAAAGAAGGAAGAAGAAAAGGAGAAAAACCAGGAAGAGAGGAAGGAAGCAAGGAAGGAAGGAAATAGGGAGAGCACAAGGGCAGGGAAAGGACTGAGTCACTAAAACAAAAGGCAAAGGACACAAAGACCAATATAGGCCATAAAAGCTGTTGGAACAGTTTAGACAGCTTTAGAATTTGAGTGACATCAAACTGAATGTTATTATGACTGGATGGAATCTTCCTACTTAGCCCCGCCTTGGCCTGGCCTAAACCAAATCAAGGGGTGGGTGGCATGGAGAGGAATTCTCTCTGGCTGGAGTGGGAGGGACCTAAACCTGTGGAACTTGAGGATGCACTGGGTAGGGAAGGGGACAAGACTCCCCTGATGGGCAGTTGAGCACAACAAGGCTCCTGGGAGCCCTTGATCATGGCTCCTACCGCCATACGCCCACCACCCGCCATACGCTCAGCCCCTGAAGGGGATCACAGTGGTCTGCTCCGTTGCCTGGTGCTGGTTGGAGTTCCTGACCAAACACCTGAGTGTCCACAGCCTGTGTTGGCCTGCCTGGGCAGGCTGTGGTTGTGGTGGCAAGAGCCAAAGCAGTCTTGGCGTGATGGAGAAGCCAAGGGCAGCCTCTCAGCCATACTAGTGGGTGGTTCTGGAAGAAGCACCCAGGGTTGTGGCAGCATTGTCCGAAGACATGAAGCCAGGCCATCTTTCTTATGGCTTTCCTTGGGAGTTGGTGATGTGTACAGCTCTTGGATTTTTTGCTGTTCTCTCACTTTTCTGGAGAAGTTTTCAGTCGGTCAGTAGCAGGCTTTACGTGGGAAGAGAAAAAAAGCTGGCTCTAAATCTTGCTGGACTTATTGAAAAAAAATGTGGACTTCTTGAGAAAGTTACCTTTGTTGAAAAAGAACATGAAGGCTTAGATTCACCTTTAAAGGATTGCAGGTTTGAGAAGGGTTCAAGGGAAGCACAACATCTGGAGTTAACCTACGAAATGCTGCGTAGGTCCGAATCCAGCCATGGCGTTGAAATGCTCTTTCTGGAAGAAGAGCTCAAATCACAGAAGGCTAAACATGGTCAACAGGATGAAATGATGGCGCATCTATCAAGAAGGATACAGTCCCTCCAAGGTGAAGCTGAATCCCTCAGATCACAAATAGCTGAAGCTAAAACAAATTGGAGACTCTTTCAAGTCAATGAGGAAGAACTGAAGCTGGCAATGAAAGAGGGTTTGAATGAAGGATCCCAACTTCCGCAAACGCAGAGACCAACAATACAAGGAGAAGCTGAAGCACAGAGGGAACAAGGAGGTGTCCAATATAAAGCAAAAATCACATTAGAGGTCTCTATAGTCGCTGGAGAACAAGTTCTAAGAGACACAGAAAATCACATGGAGTCTCTGAGTGTATGCTTGCTGAAGATGAAGGATAGGTCTTCTCCCAGCCTGGGAGCCCAAAGGGATGGTGGTCACCTGGAGTTGGGAAGGACGAGTGAACCAGAAATTGGTGGTCACTTGGAGGATGAGTCCAAAGGAGCTTTGAGGAACCTGGTTGATGGTGCTAAGCTAAAGGCCTCCTTAGAAATCTTGGCAGGAGGAAGAAATCAAAAATGTACTTTCTCATCTGAAGTGGCAAAAACCACGGAAGACCTTACAGAACACCTTAAAAGTCTGCACACTGAACAGGCATCCTTGCAGTCAGAAAATGCACAGCTGCAAAGTGAGAATGAGACCCTCCAGAAGAACTTTAAAGTCATGGTGGAACGCTATCAAGAAAATATGATGAAACTGCACAGGAAATTAAGAGTGGAGAAAAACTCCCGGGTGGAGCAAGAAGAGAAACTTTCCAAGGTCGAAGAAAAGTTGAGCCATACAATGGAAGAGCTGGAGACCCACAGAAAGAGAGCCCAATATCTTGAAGATGAATTGCAGAGAACCATTCATTCCTGTCTGGGGAAGATTATTTCCTCTGAGAAAGAAGCACATGCTAGTGAGTTGGCAGCTCGGATTCCTGAAAGAAACCTCAGTTATTTCAGGAAACAAAATGCGCGCAACAGTCAAAAATTAACTGAGAAGGAGCTTAGATTTGAACTTGTAGAAAAAGATCCCTATGATGCACTGGATGTTTCCAACTCAGCAATGGGCAGAAAGCCTTCTCCAAATGGGCCCTCACCAATAGGTCAGCCTTCATCTGAAAGGAGACCTCCTCATTTTGAAAAGAGTGGTCCACTCACACTCTCAGCTTTCACTCCAGTGGGAGGAGGAACAGGGTCAAGGGGGCCTGGAGAATCCTCTGGACCATGCGACTAGCAGTAAAGGAAGAGAATCCAGCTGTCATAAGTTCACTGATTTTCAGAGAGCACCTTCTCAGACTGGGCCCCTCTCTCCTCCAGGGGAACAGGCCAGCAGGCTGATGATCCCTCCACCAGGCCAACCATATTCTTCTCATCCACGTCTTCCTCTACAAAGGCAAGATAGGTTTTACTCAAATTGTGGTAGACCATCGGGACCAGCAGAACACAGAAATCCTAATATGCCTCCTTTGAATAAATGGGATGGGCCTATGTCTTTACCAAGGCAATCCAGTAGAAAGGAGACCATAGTCGATCTCAGGGACTCTGATGTGCCTGATTCACCTCTCCATGCTGAAAACCAAGCAACTGGCTCTGGCTCTGTTTTGGCACCTTTCCCTCCAGTCAGAGGTGCCTTGTTTCCAGTTGACCCAAGGAGTCAGTTCATGAGAAGAGGACCTTATTTTTCCTCCACCTCGCCCAGGAATCGTGTATGGGAACCTGGAGATCATTTTCCACCAGGCCTGCCACCCACTCCATTTCCAATGGGAAATGTCTACGCAGTGAGGGGGTTTTCATCACAATCTTCCCCCAAGAGCTGGAATTCAGCCCTCTACACCCGCATTCTGAAAGTACAAGTGAGTTCCCTGAAGGGTTCCTTCCACCTGCAAATAAGCCTGTTACTCAACATCCAGAACCAAACAAGAAACCTCATGCTGTTGCTCTCTCTTCAAATGTAATTGGACTTATCTCTCATTTTTAGTTTTTAAGTAACTGCTTTTACTTCAGTAATTGACTATACTTTGGCTCCAATTGAAGCTCAATGAAACTATTGTTCTTAAGATAGTATTTTGTAAATAAATTGGTTTACGTAGAAATCTTATGAGTAAATTATTCCTATTTTATTTTATTCCAGAGTACAGCATTTAATCTGATGAAGCCACTATTATATAAACAAGAATGGGAGTTCTAGGTACTTGTAATCTAGCTGATGGAAATATATTTTAAACTCCCAACAAAGAAGTGTATTTAGTATGACTGTAGCAAATGTCAAGTGACTTTAGGCTTAATGAAATTGTCACTGATTTACAGACTGGTTGGGCATATCAGCAAGTTTTTCCATATCAGAATAACTAGAGCATGGGAGGACCAAAGGAGAGAACACAACGAAACATGTCACGGAAACAGGAGATCTCAACTACAAAGAAAAATGAAGACCTCTTTTTTATATTGGTTGCTTAAAACATTACATAGCTCTTGAGATATCATATTTCCTACATTAGATTCAAGTGAGTTATGAACTCCCATTTTTACCCCATATACACATTGCACAATAACATTGTTTACACATCCACATTTTTACAACATGCCATATTAGTAACTGTTGTATTCTGCTACCTTTTCTATCCTCTACTATCCCCCCTCTTCTGCCCTCCCATCTTCTCTCTCTATCCCATCTGCTGTAATTTAAAGTTTGGGAATTGGAAACCACACTTTAAACTCACTCTGCTCCCCTTTATCCCTTCTGTCAAATTACGCATCATCTTCTTCTATTTCTCCTCCTCCTCCTCCTCTTCCTCGTTATACCTTTCATTCATTCATCATACACTCATGCATTGGTTCATTCATTCCTTTCACATATGGTGTTGGGGATCCAACTCAGGACCTTTGAAAGTGCGAAGCCAGCACTCTAGTGCTGAGTCACAACCCCGGCACCTGTCTTTTTGATTTTATGACTGTTTATATGAAATTCAGAATTGCATTCTGCTATGGTTCACTGATATGTGGATTGACCTAGTCCTTGATTTCTGAGAGACTTTTGGAAAATACATAGGAATTATTAGGAGGTTGAAATGAAGAAACAAAGAGGAAATTCCCCATTTTCTTATTCTTAAATTCCACACTCTGACTCTGCCTACCTGCTATAAAAACTTTTAAATGCTTACTCCCCATTTCTATATCATTGCCAACAAGTGAACATTCACTGACCTACAACAAACCAGAGAACTCACATTGAACAATGTTTCCCCATTAGAGACCAAGAAACAATACTTATTAAAAAAATACCCTAGTTATGAATTAGTAGTTAAAGCTTTATTTGGGTGTTAAATGTGCTCTAATTATGTGTTTGTATGTTTGTTGATATGTGTGTGAGTGTGTGTGGGGGGTGTGTGTGCTTGTGTGTCAAACATGCACTGAGGTGTAAAATAAATGCAGGATTGCAATGGCCTTCTTAAAAATAAGAAGCAGCTTTATCACATTTGTAGCCCAGGGAAGAATCTGCCTGATACTTGACCTACAAATGATTGAAATGTGAAATATTCAGGCCTAGAAAAACAAATCCATCATACATAATAAATCTAATCAGTCTGTCTCACCTGATTTCAAATCAGTTCTTTAAATAAACCTAAATTGCCAGCATAAAACATCAGTTGCTCTAATCGAGTGGATGGATGTCCCCTGCCATGGGCTGTGTAAAATACATGGAGGATCCCGCACTGATTGTTATCTAGAATGACTTCTGCCTGAACTACTATTAGTGAATAGTTGCTGTTATAGTGCGGTTCTGATACCAGTAAACTTTAATGAAGGTAATTTCAGGATGCAAAGAAATAAATTGATTTTACTAACTGGTTTTTGGAAAACACTGCCATAAAAAAATTATCAATATGTTCATAAAGTCATCTACATGTCTCTCCACAGGGGTTTTACTTAATGCGGGAGGGGGTGAGGTCTGGATATAACTTAACTGACCATTAGTAGGTAGAACAATGTAATGGGAATCACAGTGCACATACTGGTTTGAACTCAATCTAGGTAACATGGATTCATCTCTGTGTAAGAGGCCTGCTTTTGAAAAACACAATGTAGAGCTCCAAAAGCAGAACGATACTTTCAGAATACCAGTTATGTTTGTAAATAGACAGATAGATACACAGAAATCAAAAATCTGAAAATGGTCTAGAAGTGTACATTTCAATAACTTACAATGTCAGTAGTGGGAGATTAATACCAGATCAAGAAGACTGTATCTGCATGCGAGACGGTTCAATATTTAAAGAGTTTTTTAAATGACAATGGACAGAAAATTCAAAGGGTTACAGTAAGTGTTGAGGAGTGATTTGGTAAAAGGAGCACAGAGGTGAGAAAGAATTAAGTAGAGTTCAATAGAACCAGGTATAATATCTGTACACATGACTCCATGAACAGGAGCAAAGGGGACACTTAAAGAAATCATAAGGACTAAGGAGAGGTCACCATGAGGGGGGCTTGTAGGAAGAGCTGAAAAAAACAAAAGCATGCAATGGGCAGAAAATGTGGAAGAAAAGGCCTCACCGGTGGTAAACCGATCCATCTCTCCCTGGTAGTTCAACTGTATGAATAACAGAGAGGCCGGCTAAGTGGGAAAGTACTTGGAAACTCTGTTCATGCAGACAACAGAAAGTGCCACCAGAGTGAAAAAAGTAAACCTAGTAAGGCAGCTTAGCCCCTTCCCCTTGGTGTTTTATGCAGGCTCTCTTTCTTACTGTGCCTCTGTTCATCTACACTGATATGTGTTAGGTCCAAAGGCAGTGACAAACATTGTTACCTGTATTGATGAATCCTGCCAATTCCACAAAGCACAGCCATTTTACTTAGTGTTCTCAATACCTTCTTTTTGACTCTCATCTCGTTTGAAGAAACACTTTCAGAGGAAAGAACTTCTCCCTAAGCCACATGTGTCCTTAAGTAAACTATGAATTGAGTGCTCTTTCAGGGTGTTTGGGCTGATTCCTCCACATGACTCGTAATACCTAGAAAAGTGTCATGCACCAACAGGCAGTACATCTTCACTGAGTCCTGTTCTTTGCACTCCAGGGTCATATTATTGTCCATTTAATGGTCAGAAAAACAGTGTTACAGTGAGTATCCTTCTTAGTAGTAGGACTAAAGTGTTTTGGACTCGCATGTTCAGTTACTGAAAAGGCTCAGGGAAGTCCACTTGAGAGCTGGTCATTTGATACAGGTACTGCAGAGGAAAACAAGCTACTCTCATTTGGCAACTTTTAGACAGTGATACAGCTCTGGCCATGTAAGTGTAAATAACAACAGGTCTAATCATGCAAGGTGGCATATGGGCTTGGAACTTGCATGCTTACAAAACCAGTGATTACTTGTGCATCTTCTCCTTCGAAACTCATATGTGAATCATCAACTAGTCAAGTGTTAACTTGGGAGGAAAACAATATGTTGGGATGTCCTTTTTGAACATCAAGCCATGAACTCTTTGTCTTAACATCAACAATATAATTCATGTTCAGGAGTTACATCCATTTCAGAGAGTCATATCCATCCTTCTCTTGGCTATATATTTTTAAGGACCAGCCAGCTTCCTTAGATGTTTTCAAGCCCATGAAAAGGCCAAAAAAAAAAAATCTGAAAGAAGAGTTTGAAGAATTTTCAACAAATACTAATCTAGAAATGCTGACATGAAAACCAACTAAAGTTTTCAACTCCTTCTTTTTTGGAACATTAGCTATGCTGGGCTTTTCAAAAATGACTTCTCAGAACTGACTTGTGCCCATGTTAGCAACTCTTCTGAAATTACTTTGAAAGTAGACTAATGTGAGAGTTTCTCTTTAGAGATAATTCAGATTACTTGCATAGGAAGTGGCGGCAGGTCTGGGGATGTCGTAGCTCAGTGGCAGTGACATTGCCTAGCTTGGGGCTGGCCTGCCATGGACTTTCACCCCAAACACTTGCAAGAAAAGAAAATGGAGGGAAGGGAGAGGGAAAGTTGGAAGGGAGGGAGGCAAAGTTGGAGGGATGGAGGGAGGTAGAAAAGAAGGAAGAAGAAAAGGAGAAAAACCAGGAAGAGAGGAAGGAAGCAAGGAAGGAAGGAAATAGGGAGAGCACAAGGGCAGGGAAAGGACTGAGTCACTAAAACAAAAGGCAAAGGACACAAAGACCAATATAGGCCATAAAAGCTGTTGGAACAGTTTAGACAGCTTTAGAATTTGAGTGACATCAAACTGAATGTTATTATGACTGGATGGAATCTTCCTACTTAGCCCCGCCTTGGCCTGGCCTAAACCAAATCAAGGGGTGGGTGGCATGGAGAGGAATTCTCTCTGGCTGGAGTGGGAGGGACCTAAACCTGTGGAACTTGAGGATGCACTGGGTAGGGAAGGGGACAAGACTCCCCTGATGGGCAGTTGAGCACAACAAGGCTCCTGGGAGCCCTTGATCATGGCTCCTACCGCCATACGCCCACCACCCGCCATACGCTCAGCCCCTGAAGGGGATCACAGTGGTCTGCTCCGTTGCCTGGTGCTGGTTGGAGTTCCTGACCAAACACCTGAGTGTCCACAGCCTGTGTTGGCCTGCCTGGGCAGGCTGTGGTTGTGGTGGCAAGAGCCAAAGCAGTCTTGGCGTGATGGAGAAGCCAAGGGCAGCCTCTCAGCCATACTAGTGGGTGGTTCTGGAAGAAGCACCCAGGGTTGTGGCAGCATTGTCCGAAGACATGAAGCCAGGCCATCTTTCTTATGGCTTTCCTTGGGAGTTGGTGATGTGTACAGCTCTTGGATTTTTTGCTGTTCTCTCACTTTTCTGGAGAAGTTTTCAGTCGGTCAGTAGCAGGCTTTACGTGGGAAGAGAAAAAAAGCTGGCTCTAAATCTTGCTGGACTTATTGAAAAAAAATGTGGACTTCTTGAGAAAGTTACCTTTGTTGAAAAAGAACATGAAGGCTTAGATTCACCTTTAAAGGATTGCAGGTTTGAGAAGGGTTCAAGGGAAGCACAACATCTGGAGTTAACCTACGAAATGCTGCGTAGGTCCGAATCCAGCCATGGCGTTGAAATGCTCTTTCTGGAAGAAGAGCTCAAATCACAGAAGGCTAAACATGGTCAACAGGATGAAATGATGGCGCATCTATCAAGAAGGATACAGTCCCTCCAAGGTGAAGCTGAATCCCTCAGATCACAAATAGCTGAAGCTAAAACAAATTGGAGACTCTTTCAAGTCAATGAGGAAGAACTGAAGCTGGCAATGAAAGAGGGTTTGAATGAAGGATCCCAACTTCCGCAAACGCAGAGACCAACAATACAAGGAGAAGCTGAAGCACAGAGGGAACAAGGAGGTGTCCAATATAAAGCAAAAATCACATTAGAGGTCTCTATAGTCGCTGGAGAACAAGTTCTAAGAGACACAGAAAATCACATGGAGTCTCTGAGTGTATGCTTGCTGAAGATGAAGGATAGGTCTTCTCCCAGCCTGGGAGCCCAAAGGGATGGTGGTCACCTGGAGTTGGGAAGGACGAGTGAACCAGAAATTGGTGGTCACTTGGAGGATGAGTCCAAAGGAGCTTTGAGGAACCTGGTTGATGGTGCTAAGCTAAAGGCCTCCTTAGAAATCTTGGCAGGAGGAAGAAATCAAAAATGTACTTTCTCATCTGAAGTGGCAAAAACCACGGAAGACCTTACAGAACACCTTAAAAGTCTGCACACTGAACAGGCATCCTTGCAGTCAGAAAATGCACAGCTGCAAAGTGAGAATGAGACCCTCCAGAAGAACTTTAAAGTCATGGTGGAACGCTATCAAGAAAATATGATGAAACTGCACAGGAAATTAAGAGTGGAGAAAAACTCCCGGGTGGAGCAAGAAGAGAAACTTTCCAAGGTCGAAGAAAAGTTGAGCCATACAATGGAAGAGCTGGAGACCCACAGAAAGAGAGCCCAATATCTTGAAGATGAATTGCAGAGAACCATTCATTCCTGTCTGGGGAAGATTATTTCCTCTGAGAAAGAAGCACATGCTAGTGAGTTGGCAGCTCGGATTCCTGAAAGAAACCTCAGTTATTTCAGGAAACAAAATGCGTGCAACAGTCAAAAATTAACTGAGAAGGAGCTTAGATTTGAACTTGTAGAAAAAGATCCCTATGATGCACTGGATGTTTCCAACTCAGCAATGGGCAGAAAGCCTTCTCCAAATGGGCCCTCACCAATAGGTCAGCCTTCATCTGAAAGGAGACCTCCTCATTTTGAAAAGAGTGGTCCACTCACACTCTCAGCTTTCACTCCAGTGGGAGGAGGAACAGGGTCAAGGGGGCCTGGAGAATCCTCTGGACCATGCGACTAGCAGTAAAGGAAGAGAATCCAGCTGTCATAAGTTCACTGATTTTCAGAGAGCACCTTCTCAGACTGGGCCCCTCTCTCCTCCAGGGGAACAGGCCAGCAGGCTGATGATCCCTCCACCAGGCCAACCATATTCTTCTCATCCACGTCTTCCTCTACAAAGGCAAGATAGGTTTTACTCAAATTGTGGTAGACCATCGGGACCAGCAGAACACAGAAATCCTAATATGCCTCCTTTGAATAAATGGGATGGGCCTATGTCTTTACCAAGGCAATCCAGTAGAAAGGAGACCATAGTCGATCTCAGGGACTCTGATGTGCCTGATTCACCTCTCCATGCTGAAAACCAAGCAACTGGCTCTGGCTCTGTTTTGGCACCTTTCCCTCCAGTCAGAGGTGCCTTGTTTCCAGTTGACCCAAGGAGTCAGTTCATGAGAAGAGGACCTTATTTTTCCTCCACCTCGCCCAGGAATCGTGTATGGGAACCTGGAGATCATTTTCCACCAGGCCTGCCACCCACTCCATTTCCAATGGGAAATGTCTACGCAGTGAGGGGGTTTTCATCACAATCTTCCCCCAAGAGCTGGAATTCAGCCCTCTACACCCGCATTCTGAAAGTACAAGTGAGTTCCCTGAAGGGTTCCTTCCACCTGCAAATAAGCCTGTTACTCAACATCCAGAACCAAACAAGAAACCTCATGCTGTTGCTCTCTCTTCAAATGTAATTGGACTTATCTCTCATTTTTAGTTTTTAAGTAACTGCTTTTACTTCAGTAATTGACTATACTTTGGCTCCAATTGAAGCTCAATGAAACTATTGTTCTTAAGATAGTAATTTTGTAAATAAATTGGTTTACGTAGAAATCTTATGAGTAAATTATTCCTATTTTATTTTATTCCAGAGTACAGCATTTAATCTGATGAAGCCACTATTATATAAACAAGAATGGGAGTTCTAGGTACTTGTAATCTAGCTGATGGAAATATATTTTTAAACTCCCAACAAAGAAGTGTATTTAGTATGACTGTAGCAAATGTCAAGTGACTTTAGGCTTAATGAAATTGTCACTGATTTACAGACTGGTTGGGCATATCAGCAAGTTTTTCCATATCAGAATAACTAGAGCATGGGAGGACCAAAGGAGAGAACACAACGAAACATGTCACGGAAACAGGAGATCTCAACTACAAAGAAAAATGAAGACCTCTTTTTTATATTGGTTGCTTAAAACATTACATAGCTCTTGAGATATCATATTTCCTACATTAGATTCAAGTGAGTTATGAACTCCCATTTTTACCCCATATACACATTGCACAATAACATTGTTTACACATCCACATTTTTACAACATGCCATATTAGTAACTGTTGTATTCTGCTACCTTTTCTATCCTCTACTATCCCCCCTCTTCTGCCCTCCCATCTTCTCTCTCTATCCCATCTGCTGTAATTTAAAGTTTGGGAATTGGAAACCACACTTTAAACTCACTCTGCTCCCCTTTATCCCTTCTGTCAAATTACGCATCATCTTCTTCTATTTCTCCTCCTCCTCCTCCTCTTCCTCGTTATACCTTTCATTCATTCATCATACACTCATGCATTGGTTCATTCATTCCTTTCACATATGGTGTTGGGGATCCAACTCAGGACCTTTGAAAGTGCGAAGCCAGCACTCTAGTGCTGAGTCACAACCCCGGCACCTGTCTTTTTGATTTTATGACTGTTTATATGAAATTCAGAATTGCATTCTGCTATGGTTCACTGATATGTGGATTGACCTAGTCCTTGATTTCTGAGAGACTTTTGGAAAATACATAGGAATTATTAGGAGGTTGAAATGAAGAAACAAAGAGGAAATTCCCCATTTTCTTATTCTTAAATTCCACACTCTGACTCTGCCTACCTGCTATAAAAACTTTTAAATGCTTACTCCCCATTTCTATATCATTGCCAACAAGTGAACATTCACTGCCCTACAACAAACCAGAGAAACTCACATTGAACAATGTTTCCCCATTAGAGACCAAGAAACAATACTTATTAAAAAAATACCCTAGTTATGGAATTAGTAGTTAAAGCTTTATTTGGGTGTTAAATGTGCTCTAATTATGTGTTTGTATGTTTGTTGATGTGTGTGTGAGTGTGTGTGGGGGGTGTGTGTGCTTGTGTGTCAAACATGCATGAGGTGTAAAATAAATGCAGGATTGCAATGGCCTTCTTAAAAATAAGAAGCAGCTTTATCACATTTGTAGCCCAGGGAAGAATCTGCCTGATACTTGACCTACAAATGATTGAAATGTGAAATATTCAGGCCTAGAAAAACAAATCCATCATACATAATAAATCTAATCAGTCTGTCTCACCTGATTTCAAATCAGTTCTTTAAATAAACCTAAATTGCCAGCATAAAACATCAGTTGCTCTAATCGAGTGGATGGATGTCCCCTGCCATGGGCTGTGTAAAATACATGGAGGATCCCGCACTGATTGTTATCTAGAATGACTTCTGCCTGAACTACTATTAGTGAATAGTTGCTGTTATAGTGCGGTTCTGATACCAGTAAACTTTAATGAAGGTAATTTCAGGATGCAAAGAAATAAATTGATTTTACTAACTGGTTTTTGG